>NC_136634.1:12799065-13171035 GCF_949748355.1 Melanostigma gelatinosum
TTGTCTTTTTTCTTGTATGAATTCCTCTGTGCAGCATGGGCACTATATTTTGGTTCGCCACTTCAACTACACGTCGTGGCCTGAGCACGGAGTCCCAGAGTCCTGCAGCACTCTCATTAAGTTTGTGAAAGCTGTCCGAGCTCACAGACACAACAACACCACTATAGTGGTCCACTGCAGGTATCATGACACGGCAGTGGTAGTTTGTTGACACTGCATAAGCTACAGCAAAGTCATTAAAGTAAAGTGTAAATTATTCTGTTTTTGGTGGCAAAATGGAGTTTCATCAACAAAGTCCATCTCTCATTGTTCCTCAGTGCTGGTGTGGGCAGAACAGGTGTGTTTATCGCTCTCGACCACCTTATTCAGCACGTCAGAGATCACGACTTTGTGGATATTTATGGCCTGCTGGCTGAACTCCGCAGGGAGCGGATGTGCATGGTACAGAATCTGGTGAGTTCAATTCAAATACAGTCATGTATTTTATTCCTGTGGTTGAATTTCACAACCCAGAGAGAATAAACAAAAGACAAAAAAGGGTTATTGTACAGTGTGTTGTCTTAAGTTGTTCCAGTACACTTAAGAATCATCAAAGACTCACAAATGGCAGTCTAGTTGTCCTACTTTTTTTTTTTTTTTAATTCATGTCCTGCTGTGATCCCATCCCCACAAGAAAACATTTGGTAAAGTCTTGTATTGACAAAGGGAAAGGATCTGGCAGTGGATGAAAGACATATGCTGAGCAGGATTCCCCCCTTAAAACAGCATGAACATATCCTAAAATGACCCGATTCAGTCATTACTTGCAGAGCAGTGGTGTGTGTCTCAGTGCCTGCAGGGACCCTCTGCCTAGTGCCTGTGCTTTTCCTCAGTGTTATGGTCTTGTTATTTCTAGAAGTTCTGTGCATTTCTTTTGGCTTTAAAGTATGAGCCTGCAGTGTCTGCAGCTACAAGAGCTGCTTGCTTCTTTGAGACAGCAGTGTTCAGTGTGCTAGACAGCTGTTAGCATTGTAGTCCAGTAAATATGAGAAAAAGAGGCCATCACAATATTAGAGCCGTTGCAGACAGCTTTAAACAAGCCCACATTTTAACTTATCTAAAACACTTGCTGTCGAAGGAAAAACAAAAGCAAATGTTGAAGTTATTGTAAATATGACTCAGATCTTGCAAAGGTTCTTCATACTTCCAGGATCCTACTTTGCTTTCCATTGTCGTTGTTTTTACTATAAAATGATAATAAATGACAAATTGAACAGGCGTTTCATATATCTCCACATCCACCAATATTGAATAAAGCTATGAAGTCATGAGGCAGATTGTACAAACACATTTGCTTTAAATTCAGCTTTCGTAGGTGCAATGTGACACAGCACAGGTAGACGAGTAAAACAAATTGTTGTTAGGCTAGAGGAATTAATTACTTTATGTATATACCAGCTTCTAACAGGCCATGCGTATGATAAATGATGCAGACCATAACTGAACCACAGTGACTTGGACTAACCTTCTGCCATAGCGCCACTCATTCCCTGCAGTGGCTGGGCCAGCTCGGTCAGGCCTGCTCTCCTCGGGTCAACAGCTGTCTATTGATCTCATTTGGTTTCGGTTCATTTAGGTTAACAAATAGACGCAGATAGAAAGTAAACCAAATTCTTTCAGGGGTGAAAGTCATCATTCATGGTCCAAACAAAAGAGAGGCTCTGTGCATTCATCTGAAGCACGCCGGTCTCAAGCGTCCGTCTCTCTCCACTCAGCCAGAGAAGCACTCTAATGAGTCGTCTATGGGCCAAAAAACAGGAGGAAGCCTGAAAACCCTTTTTTCAGCATATGCACCCAGTGACACACTTTTATTTAAGAGGAAAGCCATCTTGAAATATGATGTCCAGTAATCATTTCCAACTATTGTAGTCTAGGTTTGAGTCTTTAAAATGTTGTCTGTCCTCTGTCTCCGTAAATTGGAATTGAATCTGTAAATCAGCTCTGAAATGTGTATTATGTTATTGCCGTTAACAGACAGAAGACAGTTGGACACAAATCAAGGTTGTTGTATTGAAATGATCACCAGCATAAGCCAGTAGCACACCCGACTCAATTCTACACAAATTGAATTTGATGGACTTCTGCTCAGTGTCTGTAAATGTGTATGTGCGTGTGCATGTCAGGCCCAGTACATCTTCCTGCACCAAAGTACACTGGAACTTCTAAACAACAAAGGCAACAGCCAATCCATCTGGTTTGTCAGCTATTCAGCTCTGGAGAAGATGGACTCCCTGGATGCCATGGAAGGTAACCAACATATAAACACACTCACATGCACCCACGCACTTGAATAAACACACGTGCACAGTGCTCACTCCACACATGTGTACTGGTCTTCAGGTGATGTTGAGCTGGAATGGGAAGAGACCACTATGTAAAGACCGAGGGGACACCTTTGCCTGGGGGAGAGTGAGGCCTGTTGGAAGGCAACCTTGTGCACAGACTCTGGACTGGCCGCCTCCAGAACACGAGGTTAGAGGGAGGAGGAGAAACAGGAAGCGAACAGCACTGTTTGAACTGAACGATCCGTCAGTCAACTAAGACTTTGTTGCTCCACTTCAACCCACTTCTCAGTACAGTCCTCCATTTAATGAACCTCTTGTCCACTAGTTTTCAAAGCGAGTGAGCGAAACAAAAGGGGTGAGACAGTGACGAAGAATGTCAGAAACGACGGGGAGAAAAGAGCAGAGCGGTGAGCTGAGTGTGATAGCTTCTTCACATTTGTAAGCCTATACAGATACTTTGCACAAATTGATTTCACTGAGTATTGTAAGTATTATGTTGATGTTACCTATGTTTTTGTAAGCTAATTTATTCAGCCAAAACGGAATCTCGTTTTAATTCTGACTATGTTGAAGTGTTGGCAGCATTTCTGTTTTGTTTATCCTTTCTCAAGAGTGATTTGCAAAAATAAAAGTAACTTGTATTTTTTTCTCTGACCATGACCTTAACGCTAAAACACTTGAACTTTCCTGCGAGACACTCTTGCATCAAATGTAGCCGTTTTGTCAATGCCATATGAAATTACAAATTAACAAATTGCTCGTCTTATTGTTTAGAGGACAGACTCAGCATCCATGGAAAATGATGTATTCTAAATCGTGCACACACACACAAATACATGCAGACTCACTACAACACAACTTGATATTCCACACGTACAAGTCAGGTTCAATACTGCGTTCTCATTTGTTCATGAATGAGGTCGGGCCCACTGTGCTGGGAGGACACTGTGCAGACCTGTGCAGACTGATTTCCCATAAGCGCCTTCATTCCACCGTCCTCCTTGCACACCTGGAGCACATTCATTCATTACAGAGGCCGGGAGTGATACAGACGCAGACATTGTGGCGTCTACACACACACACACACACACAGAGAGACGGACAGTTCAGGACCGAGAGTAAAAACTACTTTATTCTTTCATTCTCTTTGAACAGAAAAAAAATTTGAAATATTCCATTCGTAAACATGTTGATCTTTAAGAAATCTCCCTTTTAGAAATATTGTGAGGGTGCAAAGATTAATGACAGTGCTCCACAGTGAGGATGCAGATTGGTGCGTCTCCATGACAACCATGGAGAAGGCGGGGGAGGGGGGGGGGCAGAAAGGAAGTAGAGGAGGAAGGGGAGAAAATGACATCAACCAGCCCAACATGCCCTGACAATAATGATACAACATATAATTAAACTGCCCCTGTGTACTGTAAATGAGAAAAACAAAAAAACAATATCATGCTGTATAGTACAAGTCAGTCGGAGTTTACAGGAAACAAAGTGGGGTAGCTGACTTGAGAAATCAGTCTCTAAGGTGATTCTAAGATGTGCTTTAGCAGCTATGTGCATGTGTGTATGTCAGTGTGTGTGTGTGTGGTTGTGTATGCACGTGTGTGCATGACTTGTGTTTCACTGCACATATTCATCAATACAGCATAGCCCTTTACACACCTTAGCAGGTGACAGCTTAACATCTCTTGATTATTTAATAATAATACGACGCTGTAATTTCATGATGAATGTAGATCTGTATTAATATCAGTGTGTGTGTTACCATGGTAACTGGAGTGTGTTCTACAAAAGCTGCCTGTTTCCCGTCTCTCGTTGCAGTAGGATTTAGGACGCCCCCTCATATTAAATGTGAATAATAATAATAATAATAATAGCTATAATAACGATAATATCCTTTTTTTTAACTAGATTCTTCTCTGTACAAATACATACGTAGATACACACACTGGGCAAACCAATCACTTTTTCAGAATAAATCTATATTATCTATTTACAATATATCCAATATATTCTGTGGTGCAAAAGGTACAAGACATGTTCGGTGTGTCTCAGTTGGATGATTTGCAATCTGCTGTACAAACTGGCTCAAGCTCGAACCATCGAAACTGGACAGACAACCCGATGATGAAATCAGTGATTACTTGTTATTCCATCTTCAGTTTCCCCCTAATTAACATTCAGTATAGAAATGCAACTCTGCTTATATAACTTTCAGTGTGCAAGGAAAAATATAATTTGTGAGCGGGGAGTGATGTTTTTGTGAGGTGACCTTGATCTACCGTTTGTGGAGCAAATTATATCAATTTTTGAACAAAAGTTAAGAGTTTTCTTGGCACAGATACTGCCTAAATCCAAAGGTAACAACAGTATTCACACTATGTAACCCATTTCAGCCGTTTTGGATTAATGACCAGCCCTACTCCCTGCTGCCCATGAGTAAGCAAACTGAGCACAGTACACAAGCACGGCGCTCTCAGTACAACTCAGATATTACATGTTACAGTGCAGCAAATAACCTCCGGAGCTCTGTGGGAGCAAAATGCCACAGAGTCAGGGCAGTCACACACTATTGTGAAGATTTCTTCTCACACAAGTTCAGCGAAACACACAATGATTAAGCACAGGAACATATGATTGTCGTCAGGATGTGGTTTTAGGTTAGTTTAGTGAGGAGCAACGTCCTTGCTTACTGCACGTTACTGCACATGACAGGGTAGAGATGCTAGAACAGTTTATCTTTTTCTTGGCCTTCTGCCTCACGCACTGATTATCTGTTCCCTAGAAGATGAAGGAAACAAATAAGCTGGTATTCTCGTTTCTTCACATTTCGCAGAGATGAGGGTGGAAAAAGATTGCGGTGAGGAGAAGCGAGATTAGCTCTGCTGTAATGATTCTTCACTGAGACTGGTATCTAACACTGAAAACCTGGACCAAACAAAGAGGTGTGAACTTAACATCAATATCCTGAAAGAGAACAAAACAAAACTGAGTTTTGTTCTTCATATTTAAAGCGAACACTTGTCCTTTCAGGGCTGCCAGGGTTTGCTTTTTCTGACAATGCCCCTCGGTTTCACAGTCAAAGCTCGCAGACACATTTGTTGGAAAGGTGACATATCAAAAGCAAAGTCACAAGATCTCTTACGAGTGTGAAATCTAGACAGACAACACCATCAGCTACCGGTTGACATGTTGGAGACAAAAGAAAGAAGAAAAGTTGTCTTTCAGAATTGGCGTCACAACTACTCCATGTTCAAAAACAACCCCACTCAAGACTGTGAATAGATTCTTGTTGGTTTCCTTTTCCTTTGTCCTTTTCTTTTGTCCTTTTGCAGTATATTCCTCAATACATTTTCTTTTTAGCAATGCTTTAATCTTACCAATCAAAGAGAGTCGACAAGTGCTCCAGCATGTGTCTGTTGCTGTATGTGAGTGTGAAGCTTGTGTCTGGCCCCCAAGGTTTGTAGAGTAGCCGTCGACTCAGACGATGCTGCGGGAACCGCTGGAGTTGCGCCTACGGGTAAGAGGCAGGGTGTGGTGGAAGGGAATGGGTGAGTCGGGGGGACAGAACTGGTGGGGGTGGTTGTAAGGTGGAGGTGGAGGTGGCAGAGGAGGCTGAGGGCCATCCCCCTCTCTGACGCGCACAGGGGTGGACAGGGCCGACTGGATGAGCTGATGGGTAGCCGGGCCTTGGCTGAGGAAGGCCTCCATCCGCCCTCGCCCACTCTGGTCCACGACAATCACCTTGACGATCTGCTGGCATTGGATGAGTGTTTCTGGGCGAAGCTCTCCAGGCTGGATGGAGCTGAGCAGGGCGGGTGGCGCAGCCAGGGCCAGAGGCGTCGACTCAATGCTGGGCTGGCTCAGTTGATAGGTCTGCAGCCTGTTGTGAATTGACACCTAGTTTAGGAACAGTCAGAGAACGCATGAGGAGTTACCAGCCTGAACGCAGCCTCTACGCAGCCCTCTGGTGTGTTACGCACATGGGCATGCAGGTAGTGGTGCAGAGTGAGCACATGCAAAATATACACACACACTCCACACTCTTTTTCTCTCAATCATGTTTTACTCACACTAGCCCAGAAAGAGAAAAAAGATTTTGGTCAAAGATCGTGGCAGGAAAGTTTTGGATATATTGTGTGTTTGTGTGCGTGTGTGTGCGTGTGTGTGTGTGTGTGCGTGTGTGTGTGTGTGAACATGATCAATGAGGAAGTTAAAGTCATAGGGAGTGTCAGGAGAGGAGAGAGGTGACACCGAGGGCGGGGTGTCTCCCTAACACACTTATTTACAACTCTAAAGGACTGACTGAGAGGCAGGAGAGAGAGGAAAGAATGGGCAAAGGAATAAAACAGAAAAAAATGCAAAAGAGGAAAACAGCCTCCATCACTACGCTTAGTTAAAGGAAGGGCTGGTTTTACAGACACACACACAGTCCCTATCTAACCGCGCACACACACACACACACACACTCACTCAAACACAAAACCACACCCACAGAGCAGGGGAAGCAGGCACTTACCTGAGGGAGGCAGGAATGGCTTTTGCACTTACCTCTACTGTGTTGTTGTTGCCAGTTTTATCGTACACATCCTGTTGGCCTGTGGGAACAACAGGTCTATTTGTAAGTCAACAGGCAGATTTAAGCTTCATATTCAGAATGTTATAAACAGAGAAATAGTTCTTCACGCAGGGGACTCATTTGTTTAAGTTCAGCATTTTGGGAATACGCTTATTTGGTTTATTTCTGAGAGTGAGATGATAAGATTGACACCGCTCTCATGGAGCTAGCGCCTGGTTCTGTCCAAAGTGGAGGAAACATCTCTCAAGCTAAAGGTTTGTTTTCAAGGAAGAGTTTGGGAAATACAGTTATTTGATTTCTTGGGGAGAGTGAAAAGAGAACATCAACACCTCTCTAATGTTTGTCTGGTAACTATAGAGCTGGAGCCAGCATGTTAGCTTAGCATAAAGAAACAGAACAGCTGGCCTGGCTCTGTCCAGAGGCTGCAAAATCCACCTACCAGCACCTCTGAAGCTCACTAATTAACATGTAGCTTTTCAATTTAATCCATACGAAAAAATTCTGTGCGCAAAGAGAAATGCAAAATCTACAATTTAAGGTTTTGCTGGAACTAACAACCATTTTATTAATAAAAATATGACATTTACATAAACTTGATGCCCTCCGATCATCATCCACTCCTTTTCTCAACTTCTTTTTCAGCATGGTGGGCTTTTTCACGCAACCGTCTTCCATGAAGTTGGCCTATTTTCTACATTGCCTTGAGTAATGTATGCATTGTTATGAGTTATGTATGCGGTGTTGTGCATTTTATGCTGCACGAGCAAAACTAGCACCTGAGGGAGAGCCGTGTCCTGTGTGTGTGTCCACTTGCCCGCCATTGGTGTGTATGCTGTGTGGCTGGATGCCTTGTTGCCTCTCCAATTCCCCTAGAGCACAAGAAAATAGATTGAAACCAGCCATATAGAAGTGTGTGTTTGTTTTCCTTTGCATATGTTGAGGTGTGTGTGCTTCACTTACACTGGATGTGTATCTGCTCCATCTCGTTGACCTCCGTTATAGCCTCTCTGAGCTCCTCTGCAAACTTCCTGAGTTCTTCTCCACTCGGGGAGCAGAAACTCACCAGCTGCTTCTTCTCCGAGGTAAACGGGCTCAGCATCGTGATGCCATGGGCGTAGTCTGATGACAAACCCCATCAATATGTCAAAGAGAAAAAGAAAGCGCCTTCACCATGACTTTGATTGTAAAAAGAAAGGATGCAGGATTTTCAAAACACTTCAGTCTTGCAGTTTTTACTTCAGTTTCTATTTCACAAAATGAGGTCAATGACCAGATGTGTTTTTGTTGCCAGCGATGGCTTTTTGATCAACATGTTGTGCCTGAATACAGTCTTACAGTGCCACCTCTATACAGTGACCTACATCATAAACCTGGACAGGGAAGTGAAGAAAACATACATTTTCATGTAGTTTACAATCTACAAGGTTCCCCACATTTGTGGGGGCCCATTACATGTTCAGTTCTTCAACCATAACCGCTGATGACACTGTCCTGACCCCCGGCATCCCACCCTCCGGTTCCTCTCCAGATGAACACAGTTGGCTCTGTAAGCACTGTTGCCGTTGTCTGCACTATTAGCATCATTAGCTGCTATCCACCGGTTCAGATGTCGCCATGTTGAGAGCTGTGTGGCGGCAATCCCTCACTTGTTATGTGTAGTAAATATCTGCAAAGATTCATTTCATTCATCCTTTTCTACTGAACAGGCTCTGGTTTTAAAAAGTGATTGTTTAGATTGTTGATAGAAACATTTATGGTTATCGCTATGAACAGATTCTGCATTCACAGGCAGATTTTTATTGGTTTAAAATGAGCTTTTACACTGGCTACTTGTAAAGCAATCCTGTTGCACACGTCGTTTCTCAACTCCAACTCCAGTCTCGCATCTCACATTGCTAATCGGACTGTAAACAATGAGCTGCGGACAGAAAAGGAAGTCTTGGCCCGGAGATCCGCTGGCTACACCAAAACTTGACAGTTAGCTCAGCCTTTTTCCAGCACGAGGGTGGAACTGTACTGAGAACAAACTGCAGCAGAGTAAAATAGTATCTCACATTCATTGCTGAAGAGGTGAAACTGCATTCCCAGAAGACCCATAGCTTTACAGAAGGTGTAGGAGGCCGAGCTTTTCTTCTTGGGACACAGCTTCAAGATCTACAGCAGGGACACAACATGGCAGAATTAACATTATGTCCGATTATGTATATGAAATAGCAAGAAATGTGGTTTCAGTTGCATACAGTATAGTAGCGAGTCACTGAATAGAGGTTCCTCACCAGCAGCAGATCATTGAAGAGGAAGACCTCTCTCTGGAGCTGGGACAGTTTCTGTTTATGAGGCTTGTTGGCGTCGGGTACCTCAAACAGACGACAGCAGCACACCAGACGTCTGTGGGGCACAGCGAGGATCTACAGAGGCCAAATTAAAGAGATGGAAATGACAGACAGTACAAACGGAGTGCTGTGAAATATTACATGACACAAGAGAAAAGGCGACAGTACAAACAGCTCGCCGAAATGAGAAATATTAATAGGAAAGACACAAAGACAAATATTACTCACAGTTTTGAGGCCCAGGATGGACTGCTCCACACGGCTCACATAGGAGACGTGGTCTTCGTTGGAGCGGAGCTCTCTTTGTTGGATCCTCTCATAAATGCCTGCCACCATCTCTCTGGGGATGTCAGCTCCATCATCCACACCTGAGGGAACAATATTCCAGAAAAAGTAGCAGTGGTCAGTCTCAAAGTTAGAAGTACTCTGTAAGCCTCCCGTCGCTCTTCGTTAATGTTGTTATGTCTGTCAAGCATTACATTTTCGCGCGGCACATGCAGTTTACAGTGATAACGGTAACAGATCCAGAAAAACAACGGCTCCTTGACCTCAGACAGCCACGTTGATTTTAGAAGCTGTTTTAAATCACCTGCCCACCCTTTGGCGTTAACAGCTGGGGGTGGATTTAGGGACCATTAATAAATTACTGTTTTCATGCTGACTTGTCTTCATGTTGTTTTGTCCATATTAGTGAAAATTATGATTTAAAATATGCTGGTTTTGGTCTCATATAGTACACTTATTTGTTATTAATTTATTTTGCACAAATATTTTAATTTAAAGCAATGGCACTTTTTATCAATAGCGCCCATTTATACTGTGACCGAAGCTACGCCAAAACGATTAAAAGAAATATTCAATTAACATTTATCTTATGAATGTTTTTATTTTTCACAGATGTTGATTATAAATGTTCACTGTGCGGATGGGAAGATTAGTAGCAGCCACAGTCGAAGTTGATAGTGATGAAACTGACTGTATGGCCTCAAATCATTTTTTTCAAAAGATGTTATGAAATGTTTTTCATTGAGGGTTTTGCGGCTGAGAAAATGTGCTTTTAACCCAGTATGTATGCTGTCATGGTGTCCTGGTAGTTGATATAATATCGCTGTGGAGCAGCACACAGACATCCTCACTACATTTTGAAGGAGAAACCTTTTCAGCTCACAAATTAAAACTGAGTTGTACGATATCGTATGAAAAAAGACATTTCAATTAATTTAATGCTTTTTTTTACCATTAACTGAAGGTGCAAATAAAAGCTAAACTTCTCTTCTTTAAGTTCTGGTTGACGTAAATGTATTTATCTGTTCAGCTGCTGGACGGAGACCTTGTTTAGAGCCTCAGGTGATGAGATGCCTCTAGAAACCCAAGCTCATATCGTGAAAATCTAATGCTAAGTGAGCCTCAATTAAATGGATCAATGCCACGGTCTCTGGAGCAGAGCTCTGAGTTAAGGATATCATGAATCTCCTCCTGCACAGCTGATGGTTTTCTTGATGGCAGCTAGCGGAGGCAAGCACCCGTCGCCTCTTTGAGTAATTTACTTCACTTGAAGAGGCTGTCACTCAAACGACTGATGGTAAGGTTGATAAGAGAGTGCTTGTTGTAAAACGTTGACTTCCCCTGCCCTCTTTTTTGTCCTCCTTTTCATTCTGCCATATTTCTCCACATGATTTACAGTAAAAGGTATGAAATGTGCATGTGTATATACATGTGGTTACTTAGCCCATGTAACTCTTTGCTTATAAACTTGCCATGAGTGTTGAAACATGTCTGCCAGTCGTTTTATCACCTCTGTCCACAGGTTCAGTTCACACTCCCTGAGATGACACATACGCACGGCCTCTATACAAACACAATATTTTTTTCTCGGTCAAACATGCTCATACAAGTATTTGGACGCACTAACCTCTTAGGTTGCGTATGAAGTCATCAAGGCCCATTTTGCGCTGGGGTTTGATGTTCGGTGAGTACATGTCAGTGTTGAGGAGGACCACAGCAAAGGCCAGGATGAAGATGGTGTCTGGGTTGTGAAACTGCTGCACCACATCAGGATTACACATACAGTACCTCTGGCTGTGGAGGGGAAATAGGACATCAAAGTTATATATCTTTAGTGGGACACTTCTCTATCAATTACACCTTCATGAAGCTTTTAGTATTTACATGATCTAATATGCTATTATTATTGTATTGCTTAATACTAAGAGGTGTTTCTAATATTGTGTCAAGCCCATTTATAATCAATGAGGGCATACTGAATATTAGCATCATGTCCTCACACCCCTGTATCTTCAGGCTCACAGAGCCAATGTTTCAAAACTCAATGACGCTCCCCTTGACTTTGTTATTGTGCCCAACTGCAGCGCCAAATCCCAAAATGTCCCCTCAGCCCAAGTTAAGAAAATCAAGGAGTGCATCGTTAAGAGAGATCAGTGCATCGTTAAAAGAGATTCCTTTGCTCCATCCCTGCCCACAAGCTTCACAAACTCTCACTTGCAAGCCCCTCTTCCCCCACAGCTCCCTCCCTATATTTCTTACTGTCACTTACACTTACACAGTGGACCATTTCAGTGGTGGGAGGCTTTTATCTCTGCAGCCAGGCAGGATACAGACATGGAGAGGGCTACTCTGTTCCAGAGAACTATGTGCTTGCCAGAGCATATGCAAGCGAGAGGCCACTTCTGAGACCTGCAACCAGAAAGCCTTTTCCCCGACCCCAAACAAGATCTGAGACCAGAGTACTCATAGGGTATCAATTGACTGCAGCCCAGTTCAGTGGGTGTTTGAGGGAGAATAGATCTTGCTTGGCACAAACACTGCTACATATGCACATACATAGACACACAGAGGCAGAAACGAGCGTCCTGATTTGCCATCTTGATGTAATTCTGCAGCAAATTCATCAAAGACTGAAAGCAAAGCAAGATCTACTGTGTGAGCGTGTATGTGATACCTAATGGACATGTGTATGGATGTGTAGTGCATAAGTGAGCAAACAGGTCGAGTGAATAAATAAAGCTGTGGTTAGGCCTATGCATGTGTGTTTGTTTGTGCTTCATTCACACATTTTCAAGCACGGATCTCCGTCTTATGTAACCAGTGTATTTAATGAACACTAGCTCCTGATCTCTTATCTTTATATCTGCACATGAGTGTTGCACGCCAGCTGGCACAAATACCGCTTCGTAAAAAAGAACGACTCGCGACAAGAGTACAACGCGCTTCGAACAGATGACATAATAACTGTTACGTAACAGACATGGCATCGGATGTCTGGCTGTCCTGATAAAAGCCCGCTCTTTTCCGACCTATACTCACAGCTCCCTGCTGCAGAGTGTGGTCTCAGATTGCTGATGAATTTGTAATCTGCACCCAGGGGCTTGGCAGATATGATTGAGTGAGTTGTGATTAACTGATGACCTCGGTGGGTGTTCTGATTGGCCCTTCAAATTTAGAAGCAGAGAGGGGATGTGTCATGACTGCTCCTTTTCCTCTCTCCACTCACCACTTTGTGCCTGTAGTAAGAACCCATTTTCCTTAATAGATAGGGCCGATGATCTATGTTTTACCGTAGCCCAAAACCAACAAATCCTTCAAACAAGTATTGCTTATAATCTACAGCCTGCTATACCTAAACTGCATTAATTAGCCACACATTTGCACTGACTGAGTCAATCCTACATAATCCGTCTTGCTGCTATAAATACTCATTAGAGCACAAAATTAATATTAATCCGCGGCTGAAAATACTCCTTAAGCTATATGCTATTTTGTTTATTATTGCTATTTACTGTCAAAAAAAATGAACCAATGAATGTTTGCCATGCTAGCCAGTGTCTCTTGCAATGGCAATGTTGATCTGAGGGCCAGTCCCCCATTTTGTCCAGGTTGAAATGTCTTTACCACTGAATTGTTCAGACATTCATGTCCCCCTCAGGATGAAGTTAATAACTTTGGTGATCCTTTGACTTTTCATATAGTACCATAATCAGGAAATTCTAATTTCTTCAAAAACTGTCCTGACTGTAGACTCTTAGTCTTAAAGGTTTAAGTATTCAGTATGAACCAATGGCCTTGGGGCCAAGTGCCACAGTCATAATAGGAAAAGGGCTACTAAATGGTTGGCTTTGGCTTTTGTTGATCAAAATGATAATAACAATAATGAAATAATGCAAACATAAAAAGTTAGCAAACCACAAAAATACAAACTCAAAGTCAGCAGCTCAGGCAAAGTCCACATATCGTGGATGCAGAAATGTGTTGAAAGACAATTAACATGCAGTCATTTTCTATGGTAACTTTGAATTATACAAACAACTTAGTGCAATTCAGAAGGACATCTTGGTTGGTGAGTTTAAAGGGGCAGTGGCTCAACTCATGGTGGTGACATTGCTGATAATCCTCAGGCAAAGAGCAGCACATCAGCAAAGGGAGATTAAATGTATTCAACATTGCGACCAATTACTCTGAAACAGAAAACAATGATGGCCAATTGTATTGCATTTTTAATCTTGGGAGCAATCGTTGAATATTACCAGGACATTTCAAGGGCAGTGTCAGCCAGAGGATAAGAAGACAATTGCAGCTTCTATTTGTCTGGTCACTTCTGTCTGTTTTTGCCTCAAAGACCTTTCAGTCAGCAGGTGAAATTTCATCATAAAAGCCTCTTTCTGTCAAGGAGTTTGTTATCGGTAAAGCTGGACAGTCCACTAAAAGGCACAAAGGGAGCCTAGAGAACCTGAAGATTTGGCTAGAAAGTGCCATCCAGGGGAGAAAATTTGTGAAATAGAGCATGTATTTTTGTTTCACTGATTGCCTGCAGCTCAGATCACAGCTATGATTGGCTGACAATCAAACACTGGTCAAAGGTTACAGGCAATCAGTGGAATTTTTGAATGATACACGGCTTTGGTTTCATCAGAGCCTGACACAGTGAACTTGCAGAACTAGACACTACACAGTCGCCCTATTAGTATTCCATTCTGGATACGTGTGTTACCCCAAGGCTGCGAGATGAGATCAGAAAGCACTTTTCTATTCTGTTGCAAAATATGTGAGCCTGGTTAGATTTGTTGCATAAGTGGCCAAAGGCAAAAGTTCTATTCATTTCAAAAGGTTCAGAGTGCCCTTACCATCCCCGCTAAGTTATGTGATGGACTGTTGTTGTGTTGAACTGTGTTAAAAAATGAAGCCAGAGGCCGTTGGTCAGCG
The DNA here is from genome assembly GCF_949748355.1 of Melanostigma gelatinosum. Taxonomy (NCBI): domain Eukaryota; kingdom Metazoa; phylum Chordata; class Actinopteri; order Perciformes; family Zoarcidae; genus Melanostigma; species Melanostigma gelatinosum. The sequence continues at coordinate 12,813,519 of NC_136634.1, forward strand.
AGGCCTGGTTGTAAGCGAGTTGACAGTCTCACCTAAAGGCTTCGATGAGTCTCTCCACTTTCTGTGCTTCTCCCTGAACACGAACGTGAGCCTGGAACTTTCTGAGGGCTTCGTCGAGCTCCATGCCTGAGAAATCCATCTCATCCACAACACAGCTATTCGGGACAGACAGAGAGAAAAGAGAGAGAGATTTAGTTTAGTTGCAGTGTGTCACTATAATGAGAAGGTGAGGGAGAGAGTGTGAAGTGTGTGCGTGTGCATCAAACTATGGGTAACCAAGTGCTGATGGCAAATCTTCCTCTTACAGTCATACCTCCATTACAGAACCACTGACCTGGAAGACGCACATAGAGACAACATGTTTGCACATGCACACACTTTGTGCAAACATCAATAGGGAAGACTGGGTCTGATGACAGTGGGAGATAAGAGGGAAGGAAAGAAAGAGATGAGAGGGCGAAATAATGAAATGCAAAGAGCAAGGGGGCAAGAGAGAGGTACATGAAACGCTGAGGGCTGGCTGAAGCAATGGAAGAAGTGCGTGTGCATTTATGTGTACATGTGTGTTTGTGTCCATGTATGTGTGTCTATGTGTCTGAGAGAAAGAAAGCGAGGATGCGCGCTTGTGTGTGTGTGTGTGTGCGTTCAGTGCCGTGACCTATTTCTACAGTCTCTGCAACAACCTCAGCAAAAAGCCTCTCTATCGTGGATCTCTCTCTACACTGGTTGGATTCAAAAAGAGTGAGTGTGAAGGCATTAAGTAAAAGCGTGTTTTCATGGATGTGTTGAATTTATGACAAGTGAGTGTGTGTGTGTGTGTGTGTGTGTGTGTGTGTGTGTGTGTGTGTGTGTGTGTGTGTGTGTTTATATCTGGTTAGGTTCCAACAGCTAGTTATATTTTAGATATTTTAGAACACCTGAATCCATTAAAGTCAGAGTCAAAGTCTCATATTTAATCTTTTATGTCCTCTCTTTTTTTAGTGGTGAAGAGCAACATACAAAACATCCATTCAAGTTCATGTATGACTGGTACAGACTTAGATACAGTTGAAAGCTCCATAACTGCCATCAAATGGACCTTGGGGTGGGATTTTTATCTGAACTGCTGTTTCCAAGGTCCTGAAGGAAATTTGATCATTAACTTTAAAGTCATGGATGAGAAGTCCTAGAGGTGATCAGAATAATTTAAAGTTTGAACATCTCTAAAATAATGGCAATGAAGCAAAGTCAACTTGATAATGAGAACCATGTCATGTGGTGGAAACCTCTCGAACAGCTGTAAATGGACCTTGAGTTGAGATTGTTATGTCAGGTACGGGGCGTCATTTAGTTAAGAAGCATATTAAGTTTCCGTCTTTGAAAAAAAGTAATTAATTATACAAGAACTACACATGTTAATAAATAGTAGATAAAGGTACAAAAATCAATCAAATCTGTGAAATAAATAGATTTTGGTGCAGATGCTAAGCAGCTCTTTTGTAAGGTAAGTGGTCAAATAGAGAACAGCAGAGAGGTCTTCATGATAAACTACAGGGTGTCACAACCTGACAACTCAAAATTGGTTCTTATTAAAGCAGCACTCCACCAATTTTACACATTAAGATCAGTTTAATTGTAATGAGGACTACCACTGGCTTGTATAAGGACTTCTGTGGCTCTGGAGGAGCTTTCTAAAGTCTGAGAGAATAACCGGTGATCTCGGCATGGGCTTGGAAAACATGAAATCATAATAGAAAACCTGCGTTTCAAACTAGAAGTGTGGAGTTTGAAAGAAGTGGGCGTGTAAAGTCCAGAAGTCCATGAGATGCAGTTGAAAGAGTTAAGATAATTTTATAAAACCTGAATAGATGCAATAGGGAGTTCAACGGGATTTGAATTTGATGACAGGACTCATTACATAAAACCCAATCACGTATGTGTGTGATGTGTACGTGTACACATAATCAGGACTCACTCAAGGACATCTCTGTTGAATTGCAGTTTGCTGTTCCCCAAGAACTCTCCAATCATCTGTCGGCTCAGGCCCTTCCTCTGCAGCAGGAAGTGAGCCACTCCAATGGCTGTGTCCGGGACGAAACCACGCGTGATCAGGAAGTGGGTGCCTCTCTCTGGGTTCCTAACCGCAGATGGCCAGCAGCAAAAAAAGCAGATAGTATAAAGAGTTAAACAGCGTGTGTGCAATGTATTTGTGCGTTCAAGCAGATAGGCGAGTGGGCCTGTGGGATAAAGGACATGTGTAACACAGCATATAAGTGTGTGAGTGTGTGTGTGCGTGTGTGTGCGTGTGTGTGTGTGTGTGCGTGTAAGAGGAAGCAGAAAGAGAAAGAGGGAAAAGAAGGACGCATTCAAGCGCAAGAGCTGTTAGCTCTGGACTTCTGGATCAGACCCACTGTCACTGATGCATATGAGTTCATTTACTTTAATTTGTATTAACCAATAATAAGTGCAGGCCAACCGTGGGCTCTATTTTTAGAAACTGAGAGGCTCTCACATTGTCCATGACCTCCTTGACTGCCTCTCCTCTTCAACCACATTTGCCCAATTTCTCTCTTCGTCCCTCGCCCTCATCTCTAACTCTTTTTTTCCGTTGACGTCACAAGATGGCACTGAACACGCAGCTCCTCCCAACAATCACAAACACTAATGAGCAGTTTTTCAGGGCAGTTGGAAATTTGTAAGACACAAACAGTAATAAGTGTACTTTCAACCCTGAGCCAGAGGGTGCAGAAATAATTCACTGTTTGTGTCAGTGTGTGTGTGTGTGTGTGTGTGTGTGTGTGTTGCCGGCCTACTCACACATTGAAGAGGTTAAGTCCTATACGGTAGAGGCGTTTGCGGTGTGTGTCTGTGGATAGAGTTGGCGAGCGGCAGGAGGCTGGATCCTGGCAGCGGCCCCTGGGCAGAGAGACGACCAGGGCCTGCAGGGCCTCTGGGCTCGGCCCCCCAGGGATCTGCTGAGGATGAGTGTAGTGGTACTGCTGGTACTGGGTGTAAATCTGAGCAGGTTGCTGGTTAGACTGGGCTGAGGTGGAGATAGAGGTGGAGGTAGAAGTGGATGTGGACCCCAGTCTGTCTGAGCCGCACTCCCCCTCCATTCCTCCTCCTCCTGCTGGCAATGCTGAGCCCCTCCTGGATCCTGGATCAGCCATTTCCAGCTCCTCACTGGGTGGAGGTGCAGGAAACTCTGGCTCCTCTGCTAACTGGCCATCTCCACCTCCAGCCATTCCGCTCACAGAAGTCGTCCTGCTGGCCGACTCGGCCCCGCCCGCATTGCCCAAGGAGGTGGTGGTTGTGGTGGTGGCGGTAGAGATGGTGTAGGAGCTATTGCTGTCGATATGAACAGTGACATCCCTGAAGGCCATGAGCAGCGAGCTGGCACTGCGGGGCAGACAAGCACTCTCAGCAGCTGCACGTAGGGCCCCGGGGTCCATCAGTAGCCCCTTCCCGTCTCCACCTTCCGACAAGCTCCAACCATGAAGGGCATCATCAATTGACTGGGCCAAGGAATGAAGCTGCAAATATGATCATAGAAACAATTTATAATTTGTGACTATTTGTAAGACTATAAAAGTAAACGGTGATAGTTGGCTACCGAGAAGACCATTCATAGACAGATTTAGATGAAACTACCAATCAAGCCATTGGGTCCAGTGAATGTAGTGCAGTCTAAGCACATACATGTAGATATATGGTCAAACTGTTGAGTCTTGGGGCGGTAGGATTGGACAAATTTAAATTATGACCTGATAGTGGCCCTTAACAAAACGTCAAGGGACCACCAAAGATCGACCCTCTGGGCAACATGAATGTCTGAACACAATTTCATGGCAATCCATCAAATAGTTGAAGGGTTCTCTGTTGATCTTCCTTCAGTAAGGATGGCAAACTAATTTTGTTGAGGTAGTTCAGCCTGGACCACAATCGTGGGCCAAATGGCTGACATTGACATTCCTAATGCAATCATGCTAGCCTGCTTGGCTGACAAACTACAATGAAACCTTATTTATTGATTTATTTTCTTTGGATCATTCTGCATCCCGACATAATTCCACTGTTGGAAGCTGTATCATGAAAAAAAAAACACCAACCTGTTCAGAGAAGCAGTCTTCCAGCTGTGTCAGTGTTTGTCCAGGGGGTTGAGGTGGGGCTTGGGCAGGAGGGGGGCCAGCTGGTGGAGCAGACGCAGGAGAAGGGGGCAGAGAGGTGGAGCGACACGGGGGAGGAGGAGGAGTTTTGGAGTGGCAGGGAATCTGTCCTCCTCCAGGATGCAGACTGTAGCTGTGTCTCTGGGCTGTGTTTCTGTTTTGGCCTGAAGGGCTCGGATGGCGCAAGGAGATCCGGCGGGGCAACTTGCTCTCCGACAGAGAGTTACGGATCTTCTGGAAGTTTTTGCTGAGCTGGTACTGACGGAAGGCCGTCTGGATACGACGGGCTGCCCGTCTCGCTATGAGATGGCCTCCATATTTCTGCTCCAACTCATCTATCTGGGGATAGGAGGAGAGAGAGTTAGGGGTATTGAGTTTAAATATCAAACATGTTTACAAGGTTATGAAACTCACTAAAGACACATGCAGGACTCATTGCAAAGCACACAGCAGCCACTGACAAATATGTATTCATCCAGCAGGCAAATGTCATGATGCCATTTTGTGCCCATGTCTACAAAAGATCAAACGAATTTGAGCATTGCCTGAGTCATGAGTCAGCACACTCACTCTCTTCTTAGAAGTATCCTTCTTACTTATCTGTCCACTCTTTTTAAAGCCTCTGAGGGTTTATGGCCTTAGAGCCAACGTAAACATCATCTATCATCATTCAGCTGCTAATAATGGCTGAAGAGCCATGGGAAGGAGGATGGATGGGCTGTGACAAAGGTGATTTTGAGAAAATGAATAGAAAAGTAAACACCCGCACAAGCCTATTTCTGTTCTGTTTGTTGGCAGAGCAGCTCAGCCCAAAATCTCAGCTTCTTCCAGAATTTTTTTCCTATATTTCCAGCAAAAGTGAGACAAGGAGAGGGAGTCGGAGGAGAGGGAGTCGGAGGCAAGGGAAGAAGAGACAGAGAGGGAGAAAAAGGAGGACAGCCACACATGTGCCAGTGTCTGTGTGTGCGTGTGTGTGTGTGTGTGTGTGTCTGCCCACACAAGCATGTCCACAAAATGTGCATGTGCACCCATGCACATACAGAGACACACACACACACACTCATACAGCAGCAGCAGCAGTAGCAGGAGCAACAGCAGACCCTTCAGGAATTTGGTATGAGAAATAAAGACATCTCCAGCCGCCAGAAGCAGTTATTAGCTGTTACCATGACAACCTAGCATAGTTCGCATCGCTGTTGCTGTGACAGTGGAATTGCTGATGTTTTTTAGTTTTTTTTAACGTCAATACAACAGCCAGAAATAGATCGGAATGGTAATCTTCTTTGTCTCGCAAAGTGAAATGATCATCCTTCACACACATCCTCACGTTAAAGCAGGTAGCAGGGGTCACAATCACACGTGCTTACGGGTCCGATGCACACACACACACTTGAAGAAAAGCAAATACCTGTTTGTTCTTATTCTCAAGGCTGATCTCGTACTCGCTCGGCCCCTCTCTTTTGGTCCCCTCCACTTCCTGTCCACCACCAGAGGATGTTCCATCCTCCAGGCTCAGCATCTGTCCACTGCCACGGAAATAAGAAGAGAAAGCGATTAGTCCTCCCTGCTGACCTTCAGATCTCTGCCGTCATTGCAGCGGCAGGTCATCAGCTAAGCAGTGTTTGAGGAGCTTCACGAGGGAAGCGGCAGGCGCAGAGTGATGTGTGGCTGAGGCGGCTCGGGGCGAAGGTGAGGTTTATGTGTCAAGTGCTGTTTGGTCAGATTTGTGGCTCCAATGCAGGTTGCAGGAGTGAAATTCTGGATATAAGACCAGGAATAAAATATCTTTATTATGAGTTCTGTGACCAAAATCATCACCTCCTTCACTATTTTACTATTTCCAACCCTTTTCTGCTTGTGACTCCTCGTCACAGGTTGCATGTCTATAAATTATGAGCAGTTCAGTCAAAGACTTAACTTCACTTAAATAACAAATCAATTCATTTTTTGAGGTTTGTCTGAGGAGGTGAAACTGTGTAGTATTTCACAAGGAAACTAAACACATTTTGGAGTAAAAAATAAACATTGTTATGTGTGGCAGACATTTGTTTTCTACTTGTGTGATCTTCTTGGCTGAACATATAGGTCCATCTTGACACTGAACCACTAGAGTGCATCACACTCTCCCAACAAGCTTAATTTATAGAGCAATGCTTTGATGTCACAGAGATCTTTGTTAGACATCGTCAGCTTCACAATGCCAAAATGGTGCGCTGCACTCTTGGCAGATGCAAATGTAATCAGCGCACTAACAACGTTTTTCACGGAAATCAGAACGGATTTTGTGTACGAGACTCCAGAAGCGGATGTGTTTCCATGGCAATGACATACTTTGGATGAGAATTTCAGTGGAAGTTGTGATGAGTCTCCTACATAGAAACAAGATTACTATTTTTCATTGATATAACAGTTTTCTATGTGCTGCTGAAAGGGTTACAGTAGCATAATCAAGTCAAGTGACAGCAATATAAGAGATAAAAAAAACACTGGAAGAAATGCAAGACAATCATATCCCCAAAGTCAAATATGACTGGCAGAAAAAATAGGAGAATAAATCAGACAGATTTAACTCATAAACAATCATTTACACAATATAGCGGCAGCTGGAAGCGAAAGCAAAACAAAGATACATTTGAATTCGGCCTGAATCTGACTCAACAGAGTCGACATAGAGGCTGTCTCTCAGTGCGTCCCGCCCTCTTCTGAATCACAAGTCCTGTCCACAGATGCAGACATTTTCTTTTTCAAGACAGCATTATCAAAATTCTGTGAAAGCATGTAAGGCTTATACCAAAGCAAATTACTGCCATGACAAAGCAGAAAATGTCCCTTTTTACCCAAGGTCTGTTGAGGACAATTTAAGCTCCGTTCATTTTGGTGAAACTTGGAGAAAATAAGGTGTCTTGTGGTCAACATCTCTGGCATCAAACCACCTCTAAAAGATACGAAACACTGCCATTCAGCACTTTTTATACAGCCAACACTGGCCTGATGCAAGCATAGAATATGATCACACCCTAAGAGGTTTTATAACGGTGTGCAATTATGAGTGTGAGTGTGCAGGATGTTGTGTGCTTGTGCAATCTTCCTTCCACCCAGATAATGCTTACCGTTATAATTTTTACACGAAAGGGACTATTGTGCTAGACACGACTGGGGAGACTAAAAGGCCTGCTCATGGTTAAATAATGAGCTCATCACTAAAGCTCTTCTTTGTTTTCTTTGATTGCTGTTAAAGCAAATATTCTGCGTTCCCCTGCCAAAAGTCAGAGATAGGGCCAGAGAAGCTTGGTCATGTCTTCAAATGAGATAAAGTTAGAGAAAAAGAGAGAGAGAGGAAAAAGGGGGAAGAGAGTGGAACCGGTGGCTGAGATAGAAACAGAAAGAGACAGAAAGATATAGACAGAGAGACTATGTTGGTGTGTGCATGCTGGAGGCAAAAACTCTATTAAAACGCTGCCATGCCCCTGCGCAGCATCAGAATACATTAGAGTACATTAGAGGATTTTAAAGCAAGAGTTGAGCTATTAATGCATCTGGACAGCAAAAGCCTCCACAATGATATGGCAGCTATAATCTCTCTCTCTCTCTCTCTCTCTCTCTCTGCATGCTCACATAAAGCAGCAACAAGCAAACTAAGCACACACTCCCGCTCTGACTGCATGTGTGACGTCATAATGGCAGATAAATGAACATCTGTCAAATCGCATCTCTCAAGGTCCTTCAGAGATTTATAGTCCTGTACAGCCAGGCAAGAAACACACACACACACACACACAGGAGAGAAAAGGCACGGCAGGTTAGACTAGAGGCGGATCTCGTGACATCTCTTGGGAGGTTTGCGTGGTCTGATGGATTCAGTGGATGACAGTTAGGGTGAAGAGGTGGTGCGAGTTTGCAGCCACCAGGCACACACAACTTCATGTGATGATAATAATGAGCTAGTGCTCGTCTACATCTCATCAGCTCAGGTGGGTGTCCACTGCTGCTGTGCTAGTAGCTCATCCAATCAGGAGTATGTGGGTGTAGATGATGATAGTTAAGTCATCAAATCAGAGAAAAGAGAGGGATTCCAGACAGACAGATGGTGATATTACGAAAAACAGAACGAGAGAGAGACTCGATAAGGAGGGATGAGACCGAAATAAACAAACAGATAAATAACGAGTATGATGCATACAGAAACAAACAACACAAGGTGGAAGATATAACAGCAGATGAAGAGACAGAACAAGTAGACATTACTGGGAAAAACTGGATTTAGAAGTACAGAGGAGTTAACGATGGGAGAAATTCCAGAGGGGGGGGGGGGGGGGGGGGGCAAAACATTCAATTCAGTCAATCATTGAGAAACATGACAAAATCAGCTTTCGAGCATTTTACAGCTGAGCTTTGCTCATCCAACCATCACCAAGTGAAACGGCATGCCTTCACACACGCACACACACACCACGCACACAAACAAAATATGAACATATACAACAAACAGGCAAGCTGCCCACACAGAAACAGACGGCAAAAGTGTCTCCAGTAGATCCTCAAAGTTCTATTCTCCAGTTACTATGGTAGTGGTAACCATTGCGTCATTACTGGGTTGCCATGGGCACTTTTGACTGCCAAAATCAGTTCACCCCCCCCCCCCCCCTACTCTCTCGCTCTCTCTCTCTCTCTCTCTCTCCCTATATGTGAATCACCCTTGCGGCTGTAGCATTTAACTCTCTCACTGTAACTCCAGGCGTCCCACGTCCATAAATACCTCAATTCACACTTGCATACACTTCTGTGCACGTACTAACGAGCACGATTAAAAGCCTGGGTGTGGACATTACTCAGTTAGATGACACAGTGTGTATGTCAGCAGAGACAGGGAGTTTTCAATGGATGAAAGAGCATACTGTTGGAGCAAAAACTGTCGAGACAAATAGTGGCCTAAAAGCGTCTGTGTGATTGGCGTGTGACTCGGCCTTACCTGGATGAGCCAGTGGTGGCAGCCTCTGGACGTTCAGGGGCGGGGCAGCAAAACTGATGCAGCACGTTCTCGCTCCTGAAGGGCAGACGAGAGAGGAGGGTAGGTAAGCAAAGGGGGGAGGGAAGAGGATAAGCAGACAGGTATTGGAAGGACAGCGTGTCATTCGGTTATTGGCTGTTGCTGGATGTTTGCTTTGTTTCCATATTCCTCCTTATGTTCATTCTTCGTCCAACATCCCAAAAGACACTGAAAAAGCTCCCTTTATACTCTTCTGGATGATTTCCATGGGTTCTGTTTACACTTTGGCACTGATCCTGTGGTAAATACCCTATGTAGGTCAATTCAAGGCTGAGGACGCTTAGATTGAGTGTGAGTATATGTTTGTCTATGCCTCCTCCCATCCAATTAATAAGATCTGTAGTGCTTTAGCAGAATTCCCAATCTGGACAGATGGTTACTCCAGCTCTGTTTCCTGCACTGTCTCTTCTTAAGTTCCCCTCTCTCATTTCCCCCTCATACATTTTGCATTTACATTCATATTTTAAACATCTTGCTGGTTCTCTTATCTGGAGCAATTTAGAGTGAAAAAGAAAGAAAGAAAGAAAACAAGACACGTCATCACCTTCCACCACCAGGGAAATGAAAATAAGAATATTCCCGAATTTTTTAAAAAGCAAAGCATTTAGCTTTTGTTTAGGAGGTGTGGGTGTGGGTCACATTGGGTCAGTTCACAATGAGCTGAAAGCATTCGGTTGACAGTGAATTTTCTCTTCTTCTGTCTTCTGACCTGAGCTCAGCATATTGCTCGCGACACAGACCCACAGTGACAGGCAGTCAGAGTCTGTGCGAGGCTCGGGGTGACAGTCCAAGCTATAAATAGATACTTTTTCACGGCAACTTCCACAGACTTAAAGGGATGCTGATGTTTAAAAAAAAAACACACCTCTTGATCCTGGTCTTAGAACTTTGAGAGCCTCCCTTTTCCCAAGTGAGGTCTTGAGTGCAGTACCTGCCTTTTTGGACTTAATTTATATATCGATTCATTATTCTCGCAAAATTTACAGCACTTCTCTCAAGCTTTTGCCTTCTTTTACGAGCTCACAGGGGTTTCAGAAATCTCTAAAAAAAAACACATTTTATTACTCAGTTACTTTTTCAATTTTACTTTTTAGTCTTTTGATCCGCATAAATTCTCTTGTATGAGAATAATTCATTAAAGTAATTAAAACTATTTGTTGAGTTAATGCATCTCTTTAATAATATCCTCTCTATAATATAGGTACAAACTAATTTAACCTATAAATCTATGCAGTATAAATGTGCAGGAGTTCACCTCCTCTGCATTGTAGGTTTTGGGGATCAAACGGGGGTCAACGTGTTGTCTGTTTGCCAGCCTGATATGAAACAGTTCAGCCCTGAGGAAGAGGCCAGGCTGCTCGGGTCCCTGAGCGCGCACACACACGCGTACACACACACACACTCAACGGGTCCGTCCATCTGTCTGAACGAGACACACACATTACGGTCGTACGCCTCCAACACCGCTTACAAAGAGAACAGGTGAATATTTCAACAGTACATGCCTCCTGCTGTAAGGCCATGTTCTCTCTCTCTCTCTCTCTCTCTCTCTGTGCCCCATCCTCCCTCACACCATCCCTCTCCTCTGTCCTGCTTTCTAAGAGTACTTTAAACGCAATGCTTTTTCATCAGCCAGCATCCAGTAGAGAGTGTAAGGAAGAGGAGGGTTGACATGAAAAAAGATCAGCTCCATTTGGAGTCAAAACATTGCCAGTACATTGTATGCACCTTCCACTGTGCCACAGGATGCCCCAGCGTGTCCTTCTGTTGTCCAACCTATCTATTTGTCCGCCATGCAAGATAGATAAACTGAGGAGACAGCTACCCCAAATGCACCCTTTATATCATCTCTGGTTCGGTCTCTACCTGTCTCGCTCTCTGTGTACTGAAACCCCTCCGTCCTATTCTCTCATCGTCACCCCCCCCACCCCCCCCCTGTCTACCTCCTTCCCTTTCACTGGTCTACTCCAATGTCAGCCTCAACCTCCTTCCTCTAGACACCTCAAGGGCTCCATCAAAGACAACGACTGAACATTCATCCCTCTCTCTTTCTAGCTCTCTTCTGCCTTTCTCTCTCTCCTGAGAATGGCTGATTACCGTTCGCTCCATGGGCTAAGTGGGGCAGATAGGAAGCTCAGCTGGAGAGAGACAGAGAATGAGTGGAGGAGAGGATCCTGCCTCTCGACCCGTAGAACTCAAACACGTGCACTGACAAAGATGACAATAATGCAATGCACACAAACACACTCACAGCCAACCATACGCAGCCCACAAGTGATTTATCTGCAGGTCAAAGAAAACTGGTCTCTCTAGAGTTAAACAACAATTCAGACAAATACATACAGTTAAATGTACGATGTGTAAAAGAAAGTGTGCACCCACACATGCATCTACACAGACATACCTTCCCCCCATACACAAGGTTTGTAACATATAAACATGCTGACACACATAAGTTAGTGTCAACAGGAAAAGAAGAGGACAGATCTGATCTCCAGTCAGCTGCAGAGAGGCTGCAGCAGGCAATGACAGGAAAGTGAATCCTCTAAATGCAAGTGAAAGCCTGAGCTCCCCCTCACTTGCAAGCAAAATTACAAATTAGGTGTTAAGCTACTGGTCTTAAAATCAATGGGCAGGTGAAGATGCAAGGTTGCATTGAAGGACACACAATCAGCAACTGCAGGAAAAAGAAGGAAATGTAATGCGTGGCAGGTGAATAATTCACTGTGATCAATATCAACAACTGTTTTTTTTTCATCTGCATGTATGCCTTCTGCACTCTTCTTCTCCTCTCAACTCCTCCTCTGTTCTGAGTTGCTCCCATCAGTGGGGGTGGAGTCCCAGAGAGACCAATCAGGTCTCCTGCTGGGAAACAACTTATGAACTGAACATACAGGCGCGCACACAGATCGAGAGAAAGAGGGAAAGATGGATTTTCTCTCATTAGGTGATGTGCTGATGTACTATGAGGCTCTGGTGCCAAGCAGAGGGGGTGCTGGTGTGTGTGTGTGTGTGTGTGTGTGTGCGCGCGCACGTGTGCCTCATCTAACACAGCGACTCGCGGTGTCTCATCATCGCAAGTGAGGCTGCTCCTGTCAAGCTGACAGTGACCGTTGTGCAGAGCCGATGTTTCCAGCACACACTCACACACACGCGCGCACACACACACACACACATGCATAGGCCTACTACAGCTGTTTGTTACGTAATGATTCAGCATTCGTGATACAGCTTCTCATTTAAATAATCCACCTCTTTCTCTTCTGGCAGAGTCCTTGTACGTGTCCTCCTTCACATACAACTGAAATTTGAAAATGTGTAAGCTCCTTCTTCATTAGCCTAATTACACACCTCTCAATCTGCAGTAAGCTACACGCAAATGCGCGCATGCACGCTCGAAATTATACAGTTTTAGAAGGATATGCTCCTCAAAAAACTGAGGGATAGCCTACAAGACATGGGAAATGTATGTATGCTCTAGGTCGAAACTGTAGGATATGCAGGAGGTTTTTAAATGAATACCATAACATTCTGAATAGCCTGCCACAGCCTATTATCTCAATTGGACTATTTTAGGACAGACACACACAAATACAAACAGCAATATTCTCGACTCACTCTGATTGCCTTGACAGGGCCAGGGATCGACAAAGGGTTGTGGGGGTCATCGGAACCAAAGAGCGGCAGCTTTGGAAACTTCCGCAGTTTTCTGGGTCACTGTCAATCGGGGAAACCGTGGATAGGTCAGCCGGGACCAGCTGCATGTCTCCCGGGTCCATAGGTTGGGGAGGCGACGGCGGGACCTCCGGAGTAACCTCGGCTTGTGCTGGTGCCGCCGCGTGGTCTTGCAGAGACCCCTCACTGGTAATAAGCTGAGGGTCCTGAGGGTGGTGGTGTTGATGAAAGCAGCTGGGGTCGGGGTGGTGGTGATAGTGGTGATGGTAAGGATGCTGCTGTTGTACCCTGACGTCCCGCAGGTGCCTGTTCTCACCGATGAGCTCGTCCACCCGCCGGTCCAGCTCCTCTATCCGTGAACGCTGGGTCTGGATAAGGCTCTGCTGGTTCTGGACGATGGTGGTGAGCTCCCGCAGGTACAGAATCGCCTGCACCGGATTTTCCAGCAGGCTGGAGCTCATCATCATACGCAAGACAGGAGGAGGGAAGAGAAGCAGAAGAAAACAGAAGCTGGACTGACGGATGGAGGACAGAGGAGATGCAAAATATCCGTGAGTGCGGGTGAGAAGGTGAGATGTCCTTCCGCTCTCCTCTCCTTGATTCTGCTCAGCTGTGGATGAAGCTGCACCGACCGAGCTAGCCACCGCTTCTCCGGTCGTTTCCCTCCCTCCCTCGATCTCTCTCTTTTTCTCTCTCCCACTGCACTGAGTGGTGCTGATGAGAGGAGCCAGATCCAGATGTGACAGGAGGGAGGAGGGGAGAAGAGGCGCTGGCACCGGATGTGTCATTACGCACATGCACGAGAACGCTAGAGCAAGCACGCACCCTACAGGCTGGTAAAGGAGGCTCAACATCTGAGCCACTCTCCTGTTCCTGAAGGCTGGACATAAAATCGGAAGGTGCATTTTTTTGTGACCAACTTTTTCAATAAATTTTCCACGCCATCCTCACAATAAGGTAAAACATGCACAAATTATAGCTTGCATGTAAAAGAAAGAGAGAGAGAGGGAGAGAGAGAGAGGGGAGAAAGGAGCCAAGGCATATCATAATGTTGCACAGATACCAAATTATACTTGCCCATCCAGATATCACTGTATACAATTATATTTTACACAATGGATATCACCAGATCAGCAGCTGTTTTGATGGCATTTAATGTTTCTCTTTTATATTTGTTTACAGATGCAATTGACAATATTAAGACTAATACATTATGGAGGAAAGATATGCATTGATTAATAAATAACAGTATATGTGGGGGTATCTTGTGATAAGGATTTTGTTTTGGCAGCAGTTCAGCAAAAAAAAAGAAACTGATGATTTAATAAATTAATAGAAGAATCATCGTCCAGCAATACCATGTTTTGGAGGCGAGGTATCTGAAACCCAATTATATCGGGTAGCCTATATACCATGTCAATAACTTGGCTCCTGTTTAACGCAAGTAAACAAAAAAAAAAAGTTCATATATATTACGTAAAAACAGTCTTTTGATTTCACAGAAAGCATATTGGGCTTGGGATCATCCTCAGCTGACAGTATTTCCATCAATAGCCTTTCCATAATTTTTCAAATCATCAATTTCTGTTGTAACGTTTTACACATGCATGACGTAAGGCCACTTCCACAATTTAAACTCTGTAACCTGTTTCTCAACCATAAAGATGCATTTAAATAAGAATATGATAGTTTACAAGTTGTATTATTTGATGGTTTTATTGAAAAGTGTAGTAATATTGACAATACTACCACTAATAGTACTACTACTACTAGTACTACTATCCGAAAGTCGGAATTCAGACATTTCTCAGTGAACTTGAAGGCAACACTCTAGCCTCGGTGTGGTCACGTGTCACATATATGCGGAAGTACAGAACCGTTGTTTCGCTGCCTGTTTGCTAATCAGTTGGCTCAGCTGCTAGCACAGATAGCCTTGCTCACGTTCATTGTTTTCTGTAACCGTTAACAAGTAAACAACACCCATGGTCATGTAAGACATACATTTTCACGTGACTGCATGTTTTTTAGTGTGTCGTATACCTAATTAAATCTGAATTGTTCGGTTAAAGGCTCATGGCGATTATTTCTTTAGCATGGACAGGCTTTCTGTTGACTGTCAATCTATTAGTTCCCTATATTATAACGTATAACGCTAGATTATGTATTGTAAACACTAATAGTGCGGGTTTATTTAACCATAAACAGCTACAGGGACCAACTTTAGCCAATAAAAGTAAATCTACATACGTTTGTGTATTCCAGCATTGTCACGTGAGGTCGAGGAGTGTGGGTTAGCTCAGGATACTGGGTCTAAATATCGTTATGACAGTGTTGGTGCGTTGGATCTAACAACAAGCACCACTGTGAAACAGTTGGCTGACTTTATCTTCCGTTTTCTCTATCATTCTCTGTCATCACTCAGCATTGTTCTTGATTATTTGTCGTGTGTTGCTGTGTACAGAATGACCGAGAAGCACTGCCTGGAGGGCCAGGTGTACTCCGTGCCTCTCATCCAGTCGGACCTGAGGAGAGAGGAGGCTGTCCATCAGATAGCAGACGCGTTGCTCTACTTGGAGACCATCTCTACGGATATTTTCAGAAGGCAAGGCCACACACAAACACAGAAGACTTACCTTAACCCCAAGGACTGTATATACGAAGCCTAACCACGACCAGACTAACCCTTACCGTAAAAGTCTTCACCCTGCGATGTAATGTTTTACATTATGGAGACGTGCATTTTGTCTCCATAAGGTAGGCGAGTCCTGTGTAGACAGATGTATGTCCCCACAAGACGGCACACACAGTATATAATCAGTTCTAGTGATACCAGTTGTATATTTCAGTAAATTAGAACATATTTTACTGTTCAGATCTTCACACATATTAAGCAGTTTTGCCCGCGTTGCTCTGTGTGTAAGGTAACTTCTAATAGACTATTATTTTTGACATTTTACTGAAATGAAATCCATAAATAACAAAAGAATGAGAGATTAACTGATGATGGAATGAATAGTGGAGGTACAACTATTATAACAATCATATTTTCTATTCATTTCTTTAGATTCATTCTTTAATTTTGTAGTTAAGTAAAGTAAAACAATGCCAGAAGGTACTGCAGTGTGAGTAACAAACGAAGCCAGTCAGCACAAAACTACAATCAAAAAGGTTGTTAATATCAAAGCATCTGTTCCAAGTTTTAATTGACATAAAATAATGTCATAGTTAATGGATTGCACAGTCAGATCTATATTCTCAGCCACATGTTATACCACAGCACCTGTTTCAGAACAGCTGGTCCTGTCTGGCACCCTGAAAATAGAGGAAGCGTCTCCTGTAACTACAAGAAACGAGTGACATTTCATTTATTTACAGAATTGTTTTGCCAATAAAAGCTTCTGATAGATGATGTGTTAGTAATTAGATAATTGATATGAAATGATTGATAAGAGTTCCCATCATCTTTATTAATTCATTCAGCAACGTGCACATAGAGAACAAAATATGTTACGCTCTCCTCTATATTGAATTGTGTTGCATGGTCTCAGAAATATCTTCCTCTGTGTGTGTGGATGTGTGGATGTCCATATTCATGCTGGTGTGTGTGTGTGTGTGTTTTGCTTCCAGGGTGTCTGACAGTGTAGAGAGGAACCGCCGTCAGCTGCAGACCGTTACTGACCGGATCAGACTAGCTCAGGCCCGCGTCGACAAGATCAAAGGCAGTAAGAAGGCCACCAAGGTAACACAGCACCTCCAATTTGGCAGGCAGCTTTTACACCTCTGATACCCAATAAGGTGACAAGATCATTGAAAGCAATAATTAGCCCGGTGTCTGCCAGTTGCATCAGCACTTTTCTCTGTGTGTGTGTGTGTGTGTGTGTGTGTGTGTGTGTGTGTGTGGGGGTGTGTGTGTGTGTGTGTGTGTGTGTGTGTGTGTGTGTGTGTAGGTTTTCTCCAGTGCAAAGTACCCGGCGCCAGATCGACTTCAGGATTACTCGTCTATTTTTACTGAGGCTACAGACCCCTCCTCACAAAACCGCCCCCGACGAAAGATACAGAATAAACTTCGCCCCTTTGATGAGAAGGCCTTGCAGGTGAGATAGATGCATTGAAATGTTGATGACACGAGGAATTAAGCCAATTAAAACAAAAAAAACTAACTAGTGGGCCTCTTTATACAGCTGACACTGCTAAAAATGTGGGTTAAAAAAGGGCTAAATAGAGGCATGGGTAATTTCCATTTCCATGGCTTTTATCTTATTACTGAGAGTTACGACGCAGCTCTTACTCCTGTCAGACGAGGACAGGAGTGCTTGGAGCTGAAGTCTCGACTCCTCCATATTTATGTAGACTGTAGGGAAACCCTCCCATGACCCCCTCAGTAGTTATGACATCTTGCTCCTCCAGAATCCATGGTCTTCTTTTCTTCACCCTGGCATAAATTTCCTACATATTTTCATATATATATTTCTTTTTTTTTAATAAATGGGCGTCATCGCCTCTTTCTGCCAGTCCATAGACTCTGTTTCCTGTGTCCACTGTCACTGTGGCATCCACAGTATGTACAGTGTGTGTGAAGCATCAGCTGTCGAACTAGAGTCTATGTCCAAACCCTTAACTATGATCACTGATAGAAGAAGCCTGAATCATATTCTTTCCCAGGGTGCCTGGGCTCACCTTCAAACAGAACAGGTAAAGGCTCCCCATCAGATCTTTAGATTGACAAAAACTGACAAATACTTCAAATTATTATTTGTTTTGGTCTGGATAAACATTTTATTTGTGGCAATAATACGACACAATCAATTTTAAAGTATGCGTCACACTTTTGTGTTACTATTGTCACGCATGGTTATTTTGTTGTTCAACGAACTAAAATGTATTAGAATGAACAGCTGTTTCGCATCATCCTGATTAAAGAATAATTTATTACTCAACCAGCACCGAAGAGCTTTCATCCCCGTCAGTGTCAATTTTCTCATGCCTCTGATTTAAATAACCGACTTGCATCCATTTAATGAAATGTTCCATTGGTCTGCAGAAATAGCAGAGCAATCATGATCGCTCCTCGTGTCTTGCTCCACAGGTGATGCTTGGTTAGGAGGTAAAAAAGGAGGCGAAAACAACAGACGTGTAGAAAAGTGAAATGTGTGATAGTGTTCTCCTGAGTGGTTTTGTGGCCGTCTGTGTGTATGTGTGTTCACAGCTCAGCACAGGCTCCTGCATTATTTATTGTGAACACCACTGTTCTTCCATTAACATTTTAGGAAACTTTACAAAAAAAACAGCATATTTTCTGCTGCGTCTGCTTGGTCTTGGGACCTGTGTGTGTTTTGTCAGAGGAGGGATAACAGGGAGAAATGAAAACACTGCTACTACTTTATTTCTCTGGTGCAGAAATGCATTATTCAACATCCCCCAGAAGCAATGTCCCGCGCATGCAGGAGCACTTTGGTGACATTTTGTGATTTGTGTTATTCAAGATTCAGTTGACATTTTACAGATCTATCTCTGTATGTCTTCCTTTCAGGAGAAATTGATGTATTTTCCAGTGTGTGTGAGCAAGAAGAAGAAGTCTGAGAATGCGACGGAGGAGGGGCTCGGCAGTCTGCCACGCAACATCTCATCTGTCAGCTCACTGTTGCTCTTTAATACTACAGAGAACCTGTGAGTCCACACACACACAGACAGCGATACTAACTGTAAACACACATTGTCTAAATCTCTTCTTCGTGTGCTTTTGAAGATATAAGAAGTATGTGTTCCTTGATCCTCTGGCGGGAGCAGTGACGAAAACACACAACACGCTGGAGACGGAAAAAGAAGAGAAGCCGTTTGATGCACCGCTGTCCATCACGAAGAGGGAACAACTGGATAGACAGGTACATCAAACGCCCCTCTCCAACCAAAATACATTGTTCATTTGACTACTTTGTATGAATGATTGGTAATGATGCATGAATGCAATGTTCTGTCTCTGATCTGATCTTTTCCTCTCGAACAGACGGCAGAGTCTTACTTCTATGTGCCAGACCTCGGTCAGGTGCCCGAGATAGATGTGCCGTCCTTCCTGCCCGACCTCCCAGGCATCGCAGACGACCTCTCCTACAGCGCAGACCTCGGACCCGGCTTTGCCCCATCAGGACCCACACACAACATCCCGGATCTGCCCTCTTTCACTGAGGAGAGCGATGCACATGGTACACACACACTGAGACACACGCACACACACATACAATTTAGGCTAATACTGTGTTTGAAAAGCTGATGTAGACTTTTCATCTCTTTCTCTTTCAGGATCTCATCTCCAACCTAATGTTCCACCTCCTCCTCCACCTCCTCCCCCTCCTCCTGAGCCTGCCGTCGCCCCTGCCATTCCTGCAGGAGCCCCCCCTCCTCCTCCACCTCCCCCTCCTCCTCCCCCCCCTCCTCCCGTTGACAGCGCCACAGGAGTCTCTCGAGCGCCGAGCTCAGGTTTGTCACATGCGCGCAACTCGAATCTTGTTCTGGCTACACACTACAGACTTGTAGACCTAAAATGAATATGATCGAGCTTGACAGTGTATTAAAGCGGTGAAACTCTGCCACTTCTTCACACACACACACACAGAGAAACCCTATTCACTCTCTTGCATTATTGTTATTGCCAGCAATGGGCTTAAAAGAATAGCCTGCCACCCCTGACTGTGTGACTGTGTCCTCTGTTTGCAGGCCCTGCGTCCGGTGCTTCCACCGCGGTGGTTGCGCCACCAGACGGCCGCGCCAATCTCCTGGAGTCCATCCGCAACGCTGGAGGCATCGGCAAGGCCAAGCTACGCGACGTTAAAGACCGCAAGATGGAGAAGAAAAAACAGAAGGAGCAAGAGCAAGGTGTGCGATCGCTTGCATGCGGCTGTGTTTCTGCTCATGTTTTATTAACTGTAACACGAGGAGCTTTAACGATGAGGAAAGAAAGACATGCAATCAAAGCACAGCATTCACCCATGAGTTCATACAATGTGTTACACTGCATGTCGGTGTGTGAGCATACATCTCATGTAGTTATCACAGTCCATGTCTTTGTGAGCTTCACTTAATAAATGGCAACACGGTTATAGTTGTCTTTTAAATTGTCTTAAGCTTAAAAATATCAGAAAGCATATATTTTGCTTTAATTTCCAGTTTATTTATACCGACTAACGAGATAACAAGTCTTGCTGTAATTATGTGCTCCACTCTGAAGCGCGGCACTGGGGAATGATTGAAACCATTTCACTGCTCCAATTACGAATTAGAAAAATAATACAAATGGTGTAACTGCCCGTCTTTGTCTCACAGCAGCGGGAGCAGCAGCGAGTGGTGGAGACTTTATGTCTGATCTCTTCAACAAACTCTCCATGCGAAGGAAAGGTGTGGAAATCTTTTTATGTCAAATGAGATTGAATATACTGATGCACGTGGTTGGAACTGCACACAGTAAGTAATGTGTCCTGTTCCATCTGTAGGCATATCTGGTAAAGGTCCAGCCGGTGGGGAGTCGGCTGGTACCGGCGGTGCATTTGCCAGGATGTCGGATGTCATCCCACCGCTTCCCGCTCCGCATTTGACGACAGACGATGAGGACTGGGAAGCATAACACGATGGACAATGAACACTTAAAGGGCCAGTGTGTAGAATTTATCAGCTCCGAGCGTTGAGGTTGCAGATCTATCTGAATATCCTCTGGTGTGCCAAGCGTGTAATGAGAGCTACGGTGGCCAGGCAGGGACATGTGAATGGCCTCAGCTAGAGCCAGTGTTTGGTTTGTCCATTCTGGGCTACTGTAGGAAGTACATAGCGGAGTGAAGAGGATGTAGATATAAATGGCTCTTTCTAAAGTAACGAAAACAGTTGCTTTCAAATGATTACACAACAGTGAAGACATAATGTGAGACACTGGTCCTTTAAAGCACTGATAATTAAAGCATTCAATAGTTTTGCATATTGTGTAGAAAGGACATGTTCCTCTTATCACTGAACAATATTATAAAGTGATAAGTTCTCTTACTAACAAAACATTTGTAAAATGGCCAATAATTGGCTTCATAATGATAAGTGCATTGATTTGTCGAACAGTTTAACAAAACATCACTAAAACTCACAATAATAAAACAGTTTATTGATCATCGTCGTTGTAAAACATAATTTCCTTAAATTAAACAAGTGTTAGAACATCCACAGAACCATTTTACTAACCTCTCTTATAAAGTCATTCGACATAACACCTAACAATAAATGCTTGAAATATTTAACACATTCTTCAAGAGTAAATCAGTCAACGGCGTGTCTGATGTCTGTAGAGTAGCTGCTTCAGTGATTCATCTCAACATACGGCATTTAAAAATAACCGACATGTTCCACTCAACTCGAAGACATTGCAGGACTGATACACCCGAGTCAATCTGATAACTGCCCTCTGTCCTGCAGTGTGACTTCACTTCTCTGAACCAGAGATGTTAGCACGCCAAAGCAGAACACAAGAACTGAAATGTAACAAACACCAACTATGGTGCACTGAAAAACAGACAAACTGAACTTCAGCCAAGAGCACTCACAGGTCTGACAGCTTCAAAATAAACCCAAAATAAAAGGGCTGAGGCAGTCTTGTGATAAGTATTACAGATATAGATTTATAATAGAACACATACATTTTTTACTAAATTTGCAAATAACGGCCGTTGCGCTGGCTTTTCCTCGAAGTTCTTCCCAACCTCGGTCAGTTGAGCACAGCGTGAGTGACACTACACTTGCTTCTGCTTCTTCTCCAGGAAGAACTAGGACAGAAGAGGATCCAGACAACATATGAATACGTTTCAGTCACGACGCAGTAGTTAGTTTTTGAGAAGTGGAGTCATGAGCGTGTTTGCTTCTCACCTTCCGTAAGGCAGCAAAGGCGGGGCCAAAGGTTGCGTGTGTGCTCGTGCGACTTTTGATCCACGTTGGAAGTTTGGAGAGCGTAGCCGGTCGAGAGTAGCGCCGGTCACACAGCACAATGGAGGAATAGTCGCCACGGTGGCGGATAGCTCTTCCTTCGGGCAGATGAAGTCAAACGCGTATGAATACCGATCATCTCACCAGCTATGGAATCAGAAGTTATTGTATTGCATGAATGTTGCATCGTTACCTATGGATTGATTGACAGCCTTCATGCAGAGGTTCTCTATGAGTGCTTGTCCGGGGCTCCTCCCTCCACTGTGAGGCTAAAAAGAAAACGCACTCATGTGAGCTTGTACTTGTTTTGACAGGTTTGTGGACACAGTGGAGACTATTAGGACAGTTACCAGGTGTTTGTCCAGATAGGACATCTTTTCCTGCAGCTCTGGGGATTTGATGTTGGGATACGGCATTCCCACCATCACCACGCACCTGTCATCACATGCACACCGAAAAAAGAGCATTTAGCATCACGTGCTTTTGCACAGCATGCAACCGCCAGCTGTCTCACCGACAACACACACCTGCCCAGGTCATCGGAGAAGTTGATGCCCTCGCTCATCTTTCCTCCGACGACAGAGAACAGCAACGCTCCCGTGAGCCCACCGGCATCCGCAGCACACCTCTAACGAAAGGAAAGGAGACACTCGTGTAACACTCGTAGAGGCAAACGCTCTTAGACCGATTATCTATATGTTGGTGGTGATGTTTGAGGCAGTGACAGGTCACCTGGATACAGCGGGAGAAGTCGCTCAGCACCTGCTCGACCTGGTTGGCTTTCTTTGGCTCCTGGAAGATCTGAGAAGGTAATGAGATAGCTTACAGACGGTCTGCAAAAATCACGTTAACAATGATTCCCTTAGAAACGGCATGCCACCATTGAGCTAAGGCGGTCGGCTCGGGTGAAAGTACCTTCTTCTTGTTGGCCAGACGAGTCAGAACACCGCTGGCCTCCCAGTGGGAAACCATGCGCCTCGAGTACTCGTAAGAAGGGAAGAAGCACACGACCCCGCCGGGGACCACGTTACAGATGTTGGAGAGAATGCGCCCAGTCTCGTCCATCTGTCACCAGGCACAGATTGTGCTTTCGTGTAAATTCAACGATAGCAAAGCAACAAACAGCATGTGTGAGTGTGTGTCTGTTACCATGCGTGGAGAGTCTCTGTTTTGGAAAGTAAAATCCAGCTCCTGACCGGAGGGACCGCTGCACAAGACGAGGGGAAGAATGTTCTCGGGAGGAATTACATGACCTACAGACAAAGTGAATTTAAAACAACACAAACATATTCTGTTATTTTACATGATCAAATAAAAACAATATTCTATATACAATACAACTCTGACAGCAAATAACAGCTGTATGCAACATAACTAAGAAGTTCCACATCTTGTGAGTTTGAGGACGAAGTAGTCATGAATCTCTTTTTGTATGCCAGTGCTGCAGTGTTGTTCATGTGGAGTGCTGCGCTGTTTTGAAAACGGGCCACTCACCACAGGAAAACTCCGTGATGCGCTCCTCTCCCACTCCGGCAGAAAACAGCAGCTCTTGTTTGAAGTCTGAAACCTGCATATCACATCTTTCAGAATGATAAAAAAACATACACAGCGAAGGCTTGGTTTATTTTTCGGAGAGTGAAAATGACTTACAGGCTGCATGGTTCCTCCTGCGATGATGACTGCTCTGCACTGCTTCAGCACTTGGGCAAAGTGGACGGCTGGATTCAACAGCAGGAACTTGACACTGCTCTCTGACAAAGTACCTGGACATGAAACAGTGAGTGCATTTTTATACAACACTTTGATTTCACTACTATGCTTTATTTGGAGGTGTGTGGATGTATTTTTTCAAATGGTACCTTGTCTGTGCACCAATAGTCTGCCATCAGTGTTGCTGTTGGTGAGAGCCATGAAGAAAACCTCCACTTGCATCATGGGAGATGCAGACAGTACTTTCTCTGCCTCTGACCCCTGCTGGTCTGCTGGGGAAACTGCACACATGGGAGCAGGTGGAGTAGATGAATCATGAACAACCGGAGGAATGCTACACGGTTCAGTGTCTGAGTGTGGACGTGAGGGATGAAACAACATCTGCACATGCAGCTTAACCAAAAACACTCACTTGCATCTTCTTTTTTGCAACATGCTAGTTTTCCCAGTTTGATAACAACATACGTGATATCTGTTCTCCTGCATGTGCATTTTACAAACAAGGAAATGTTGAGACATTTTCATGGTAGTAGTAGTTATTGTGGGTACCGTCTGCAAAAGTGCTTAGTCAGTGTAAAGTTGTAAAATTACTCTTTAAAGGAAAGTGAATTAATCTCAATTTAGTTCTGTGACAGCCAAAGTTTCCAGAAATGAAGAGTTTTAAGTTTTTCTCATTGCTGATGAGGATCTATAACCGTAATGCCACACGTCTGCAATGACGACGTTCATCACGGGCGACGTAAAACTCATCCCTCTGACCTGGCGCATTGCTCTGGTTGCTCTGCAGCGTTTGAAGGTAGCGGTTTAGGCCCTCTGTGCGTCGGTTCTCCTTGTTGGAGTTGCTCTTAGTGTGCAGACTCACACCTGATCCTGCGTACTTCTCCACGAAGCCTCCCAGCTGCAGAGAGAAGACACGTGTGGGATTCATTCAATTTTACAGTGGACCCGTCAATATTTATGAGGCAGAAACGAATAAATACAAATATGTTAAACACTTACTTTTCTGTTAATCATGCTCTTCTCAAAGTATCTCTGTAACTGAAGGGAGCGACATTGAAGGATTCAGAGTTTGCCGTTTGAATATGGCGTTTAAGAGCCATGTTTTAGATTTTTTAAACAGCATTAGAACACTTTCAGCCACCTTAAACAAGTTGATATTGTCGATCTGAGCCTTGAAGAGGAAGTTGTTGATGGTGTGCAGTTCAGTTCCTAAAAGATAAAGAAACATGACCAGTTGGCAATGTATTCTTAAATGTGTATTGTGTGTTTAGGTGCATCTTGTTTACTAACCTGTTTGTGTCGTCTGGCTCTGCGGATTCTGCCCCACCTTACCTGCGTGGATCACATCATTTACATCATCATTTGAAATGCCGAGCAATGTTTCCCACCTACCCTTGTTGCAGACTGCCAGTAATCAATAATCAGAAACTCACCTCCCAGCACTCGGACAAGCCCCTCAATCACAAACAGAATCTGTTTGATGTACATCAGGTTCTTTGCCTTCAGTCTGCTCCTGGTGTTACACAAACATCAAGAATCAGGAGGTCCTATGTAATTTCCTCCACAACCGTTCATCCGAACCGCACTATATTACAACGCTGAATTGGTGGGCGAGTGCATTTTTTTGAGTCTGTGTGTAAACTTACTTATAGCGGTCGGCATACTGGGTGAGCTGCGAGTGGGCACGGCAAAGCTATGGAAGATTCACAAATCAGTATCACGCAGATTTAGACTTACATGAGAAGTACATGAGATGTATGAAGGTGTTAACCTGCGCTCCAGTGAGTTCTGCGCTGTGTATACTGGAAAGTGTGTCACTAAGATTGTGAGCTTCATCTATGATCACCACCTGTAAAAGAAAATATATAGATATGTATATATATATATATATATATCTCAACATTTTTGCTTTCAGTAATATGATTGATACTAATCCAGGTATGGCAGAATTATCAGGAACACAAACTGTCTCAAATGCCTCATAATCATTGCGTGTTAGTTTAGTTATTGCTGTGTTCCAGAGGTTCCTGAGGGGAAACTACTGATGAAATATTGTGTGTTTTTACATCTAATCCTACCTGTCCCTTCAGCTGGACCCCTGCTGCCCTCCTCGTGGCTTCATGAAGCAACATCTGATAGGGCAACACCACCAACTATGCAGATGAAGATAAACATACACCACAAAGATGCATAAATAAATAATGCTTTCAAGAAATTTAGGAACAAGCTAGAGCGATGTTAGCAGCACAGCAAGCAGCTGCTCCCCACTGTGATGAGACACAGGAATGGATGAACGGAGGAGGAAGAGGACAGTGTTACCTGTGCAGGGGGAACCGCTAGGCGTGTGGCGTAGTAGGGACACGAATGTGTCTCTCTGCCCAGCTTCAGCATCTGCTCAATATCGTGGACCGTCCCCAGAACGCCGTCCCTCATCTGCTGCAGTGCTGAAGCTTTCTTATAGGGACACACACTCTTTGCTGGGCCTCGCTTACGCTTTGCACCCTCGTCATGCTGCGGCTTCTCTACAGAATGGCAGAACGGGCAGCAGTGTAAGCAAAACAAGTCTTGTTTATTTTTTATGTTTTAAGACAGCTCTTGGGTTACGGATGCGTTCTATAACGGCATTTCTGTTTAATTCTGATTTGTGGCATGTTTTGTGCTGTTGTTTGACTGTAACTCATTGTGATTGCTGTCTCTCTTGGACCAGGAAAGCTTTTCTGGTTCAACTAAAGATGATATGATATTTTTAATTTACAATCCTCTAGCTATTTGTGAAACGATCGTCTGTAAGTTCTGGTGTTAGTGTGTGCAGGGCTCTCACCATGTTTGTTTTTCTGCATCTCCATGCAGCGGTCGTTAATGCGCTGGCTGCTGCCCAGGCGGCGCACCTCTTCGTTGATACACAGATTCTGGAAAGTACACAGTTTTATGTTTGCCGGGCAAATCCTGTCAGATGTCAAGATTGACGATCATGTTTTAATGATTGAATTCAAGTAACGATTCCTGTTTAATGCCAAGCTTTGTGTGGGATGGACAGACAGGTAAGGTTTTTCAACATCCCATTTTTGATCGTTTTAATCAAAGTTTTTAGCCATGTAATCACATTTTTTGTACTTATCCTTGAATTGGAAAATACACGTAATGAAAGGTATAAATAACTGGAATTGGTTTTCTTGGAAACTTCTACGTGGAAACAGAGTCTGTAGCAGACAACACACTCGTGAAGCTTCTCACACAAAACTATATCAGTGTTCACAATGGATTAGGTTTAACCAAAATAAACTTAAGTGTAACCCGTTCACTGCTGGTGTGTGTGTGTGTGTGTGTGTGTGTGTGTGTGTGTGTGTGTGTGTGTGTGTGTGTGTGTGTGTGTGTGTGTGTGTGTGTGTGTGTGTGTGTGTGTGTGTGTGTGTGTGTGTGTGTGTGTGTGTGTGTGTGTGTGTGTGTGTGCGTGCGTGCGTACATACGTGTGTACGTGTGTGTGTGTGTACATACCTGCCGTGAGCCCAGTGTGACCAGACTGATGTCCTTGCTGAAGGGGCTCTTCTGAACCTCATGGACAAATTGGGCCAGCTGGGAGTGTGTGCGACTGCAGTAGTAAATCTGAGAACACACATGTAATGCGTCACACTCATCCTTACAGTTATTAAAGTTACAGCGTGACATTTCTCTTTCTCTCTCCCTCTCTCACACACCTTAGTAACATGCTCTTCAACCAGCTCGTCGTCGGCGTCATCCTCAGCACCACAAAATCTGAGCACGAGAGCAAACACACCCTGCTGTCATGTCCGTCACAACATTCAATATGATTGGTAACCACTCAATAATCAGCGGCTGCGCTCACCTGCTCCTGGTCTTTGACTCGTCATCACTCTCATATTCCGCAATGATGAGATCCTCATCCTCTTGCTCGCCTTGTGTCTCTGTGTCTTCCTCTTTACTGAGGTGGAGCAATTTGAATGCCTCTTCATCTTCACAGCTCTACAGACGCATACATGTATTTATGAAGTTGTAGATTCTTGAGTTAGTGATTGTACATGCCACCGTGCAGGACCACTTACTTTTCTCTTCATTGCATACTTAAGTTGAACATTGTTTCTGATCATTTCTAATCGTTCTTCCCTCTTCTTCCTTTTCAATTCTTCTTCCTGGCACATAAAAATAAACCACATCCGATAATATTCAAAAGATGAGCAGGTGAGATGTCGAAGTTCCCAGAGATCCGACGCCAAGGACACATCTGAAGTACATTGATAGTTTTACCTTCAACTTTGACACCAAGTCACGCTCTGCCTTTTTCTGAACAAAGTCAGTGATCCAGTCCGGCTCTGCTGAGGAGCTCGTGGCGGAGGCCGGAGCAGTAGAAGTGGAAAGAGATGCTTCTCCTTCATGCAGCAGAGCAGCCATCTCCTGTCTGCTCTTCTCCTCGTGGTCTCTGAGCCAGCTCAACGCTCCACATATTAGACTCAGAGACTTGCCCTGAGTTGAAGGACATTATGTTAAAAGAAAAACACAAAATCATCAATAAAATCGAACGGCTCTTGTTGTAAATCTCTCTTATATACATGCAAACATACACACCGTTCCAGTTGGACTTTCAAAGATTCCAACTTTGCCCTGGTCAAGTGCACTGTACAGGGCCTGCATGAACTGCTCCTGGATGTTATAGGGCTGGTAGGGAAATGGAAATTGGGCCCTGCCATTCTCCATGTTCATGAACCTCCCTGAGAGATGACATCAGGGTTAACAAAGGAGCCCCTTGATCAACAGAAGCACACACACACACACACACAGTGTGTTTAGACTGGCTTGTATTCGCTACAAGCTTCACCTCCTGATTGTTGTGTCTAACATTACAAAGCCAGACAGACAGGCGCCGAATTCTGCTTTTGGATTGGATTCTGCTCATGTGCAGATCAATCTAACGTTAAAGTCATGACGAAGTAACTCACTATTTAAATAAAGAGCTACGTGTTATGTCAAGCTGCTAATTGTATTGGTCGTCACTGCGAGCTTTCAAGTTTCCTTGAAAGGAAATCTGTATTAATAGCTGTCTCGGATTCATGGCTAGCTAACTCATAACCTATTCGCTTATTAGCCGGATTCTTACGGTTGTCATATAATAACTACTTACCCGAAGATATTCCTCAGAAAATAGATTTTACTCTGTGGTTATGTTAAACTCCCGGCTATTCAACAACCGCGCCAACAGACAGCAGTGGGGGCGGATTCTGACCAATAGGGAGCAAGATAAACCAAAGAGCGCATGTTTTTATTTATGCTGTGCTTTCGTGTTCGGTGCTATGTACACGTATGGACTATATATTTGTCATTTAACGCGGGACTATTGAGTTATTACAGAATATTTTAACTAGCTACACTAGTAACTGTCTATGTGATGGCATATTATATCTCTAAATGTTGCATTGGCTCAGATTTTATAAGTGCACCGCCTTTCCGGGACATGCTTAGATGGTATAAGAAGCGCCACCTACGCGGGTTTAACCCCCAGGCCCTCGTAGAGTCTGGAAAATTCTCTGCCCTTTTTTAAGCGCTTGTCAGACGCCACACTGCGAGACAACGTGGACTGGAAGTAACCTAGCCGATAGCTCATACTCTACTATCAATATAGATACAAGTGTGACTGGTGCACGACGATTGCACGGTCTCAGCGCAGCTAGCTGGAAACTGTACCGTGTAGTTTTTACTTCAATAGCACTTACAAGTACGTAAGGCTAGCCAACAGCTTTACCAGCGTTAGCTAGCTAGCTAGCGTTGACGTGAGACAGGGTGTCTCCTACTGCGTGGTTTCAGAAGTATAGTTAGCTTTAGCCACCACGACAGAAGCCAGTGTTCATTTTAAAATTGTGGTGCAGGAGTAACGTTAGGAGGGATACATCTGCTTCATGACGATGACTGCAGAGGAGCCGATGAGTGAAGGACAACACGCCATCCCAATGGAGGGAGAGGACATCACACCGAAGAAAGACGGGGGTGTTTTAAAGGTAAGTGATTGTGTTTTTAACGCCAGCTAACGTTAGCTGAGTGGTTAGCTGGCTGCTTGTTTGTTACTCATTCAAATGTTCTAACGTTAGCTGTTGTTAGCTCATCTAACGCGTGCGCTGTTAATACACGGAGCACAATGTTGACTACACGGTAACACTGCGTGTTGTTTCCTACCATTGGTCTCATAGCTAAACGTCAACTTCTGGGTGTGCACAGCGTGGATAATTAATCAGCCGTTTCAACCGTCCTCACTTCTAGAAGTCTCTGCAGTCCTGGAGAGATTCTTAATGCTCAAACTATTCATGCTCATGGGGACATTTGATATTCACACACCCACACGCGCAGGGGTTTACAGCTCACGTTCATTCACAAAGGATTTCGGCAGCTTTGTCTAATGCAAAGTATCAGATAGCAGTGTGTGTACACAGGTGGCGTATATCTGTTGCTGTGAGAAGTTTTTTTTTTTTTTTGAACGTCCCTTCATCATTATTTTTTGACAAATCATCTTCTTGGTTTTGCAGCTGGTGAAAAGGGAAGGCACGGGCACAGAGCTGCCCATGACCGGCGACAAAGTGTTTGTACACTACGTTGGCACACTTCTGGATGGTTCTCATTTCGACTCGAGCAGAGACAGAGGAGAGAAGTTCTCCTTTGAGTTGGGCAAAGGTTGGTTTCATGTCTGATAGAGACGTTCAGCTGTCATAGTTGCACGGTGCGTGTCGGTAATCGGCCTTCTTTGTGTCTAGGTCAAGTAATAAAGGCATGGGACATCGGCGTGGCCACCATGAAAGTGGGGGAGTTGTGCAAGCTCATCTGTAAGCCAGAGTATGCTTATGGATCTGCAGGCAGTCCGCCCAAGATCCCTCCCAACGCCATGCTTGTTTTTGAGGTAAGCGTCGGTGATATCGGGTAACGCCGATTATCCATTTTATACTTTCAACCATACTCCCTGTTTGTTGTTGTTGAGGAATTGTACACCATGATCCTTTATGTGTGTTAAATATTAATTTACACATCTGCACACTTGTAGGTGGAACTGTTTGAATTTCGAGGCGAGGACATAACCGAGGAGGAGGATGGAGGAATCATCCGTCGCATCATCACTAAAGGGCAGGGATACTCCAAGCCTAACGAAGGAGCTTCTGTGGACGGTAACACTTCCAGACACGGCTATTTCTCAGCTAAAGTCGAAGAAACAAGATGTTACTGTGTGCGATTTATAATAGTATAATTTATGTAGTCAAGTTTCTAACGATAGAAATGGTAGTCTATGTTCTTTATTAAACTTCAACCAACACGTCAGACCAAAACTCAGTAAATATATGAGGCTGTATTTGCAAATAGATTTTTAAGCCATGAATTTACTTGCAAAAATCAGTTGGATTAAGATAGGTAGGCTATGGTAGATAATGGTGAGCTGATACAGAAATGCCTGCAAGTTTGCACAGTTAAAATTGTATGTTATTTGATGCCCAAATGATAAACTCTAATTTGTCTTCTGAGTCTTTGTCTTCTGACTCGCCCGTGTAGGCCTGAAAGGCGGCTGCACAGCGTTTTTAGTTTCGTCCTCCCTGGAGAGCAGAGGCTGGAGTCAGCATGAAGTTATATTTATCACAATAACTTTTTTTTAAAATGCAGGTCCAACACCTTGTAATATGTATGATTCACCTCACAAGCACTGAGACGGAGAGACAATTGTAATGCAGACGTTAACTTTCATGAGTTACAAAAATCCTCAAATGCTCAAATTAGCACAAACTGTTGAAGGGCCTTTAAACTGGACTTCCTGGTTTGTATTTCATGTTCTCCGTCATTCTCTGCGGTACGTTGCAGCAACATGCAGAACTGTGCGTCTACCTGCTGCCAAACCTGACGGGGTCGTATTTGAGGCTTGAGACAGATAGTACATAAGTAATGTTTATAACACATGAGCATATAGATAGGGACCGAAAAAAAGTGGATTATTTGAGGAATTTTGCTTCTTTTTTTACCTCACCATGATATCTGGCCCCTACTGGAGTCTATTGTAACTGTTTAAATCCAACCTGCTGATTACAAATGTTCACAGCATACATCCATATCAGAGTAAGTATCATTTTGCTGTGATAACAAAGCTAAATATTTAGACGGTTTGGAAATCACTCGTCCTCAGGTGTCACAAACCTCACAGCTGTCAGTCTGCATGCCAACAAGTCTCATTTGTAGCACAAACCCCATAACCGTCGCATTCTTCCTCCCCTTCAGTAACTGTGGTGGGTTCCTGTGAGGGCCGCGTGTTTGACGAGAGAGAACTGAAGTTTGAGGTCGGAGATGGAGAGGGTCTTGGCTTCCCAGTTGGAGTGGAGAAAGCTATAATAGCGATGGAGCAAGAAGAGGAGGCCCTCTTCAATATTAAGCCTAAGTATGATCAGATGCACTGTTTGTATGTTTCTCTTTCATCAGATCATTCATGTGTTTATCTCTCAAACTGAATTGTTGAATTGCATTGGGCTTGTGTTTAGACTAATGTATAACAATGAAAGAACTTGAGCAACACAATCGTTCCATCTACTCTAGAAGGTGGCGTGTTTCTTTTGCAATGTTGTTTTAATTCAAACTGCAACAGATAACGCTGAAATGCTTGAGATAATTAATTGTACGTGTTTTTTGATTTGTAGATACGGCTTTGGTAATGCAGGCAATGCCAAATATAACATTCCTGGTGGAGCAACACTGCAATACAAAATCAAGCTGACGGCCTTTGAGAAGGTAAACCGATCTTCTGAACACAACTTGGCTTTAGCTGGTCAGTTACATGTCCACTGTGTCCAGCAACATTCTCCCCTTCAGGAAGTGATTTGTGTGTTTCGGTTTCTTTAGGCGAAGGAATCGTGGGAGATGAACACGGTAGAGAAGCTGGAACAGAGCAGCATTGTCAAAGACAAGGGAACCCAGTATTTTAAGGTGAGCAGTCGGGTATTCACACAGCACACCGCTGTAAAGATCCTTTTTAAGTTGGGACACTTTGTCATGTTTTCTATTGAACTTATTACATATGCTTCAGGAGGGAAAATACAAGCAGGCATCAGTGCAGTACAAAAGGATCGTGTCATGGCTGGAACACGAGTCTGGTTTGTCAGAGGAGGACGAGAAGAAGGCCAAAGCTTTGCGGTTGGCAGCACATCTGAATTTAGCCATGTGCTTCCTTAAACTACAGGAGCCAAATCAAGTCCTAGAAAACTGTGACAAGGTATTTAATGTCTGTTGTTAACACATTTTTACAATTTGTAGACAATTTCTTCAGTAATTAGCAGGTTAAAGACTTGTTAGGTCTTTTTATGTTGAGTATAGTACTTAAAAATGTATTTTTATATGCTACTATGATACTAATATTTCTCTGTACTCTGTTCACAATCGTAGGCTCTGGAGCTGCAGGCATCGAATGAGAAGGCTTTGTTCCGAAGGGGAGAGGCACTGTTTGGTATGAAGGAGTTTGACAAGGCAAGAGATGACTTCCAGCAGGTTGCTCAACTGTATCCTGCCAACAAGGCTGCCAAGAGCCAGGTATAAAGCAGTGTTTCTTAAAGAGGATCCCTTAAATCTGGGCTTGTTTTCCCATCATGACGAGTTTGTTACAAATAATAATAATAAAAAAAAGAAACATTCAGGGAGTTAAATGAATGTGTCCTTTTTGAGATTCAGGGTGTTGCTTATTGTTTTCGACATGACGTGCGCAGTTCTCAGCAAAAATACAAAGTAAAAATGATCTTTTAAGAGTCATATTGACATCATACTAGAAATATAATACGTTTCACTAAAGTGTCTGTCGACATCTGTAGAATGTCACAAACATAAAAAAAGAAATTGGCCTTTTTTTGTGTAAATGAGCACACATTTCCCTTTTCCTGTGTAAAATAAATATTGTAAATAATAGCACATGTCGAATAGGTTTTAGAAGAGCAGTAAAAATCTGAAGACCGTCATGATATATATTTTCTTTTACTGTGCCGTCTCTGAGAATACGGTTGTCTGACCTCTCCGTTGTATTCTGCTAGGTGAGCCTTTGTCAGAAACGAATCAAGGAGCAGCACGAGAAGGACAAGCGCATCTACGCCAACATGTTCCAGAAATTTGCAGATCGGGATTCAAAGGTGAAGGATTGTGCTTTCTAAAAATGGCCACATGGGGGTGTGATAAGCATGCGTTTAGATTTTTCAAAGGGACTGATGTAAAAATCCCGACGCGATTCATGTTTTGTTTTTTCTCTCTGTCTCTCTGTCTGTCTCTCTCTCTGTTCATGAACAGAAGGAAGCAGAGACTGTGAAGGGTGAGGGAAAGGCGAGCGAAGATGATGGGATGGAAGTTGAGAACGGAGAAAAGGAAGTTGCCAGCGAAGCAAAGGCGTAGATAAAGATGCGACCATTACGGTTCATCTGTGCTTCAGACTTTTGTAACTTCAGCCATTTGTGTTTCAGGTGTGACTGTGTGTGTGTGTATATGTGTGAGATCGAGCATGTCAACGAGAGCACTGACTTTAGGAGCGTCTCCAAATGGCTCTATTTGTCCCCCGGGCTCTTTGCTTTAGCGGCCACCCAAGCTTGGGTGGGGCTTCTCCAGCTGATGGCACCATGGGACGTGGTTTTAATAAATTAATCATGTGCCCCACCCCACAACAACCCCACCCCTCAAACCTCTCAACCCGCAGCTTTGAACTGTGCATGTGTTGTCACAGCGCTTTGGGTAGGATAAAAGTGTATCCAAGTGTTAAGAGCAGAATTTCACCCGTCAAGGGCTCGACCATTCACCCCCTGTCCTCTACCCTTCATGTATTGCTATCCATCGAACACTCCTCATGGGCCTACTGATCAATTCCTGGAGTTGGGATGGTCATGTGCATAGATACGTGTCTGAA
This sequence comes from Melanostigma gelatinosum, assembly GCF_949748355.1. Taxonomy (NCBI): domain Eukaryota; kingdom Metazoa; phylum Chordata; class Actinopteri; order Perciformes; family Zoarcidae; genus Melanostigma; species Melanostigma gelatinosum. Next base: position 12,847,942 of record NC_136634.1, read on the forward strand.
TGTGAGAGTGACTGAGTCCCAAAGTACGTATGTAGCAGCACTGTGGATAGGTGGAGTAATAAGACGTTAACCTGGAATAGCTATCAAACTTTCAGCTTCTTTCTTTATCTGAAGACGGTGCTCCTCTATAACCCCCAGGTTACATGACTGTTTACCATGACTTTGTACTTTGCTTTTTCTGGTGTTGTGCTTGTGACTTCTTTGTTCTCCAGATGATGAATTCAACCAATGACTTAACTGGAATACGTGCATTTTAAAGCAGCTAGAAATGACATGCATTAGCCTCTCCTGGACACACTCAAGTAATAAAAGTTAGTCTTAATTTACTGTAAAAAAAAAACCACATGAATGAACGTGTGCTTGTATAGCCCGTTGGAATCAGGCTGTTGAAGATGGTACGCCAGGATAAGAATATGTGAGCCCTGTTCACCATCAGTCAACAGCACCTGTAGAGTGGGGCAGAAGCTGAATTAGGGGGTCTAGTTTAAAACTGGTCTATGGATCGTGTGTTGAGTTTCTTTGTCTTCTGAAAGGGTCACTGCTTGGTCTGCCCTGACGGAAGTATATAATAAAGAATAGCTACAATTTGATATTGTGTGATCTTTTTTTCCCTTGTCCCGTCTTGAAAAAAACTGGGAACCTGTCAAATATAATAAGGAATCTGCTGACAATTGGTATTTCACAGGCGCAATTAATCCAGCCAATTTTCTACACCATGATATGGAACTTTTAATACATATTGATTTACAGCACTTGTTTTGATTGATTTAAATAATGAGAAGAAAGTTTGTATTTACATTTGAAGCCCAGTTTGAGCTTTAGATTGAATTCATTGCATTAACTCTGACTGAAATTGAGATATTACTCATATTCTTAGTTTTAAAATAATGTTTAGTGGACATTTTAGATGATTTGTCGACGAGCAAAAAGTGAATCTGTAAAAAATCTTACAATTAAACAGTTTAAAGCAGAACTTCCAAGGTCAAAATAATGTCTCCTTTAATTTCTTCATATTAATTGTATATCAGTGATTTTTGCACTGTTCAAAGTAAAGTTATTGAACAATAATGGGAACATTGTTGGAGGCAGCACTAAATAGCTTTGGAGATATACTAAAAGACCACTGTCCACAAAATAGGATTAAATGGCATCAGCGTGTAAGCATTTCTATTTTGGAGGCTTTTGTGTGCTTTGAAAAAGACCCCAGTGTAAAATGTGTTTTCATTATTTGACCCAGTGTGTACCTGCAGCTGTCATGAGGTCAGAGTCTTCTTTTCCAAGGACAGCCGGGCTCTGATCTGATCCTCCAGCTCTCTCACGGGGACACCGTGTCAGTTTACGGATGTGCTCTGTCTACAGTGTGATAACTCACAAGAACCGTTTGTTTTCTCTGCAGGTGGCTGTATTTGAGTTATTGTCGGCTGGATGTTTGCTTTCTTTTGATGCGTCTTTGTTTTGTGACAAACTTATCAACCCAGGTTTACACAGAAAGGGAGGTGTAGGGTTTACTCAACTGGGAGGGGTTCTTTTCTTCTTTTGAGCAACTGGAGCTATCTATAAGTTCTTGGTTTGCTTGCGTGGTGGTATACAGTATATAAGTAATTACAGTGGAGGGCCGTCAGGGCCTGCAAGGCCTTCTCTGCTGGCCTAAACAGAATCACAAAGCTATATATATTTTATAATTTAATAATTTTTCTTAAATACACCATGTATTATAATTTATAAAAATATGTTTCCCATTATCTTATTTTCTCATTGCACAGCTACTGTCTTCCTCAGTTGCTCTGCTTCCAGTGCAGCTTGTTTTAAGTAGAGCTTTTATCCAATCAGATCTCACCTGTGTGTCTCTCGGTAAGAACAGAGGCAGAGGCCTGCAGACTCTCACCTGCAGCCAGTGCAGATTAAAGTGAATGGGGACGATATTGTTGATTGTCATCGTGTTCAACCAATCGGATCTTTAGTTTGACATGTTGGGCGTATTCTTTGACTATCAGAGCCTGCTAGCCGGCCTATAATGACGTCAGCATTACGTGCCTGTGTAGCTTTGCCGGGAGGTGCAGAGTGTGCTGTGATTGGTCAGTGGGCGAGCACGTGACTATCGTGAAACGAAACTTAACAGCCAGCAGAGGCTGCGCGCGATGGGGATATCCAGGGCACCGGTACATCAGGACATTATAGTTGATCGTGAGTGCTCAGTGCAGATCACCGGATACCCCAGGTCATACTACGATTCATCGCGGGAACGCAGTTCATTGCCACACAACAAAGTGCAGCTTCATAAATTACCACAGCGCTGAATCTTTCTGACACATATCAGCAGCATTTTTAATGCCGTGTGATGGGAGACAATGACACATTTCCACGATGTCCAACTATTATGTAGAAATATTTGTGTCCAGTAATAAATAATATATTTGACATCTACTTTTAGTTTCCATTAAAACAGTGAGAATAGTCAGGTTGGGGTCTGCCAACGACAGAGATGTAACAACACATGGAACACACTTTGAACAAAGTCTGCGATGTATTTGTCTCGTCAGAATGTAACCAATGGCAAGCTTTGAGACAGATGAAATGTAGATTGTGGATAAAAGTAATTTACATGGCTCAACAAGGGCTTGAATAACTATTGCACATTTGCACAGAGTTGTCCTTGTTACATGACATTTTAGGTTTATTTGAATGGGGACAGGTCCATTGCACGGACTGATGTCACATACCACAGACTTTACTGCCTAAGCTTGTTGGTAATGCACGTCCATATCTGTATTCTGTCAAATCTTGGTGAGCTTTTTAAAAATGCAATTATGAAATTTAAAGTTGCTGGACTTTAATCAAATTGTTTCAACCGTTTATCCATCACTTTTTAGTTAAACCCGTTATAAATGGAACAGGGCTGTGTTTAAAGCGTCCTCTGAGAAGTGGCATGAACCAACAAAAATGTTGACAGACGGCTGTTTTTGACCGGAAATGTGACTACTACGTGCAACAGGTGGATCTCAAGGTAAACGGTAATGGGTGCTGCCCATGATCACTCCTCCCTTCAATCTCAGATCGAGTAGTGTCAAACTAGCTGCAAACATAAACGTGTTTCCGGTATCATATTTCAAAATAAACTATCCAGCGACAAACATGTTTGCGTATACACATAGACTGTGCGTATAAAACACCACTAACAAAACTATAAATGAAACAAAACGTGCTATCGGTAATATATAGTGAATTCCAGTCAAGTTATCCGTACGTGCACACACCAATGATTCATTTATTCACCACTCAGTCATCATCACGCTTTTATTTTGAAGGCAGAAGTAGTTCAGTTCCGATGTTTTTCAAGCATCTTCTGTCTGTTCCATGTCCTTATAAGAGTGGCTTTGAGTTGAACTGGTGTGAGATTTCCCAGTTCATTCCACTATTTGTACGGCTCCGTGTGCACTGATATGTCGGACTAGCCGGAGCAGAGGTCAGGAGGATTTACATCTCCTCGAGTGCCCAGTTTAGTCTTTCAAACTGGGAAAGACTAAACTGTCTATCCAGGTCATAGTGGAATTTGTTGCGGGATGAGAGCCACCAGTGGCCGCGCGCCCTGGGGATACTCAGGGCACCGGTAGTGCGCACCCACTGAGGAGCAGCGGTGAGTGGATAGCGGACGGGCTCAACAAGTTCTGTGTCCTGATGACAAAGCGGTGGACCCGACCGATTAATCGCCTGATTGCCAAGAGGATGGCGGTATTTTTCCCCGCGAAGATTTTGATGCACAATCGCAAATACCTCCTGTTCGCTGCTCTTCTGACGCTCGGAGCTGTGGCCGTCTACCATGAGATGGTTGCTGCAAAAGCATGGAGCAGTGATACCAGTAAGTTTGCTCAAGTGCTCAACAAGTGTTTGCCCATTCAAGTTTTTGTTTATGCAATCTAAGCGCATTATTTAAACTGCGCTTAGATTTAATAATGAACCTAATACAACAGCGGAATAATGGAAAGTGTGCACGTAAAGAAAAGAAGCATGAAATAACCTTGCAGAAAGATTAGGCTGCAAACATCTTACAAAAAACAGCAGTTCATTGCCACACAACAAAGTGCAAGTGTGTAATGAATGACAACAGGATCAACAGGATCAACTGAATCATTCTGACACATACCTGCAGCATTTTTAATACAGTGTGATGGAGACAATGACACATTTCCACGATGTCCAGATATTGTAAACAGTAGGTACATTGGTTGCTTAGTTGCATAAAATACAACAGAGTATTATTGTACTCATTAATAATCGAAGTTCATGCTTGATACTTAATTTCATGGACAGAAAAAACAAGTTTTATTTTTCGAACTGAATTACAAGGCTGCAGTTCTTGCTCTATCTCTCTCTCACATCAAATTCACTTCAAAATGAAGAGTTATTACTCGATTATGGGTCAAGAACTGTGGTCAACACATCTCTCACTCGTCCATCGCCCTCCTCAAAGCTGCAAACCTTGACTTTAAAGAAACAATGTGTAACATTTAGGGGGATTAATTGGCAGCAATGAAATATAATATTCATAACTATGCTTAATCAGCGCATAATCACCTGAAACTAATAATCATATTGTTTGTATTAGCTTAGCAAAGGCCATTTATATCTTACTAGATTTGTGCAGATATGGGTCTTTAAAATGCTTGTTTTTCCTATATTCACACGGGCACTCAAGAACAGATAACGTATGAAGTTATATGTTAATAAATGTCCGGATGGAGAAATGAATGACTGACTGTGAGGGAAGATGATTTATTTTTCTATTAGGCACTTTTCCCACATTTTTTAAATAATCCTTTAGCAGAGAAGAACAAGATTTAGTTCAGTTAATGAGCAGTTTCTACCAGCTTGTCTCTAATACTTACTGGGATAAACATGTTGGCACACTGTCTGCAATATGCTTCTTCCTCATAACCGGTAAATAACATGATATATTTGACCATGTAAACTACATTTTGACTGTTAAACAAAGCCTCTCACCTGAAATATACATGTGCAACAGTGTTTTTCTAAATCCTTCTAACTCTAAAACAGTATCAGTAGAAACATCCAATTGGCTGCATCAGGAGAGTAGCGGTGCTAAACCTGGAGTACAGTCTCCAAAATGGACAGAACAGACCAAAATGCCATATTAATACAATAGCCCCATGAAACACGTCCAGTCCCTTTGTTGTTTAGATGTAATAGTTGACCTGTATAGAGGCTGAAAGCCAGTAAAGTCCTGCAGCCATTTGAATTTTACCGAACAAAGCACTGACAAAACAAATGCATTATCAGTGCTGTGGGGAATATTGTAACAAAAATGAAACGGAAGAGGGTAAGCTGGATGAGTGCAGATGGAGATAAAAATATTCCTCGCTTGCTTTTCTTAACCGGCACTCTAGAATTACGTGTGTTGCCAAAATTGGCCCACATGTCTCAAGAGTGTGCGTTTGGAGATCTCCACCCTGGCGGTAATGACAGACTCTGAGTCCACTGGCGCTGTAATCCCAATTCACTCACTGACGCCACAAAAAAGCCAACACTGAGGACCTCCTTTTTAAAATGCACCCTATAATTTCAAAGATGGCTGAAGAGGTTTGAAGGAATCATATTTCTGCATCTGCTCAGCTAGACTGCCAGAGATTTTTGCCGACACATGAGTGCTAAATAATAGCAGCTCATTGGAGTTACGTTCAGTAAACAGGGAGTGGTTGGGACTCTGCTGGGACATTGGGCTCCATTGTTCGCTCAAAACAAGTCCACAAGAATTCAATTAAAAAGCATGTATAATTACAATATGAGAGAGCTTGTAACACCTGAAATGACGGGACCTGTTACCAAGCATCAAGTGAGTTCGATTTATAGCATTGGATGTGATGGTAGTTGGAAATTATTTGAAGGTGTGGTCGTTTTTCTGTCACTGTAGCAGAATGTTGTCTGTGCCATGTTTTCAGAAGCACTGTTTGAGATTTGGCTTTCAAGAGTTTGTCATTCATACATGTGCGCTTCCTCTCACAAACCCATCGCCCTGTAAATAAACAGATTTTCAAATGCCACCAGCCATAAGGAGCAGATCGAGCCAATAGAACACATTTTGTTTGAATGCAAAGTCAGTAGGATGCCAATACAGGAAAAAACAACCTGTTTCACCTCCTGGGGAAATCACACATTTCTTTCAAATCATCAGAAGAGACATTGTGACAGTGTTGTCCATCTTTGCACAGTCTATGCATATCTGCCTGTCAGCTGATGTTTTCACCCACTTCCTCAGGTATGAATCCTGACAGCAGCTGGAAGAGAGCCATGTTTAACGAAACGGTAAGGGTGATGCATGGAAAAAGAAGTGGTGATAGAAAATATGGTGACGCAAGAGTTTGTGTAGGAAAGGATGGAGGAAACCAAGATAACACTTATGCGTGTGTATGTGTGTTTTCCAGGCCAGAAGGGACCATCAACCAGATGATTCAGCTGTTTGGAGGTCCAGCTACACTCCACAAACCTGGAAACCAGAGGTGTGTGTGCTTCTGTGTCTACAGTGCCTGCATGCCAACACTCTGTCTCCCCTCTTTTGAACTACCTGCCCAATTTCCTCCCACCTCAGTGCATTTACCTCTGTATACAGTGTGTTTCCTGCAGCAGAATCAGCTTCAGTAGCCTTCATTGCTCTGTCATCATGTTTCCACTATATTAAGCAGCGCTGTGCTTTGGCCAGTTGCTTGCACCTCATGTTTCATTTTTGGGGGAAGCTGTTACTGTGTTTGGCTCTGCAGGCCAGCCTAAGCAATCTTGCATTCTCGCATTATAATAGTTTCACAAAGTGTACATCCAAAAACGGTTGGGCGGTATGACAATATATACAATTTGTCAACAATCAGTGATTTCCAGTTGCGACAGTGGTGCTGGTATAGTTCTCTGTGTATTTGACATCATGGCAAAATGTGGTCCTGGACACACCTGTAGCAGGAAGTACCACAGAAACAGCATTTTGCCCGGTGTTTCTATTTCTGTCTGTCTCTGTAAAGATTTTGTCACTGCGGCAGCATCAGAACTGTGCAAGATGCAGTCACAAAACTTTACAGATGTGTAGTTGAAATCAGAATGAAGGCAGAGTTCAAAGACGGGTGTAGAGGGGTAGGAAGTGGTCATTGCCCCCCACGTTACGCCCCTGGCCCGATTTTTCTTTTTCTTTTTACATTTCTTTTTGCAAGATCGTCTCTAGTTTTTTATACTAGGAGTTATCTGTGGAATATCTATCATTGGAATATTAAATTGACATAACTTTTGCAACAATGTGATAAAGTACTTTTGTTTTTTAGGGGATATAACTAATTGAATTAGCCAAAAACATGCAAATAATTTCTTTATTTCATCCATAAATGTTTGGTTTTTTAACTTTATTTTCAGAAAATTTGTTCTGTCATTATTGATTCATCTACCGAAAATGTTCTTAATTAATTGACCAATTGTTGGGTCTATAAAAAGTCAGAAAGTAGTGAAACAGTTTTCTAAAGTCCCGAATGATGTCTTGAAATTTCTTGATTTGTCCAACTACACTCCAGAACCCAAACATATTCAATTTACAATCACAGAAGTCAAAGAAAAGCTACCATTTCTCACAACTGTAAAGCTGTAACTACAAATAAACACAACAATAACACTTTAGAAGTCCATTAAATGTCATGACTTTCACAGATTAAGCACACTGCCAATAGGAGGGAAAGGAAAGAGAAAAAGGTGCAGCAGAGCCATGGTTGAATTAAAATATGGTTGAGCTTGACAGCAAAAGAGTTCCTCAGACTCTCAGTCAAGTGGCCTTTGATCACAGGCATGACAACAAAGAGGAGGCGGCTTGTTAAATGATTACAAGCAGCACTGAGCCTGTGAAGCTCTTTGAGTCATTATTTTACAGAATAACTTCAGAAACCCGGGTCACGCGAATATTTAACTGACTGTGCTGATGACAGCAGAGCGTTTCGCTTGACCACTAATGAAATTTGATCAACTACTGGACTGGTAATACTGAGGCTTTGGCACTTGCCTTCATCATCAGCACACAGAGATCAGATAACATGGCCTCTTTGGCAGATGTCACAGAGCTGTATGTTCACAGGACATCTGGGCCTCTGCTGAAACTCGACTGCTTCTCCGTTTACCTTTGTGTGTTTCCCAAAGAATTCGATTGAAGAGCAATTTGACAGCAGTCTCCTCTGTCACATTTCTGGTGATTCACCCCTCTACCAGAGTATAAATATATTTGGTTTAGTTTATTAGGATCCCCATTAGCTACAGCATGGCAGCAGCTATCCTTCCTGGTGTTCACGAAACAGACTTGCATAGTGAGTGTGCAAGTATAACCAGAGCAGGACAAAAACACAGACAAGAAAAGCTCCTGACAATTCAGATCATCACAAAAATTAGAAGTAGTCCGTTACACTCCAGTGCCCCCATCATCAAACCTTGCTTCAAGGATCAGTTTATCTAAAGAACAAATTAAATGTAAATACTCACTTGCAAACTATGCAAATAGTAGTGAATTTATCATATGCATAGATCGTTTTGATCCTAATCCCCACTAATCCCCATTGAACGATCAATGTGGTTTCTGTGAAGATAATTTGTATTTTTTTTTAATGTAATTTCATAATGTTTTGAGCACCACATACATTCTATTCACCTCTATAGAATAAGGATGGAGCCAGGTAGTTTAAAAACCTGAGCAAATAAATGAAACCAAAACTATGTGCATGGTTAGATGCCACGAATGTTTTAAAATTTGGCTGAACCGACTCTTTAAATAAAAGTAGGGTTGATAGTAAGAATCGGGTGTCAGTTGAAACCAGAGGTACTGTCATTGTAAATCAAATGATATTTAAGGAAGTCTGTATTTCTTTGTTTTAGTTTGCAAAGTACTGAGGCCAGATGGTTAATTGTCCCACTGCAGCACAAACAGCAGTGTGTTTCCAGCATCGTCTTCACCCTCTCTTTACTTCCTGCAGTACAAGGGACGGGCTAATCTGCACGTCTTTGAAGACTGGTGTGGCAGTTCTACAGCTGACCTCCGCAAGAACCTGCACTACCCTCTGTACCCTCATGTGAGTCAAACCCTTATCTTCAGAGTTCACTCAGTTGCCATTAATTATGTCTCATCCATAAATTACCCTTTTAGCAAGGCTAGCACCGTGGCTCTAGGGATGGAAATATTAGTCGGTCTACCACTTTGTTCCAGACGGAAGTATCTCAGCAACTATAGGAAGGATTCCCATTGAAATTTAGTACAAGCATTCATCGCGCAAAGACATACACAAGCGTAGTCCAACACACACGGTTGTCTTCACTCAGAGTTGCATTCTACATCCACATGCTAGATCCTCATGCCCCTGGAGTCAAGATGTAGTCTCACTTTGAGTAAATATCATGGCTGATTCTCGAAGTTTACCTTTCCTCGCTCTTTCAGTCCAGGGTTACAGTGCAGAAGCTGGCCATCTCTCCTCAGCGGACCAACTACGGACTCAGGATATTTGGTTATCTACATCCATACACTGATGGTACAACATGCACTTTTTGATCTAGTTCCTTGTCTGAAAGCACACCGAGTACACGCATGCTATCTCTCCCTCAATCTGTCTTTTTTTTCTCCTCATTTCTCAGGAGAGTTTGTGTTTGCCCTGAGCTCTGATGACAACTCTGAGTTGTGGCTCAGCACAGATGACTATCCACTTAACTTGCAGTTGTTGGCATGGGTTGGGAAGGTACGTGTGACTGTTTTCTCAATTGGCAAAGAGTATTTTTTTCATACCTTAAACTGTAATATTTGTTTTCACGTGGGCTTTCTTATTCTAGGCAGGCACAGAGTGGACAGCCCCGGGCGAGTTTGAGAAGTATGCCAGTCAGACCTCCAAACCCATAAGGTAAGTTTACACCAGACGATATTATACTGTTAAAAATGAAAAAAATGCCCTTCTGGGACTCCAAACTATAGCCATTGATGTAAAAACTCAACATTACTCTTACACACTTGTGCTGGAAAATATTAGATAGATATTTCTAGCTATTTCACAGAAATATTGCAAACATGCTGGAAAGTTTTGTCACTGTGTGGGCGTGGTTTACCGTAACTGGGCAAGACATTTTGTAGGCTACACATAATCTAGAGTAGACTGTAGAGTCAGTTGACTTGACACTAACAAGAGAAAATGTAAATATCCGCAATTACCATCAACACTTATGTTTATGTGTAGCCTAGTGGCCTTGTTTGTGCAGATTATTTAGACTTTAAAAAGTTAGTTTGAATAGTGTCACGGGGTGTCGTGGAGGACTCAAAAGTAGACATGACCAGAAGCAGAGTGGAACGGGTTTTAATGAACCAAGAACACAACAGGGAATCCGAGGACAAGACGAGAGATGAGGGGGAGGAAATCCGGCGAGGCAGACTGGGAAACCAGGAGCAGGACGAGCCAAACGGGCAGGTTGACCTGACAATGATCTGGTATTTAGATAAAACAAAGAGTAAAGTTTTAAAAATGACCCCAATTAAAACAAATGTGTAATATCTGCTTCATTAGCCTTAAGAGGCCCCAGAGAAAAGAGACCGATACACAGATTTATATCTGCCCATGGTAGATGCTGTTTCCTTTTTATTTAGTTGAGTCAAGGTTACATTTGCATAACCCAATCGCACAAATTTGCCTCAATTTATAATCTGTAAAGCAAGGCAAGGCCAGTTTATTTGTATAGCACATTTCAACAACAAGGTAATTCAAAGTGCTTCACATAAAACCATTAAAAGCATCAAAACATAAGGCAAAAGAAAAGGAGATTTAAAAACAATTAAAGAAACCGTGTAAGAAATAAAATTCAGTAGCAAAAAGTAAAGGAGATTTAAAACATACATTGAAACAATAATCGATGTCTCCCTGAGACATTGCGCTGCACGCAATCAACCATACACTGCCGCAATTCTGCAATTACTCGCACACAAACCACGTCTGGAAAAGATCTCTGCCGATCTGCGTTTTATAGTGTACGCCTTGCACGAACTCTGTCCCGGAGGAAATGGCGACATATTGTGCACTTTCTAAATTTGAATCGATGTCTGCCTGAGACATTGCGCTGCACGCAATCAACCATACACTGCCGCAAAACTGTACAGCATACGACAACATTTGGATGAATAAAAACTCTCCAAACAACCTTTTTAATGGTGAAAAAATGAAAGAGTAGCCACATCCACAGATCCTGCACTTAGAGCAACATGGTTGTATTTCTTTGTCGAAACTGTTTAGATTGCGTCAGATGTGACTTCATTGAATATTAACCTTCACTTTCTGACAGGCTGTCCGCTCAGAAGAAGTACTTTTTTGAAGTTATCCACAAGCAAGACGAGAAAGGGACCGACCATGTGGTGGTGGCAGTAAGTATTTAGACTGCAGTCATATGAGATGTCCTCTCCTTCATTCTTAGTCTCATTTCATTGGGTCCAACTCTCATGTCAGGTTTGTGCTCATTTTCATGTGCAATGTGAGAAATAAAGTGCAAGAGACATGCAGTTGTTTGTGTTGGTTTTCACACAGTGGCAGCTCCTGGACCAAGGCTTTACGTTCAAGGTTATTGAATCCAGTCACATCTCCCTCTATGTTGGTAAGTACAAAAACCCACTTCATTCCTGTTACTTAAAAATACATCATCCAGTGAGCTCAGGGTTGAAGCTCTATCACAAAGTGTCTCATAATCCAAAACTGTTTGCCTTTATTGTTCTGCAATGATGCTCAAACCTGCATATCAAGTCAGCGGTTTTGTTTTACAATAAATACGGCACTTGACTTATTCTGATACGCTGTGGCTTCGTCCGACAGATGAGTCTGCCTTGTCTGTGAGTGACGTAGCCCACATACCACAGACGGCTGCAAGTCACCAGCACACCCCCACAAAACAGCAGACCGGTGCAGCAGACATGCTGAGGGAAGACCCGCGAGACACTCTGTACGAAGGTGAGAGACGTGTCTCTTTTGCTCTATTTCTTCGCCTCGCAGCAGATGAATCACCTCATCCTCTATTTCCTACCATCAATTGCAAGTGTTTTGCAACATATTTCCTCAAGCTGAACGCACAAAGTGATCACATCTCAAATCTGTGTGTTGTTTCTCTGCAGTGCCTTTGGTAAACAGCAAGTTTCTACAAGATGTCCTGCCTAACTGCTCTTACAAACCCAGCTACACACTCAAAAACTTTGCTCTCTACCGTTACCAAGGACTGCAGTTTGTATGTATTTATATAGTTTGTTTATTTAACTTACATTTCTACTGGTGGAGCTCCAGCCCACATTGTTCTCATCATCTTCTATTATTCTAGACCTCATACAGTGTTGGGATAGCACTGAGGAAGCAATTGTTATAGGAAGCTTTTTCCATCTTGCATGGCCCTCTCTTATTTATCTTTTCCTGTTTTGCTGAGCAGAGTTTCCTATTTGAGGATTCAAAATGATGCCAGCGTACCTACGGTCCTCAGAGGACCGGCTGCTCCCATCACTTTGTGCCTAGTTCCTGAAGTCTCTGCTTTTTGCCGAGCAACCTTCTAGTGATAACAAGGACGTCAATGCCCGGCTAAGAAATAACATAAATGATAATACAAATATAAATCATTATTTATATAGCACCAAAATGACTGAACTACTTGAGTTCTTTAGTTTGAAAACTATTTGAATATCCTTCTGAAATCTGGTATGCATCCAAAAGAAGACATGATGCAGTGTGTTCTGTTCTTATCTTAACTCTGCACACACGTTTGATCCCTGTGGACGGGTGTTGGACAACCCTTATATACTATACCAGATCTCGTGATTCATCAGCAAGCTCTCGCAGGTTTAACAGCATGTCATTTCATTTCATCTCCCCAGATCCACATGTCCTACATCTACCCCAATGACTACACCAGACTTACACACATTGAGACAGAGAACAGCTGCTTCTACCCCAAAAGCTTGGAGTACACGATGGGGTAATACACCACCGAATGAGTTCTAGATCCATATGTAGTAACGTTTATCTTGACATACTATATTAAATTAAAATGCATACGGACAGTGTAATTAGAGGTAGGTTAACAGTATCACCAACAGAGGGTGCTGCACTCTTTAATGTACTGAGAATCTTTTCACAGCAGCAGATGAAAATGTTTTGTTTTATTTTTGAGAGAGTCTCAACTGAAAACTGATTCTTTTATTTATGTGTTTAACAGGGACAGTGCACAGCTTCTTAGTGCCTGGGCAGGAGAATAACATTAACACTGTATTATAAAAACACAATTACGAGACAGTACATATTTATTATACAACAACTACATCAGCAACAACACAACGAGAAAATGAAGGCAGCACAACACCAACAACAAATCTGGGATCTTAACGTAACATCAGGCTACTTAACTTCTTCTAAATCTTGGCATAATTGTGTGTTTTGTGCTCTTGTCTTCAGGTTCCGTTTCGCTGCATACATGAGACTAGATCTTCCTGATATGCAGGACATAGGAAACACAGGACGAAAAGTAAAGAATAAAGTAAATAAAGTGGGCAGAGAGCAGTTTGAAGCAAAGAAACTGCCTCTGCTTGAAAAAATCCCAGTGGACAAGCAGGGGAGGAATTTATTAGGGGAAATGGAGCTCCAGTCAACCACCAACACGAGTTTTACCACACCCAAGAGAGACATTGGCCGCTCTGCAAAAATGCTAAATCAGAGGGACACATCTAACCGTAAACGCCTCGGGGATAAGAAAAAAGGGATGAAACGGCCTCTACCAGTTGTAGAAAATAGCATCCACAGAATTGGCACTGATATCAACTGGAACCAGACCTTCCAGATCCGCCACCTGAACCTTCAGGCACATCAATCAGATCGGATCAACCTGGGATGCTCCATCCTAGGCAACCTGCTTCTCCCCTCTAATGACGCTCTGCCTGTGGTCAAAGCTTTCATGGACCAACTAAAGGAAAAGCACCACGGGTAAGTACTGTATTTGTATATGCACTGTGCTTCAGGAATCAGCCTTATTAACAAGAATAAGATATTAATATATGTTTCCATTATGAGAGATCTGAAATGGGTAAAAAGCATCAGCATGATATATGTCAATTTGTTTCATTAAAATAATTTTACTGGCATAAAGATAGAAACTATCCAGTATTTCAGTAAAAAAAATAAACAGTTTTGTATAGCAGCAATACTACCTGTTTTTTCCTAATTCCTTTCCTGTTTTCTGATCATCTTGCAACCGCTCAGATTTATCATTGGACTGCACGGTGGAGCCCGACCCATAGGTTGGGAACCACTAAATGAACTGACAAATGAATGATGGCATGTCAGTTGTGAATGTTAAAAAGCCATTTAAAAAAAAAAAAGCTAGGTTCAACGATCCTCTGGGCTTGTTTTATTTCATGGTTTTGCTGTATTTTTTTTAATAATGATGTGACATCTTGGAATCAAATAAACTTCCAATATAACGAAATAGCGAGTACAATCATGTTTCATGGCTTGCACAATTGTTTTGACACATTTCAACCATGTTTTTTTGATTCTCTCTGTCCTTGCAGGCAATTCACATTGGTGCGCATTGTTAATGTTGTAAAGCGCGTGGACGCGGTCCAGGGCAACCGCTACCTTCTGGAGCTGGAGCTGAAAGATGTGAACGGCCAGCTGCTGCGCCTGTCGTGCTACATCTATGCTCCGATTCGCCACAGCATGCAACGCAGCCAGGACTTAAATTTCCAACGACCGGAACCTCAGCTGAAGCTTTGCAACCCGGTGGGCTTCCAGTGGAATCCCGACGCCACCGTCCACTTCATAATACCTGGTACATCCACCTTTAACTCCGCTCACTACAGCCATTACATTCACCGACTCCTTTGGTTCCTTTGTCCTGTGCCGTGCTCCTTTTTGTGCGGTGGCTTCTGTTTTACTTTGCAAGTCACAAAAACATTCATCAAGGACAAGGTACTCTGCTGTTAAAGTTGTTCTACTTCTACTCGATCTCCAGTAGAAGAAAAGGCCTCCAATATATGTTTTGTCCTTGATTTGTCTGTACGATTCTCAGTGAAAAACCAGGCTCGCTGGGTGCAGCAGCTGATTGCAGACATGGAGCAATTGTTCAGAGAAACCGGAGACACCAACTTCAGTCTCATCGTCACTGATTACAGCAGCACGGACATGGACGTGAGGAAGGCTCTCCAGAAATCCTCACTCCCCAGGTGTGTGTATGTTTGTTTCGCTTGAATTTGCCGACTCAGATTTTTATAAAGCTCACACATGTATGTGTTGTGATTTTGCCTGTGGAATTTATCAGGTACCAGTATGTGAAGCTGAGTGGAAACTTTGAGCGCGCGGCTGGTCTGCAAGCAGGTGTCGACCTTATACGTGTGAGTGTTGCAACATCACCCTGCAATAAAGCTTTAAGATGAAGTGATAGATGTGCGAATGGACTGTCATAATACATCCCTTTTTGCATCTTTCCCTCCTCGTTATCCCTCAGGATGACCAGAGCATTGTGTTTCTTTGTGACCTCCACATCAACTTCCCTCCCTTCATCATCGACACCATCAGGAAACACTGTGTGAAGGGCTACATGGCCTTTGCTCCAATAATCCTGAGACTGGGCTGCGGGGTTACGCGTTTAGAAGCCAGAGGTAGACGCAGATACACCGTATGTATCATGATTATATTTCTGTGTGACCATGGTTCCTTTTGAAGGTGGGAAGTGTAATCGAATTGAAAATCAAATTTGAAAGTACTTCCTTAAGCCAAATATAATTCTCACATTTTTGTTGCTCTAAAGCCTTACTACCACTTGAGTCATCATTATCAGAAGTTTTTTAATGGAGTGTTCATAAAGCAGTAGAAGCCTAGAACAGCTTCGAACACTGTCCTAATTTACTCCAAAATACAGCATTTTAGAGGTCTTTAACGTGACTAAGAAGATGGTAAATATGTATCCATGTCTAAATGCATTTCCAAGGGAGTGTAGGAGCCCTGTTAGATGCACAACAAAGTGGGAGACAGACAGTGAGGACACAGGGGACAAGACTGCTCTGGGATTTAGTCTAAAACACGAACATGAAAGGAGCCATTCAATGCAAAATTAACACTTTGGTTTGGTTTAACCAGATTAGCTGCCATTTCACTCAAAGTGCTTTAACACTACATGTCGTCATTCAACCATTCATACAGTGATGGCAGGGGCTACCATGCAAGGTGCCTCCTGCCCATCAGGACTCTGAACTAACCAGTCATACAACATACACCGCAGGCACAGCTACGGGAGCAACGGGGTAAAGTGTCTTGCCCGAGGACACATCGACATGGAGCCGGCCATCTTTGTGTTACCACTGACCTGTTTTAGGAAGCCATACTCTTCCACGGCGTCTTCGTCGATGTGGGGCTTCAGTCTTAAGACGAGCAAGATGTGTGACTCCAGAGATGGAGGGGAACCTTTTGAGTGGATGCAAGCAACATCAAAGTTGAATGAAAACATGCCCACCTGTGTTGCAGGTTTGTGGGAGGTCAACGGTTTTGGCCTGCTGGGGATCTATAAGTCAGATTTGGACGCAGTGGGAGGAATGAATACCAAGGACTACAAAGACCGCTGGGGAGGAGAAGACTGGGAGCTCCTCGACAGGTCTGTCCTCACTTTCTAAATTTCCCTTTGTTTGTCAGTGATAGTCATTTTTAGTCTATTTCCTCTATTTGCTATTTTCGTTTTCATTCAACTTTTTTTACACAACATTTTAAAAGCTGTTGCTGCTCCCTATGGACTCTCGACTTGCATTCACCAAGCTGATTGTAACAAGTTCATGCATGTTCCTGGTAAAGATGTTTAAAATAAATATGCTGTGACAATGAAGGCATTGAACATGACAGACAGATAATGCATACCAGTGTGAGAGTATACTCGGGTTGATTTTTACTTCCCGAGAGCAGAGTATTCCAAAGTGGAACCTTAGGCTCCGAAGTATGATGCCGCAAGATTTATTCACATACCTTTTCTGTTACAGTACATTCAGCTGACTGACAATTTTTACGACGTATTTTTACCAACGTTTCATTATGAAAACTACATGAAAAAACAAGGCGACATTTACATCACCTGCATTTTTATTTTGCACTTGCACTTATGTTCCTACTTGGTTGAATGTATTTATTTTATTCCCTCCAAATGAAACAACAAGCATACTTACTTTTGTAATTAATTCGTTTAGGTTCATTATTAATCCGTGAATCTGCTGAGCAATATAAAACAAGCCTGTTTTGGTTGAGACTTGGCCTGTTGTTTCACTTTATATCGCTGTTGTGTCTTAAAAAGCTAGAGACCACAATGATAGGAATTGTAACTAAACAAACTCTGCTCCAGGATTCTCAAGGGAGGGCTGGAAGTGGAAAGGGTCTACTTGAGGAACTTCTTCCACCACTTTCACTCCAAACATGGCATGTGGAGGCCAGTGTGACCCGGCCACAGTGGACCTTGTCACCTGCTCGCTGCACCATGTGAACTTTAAGGCCGGAGCCTGATTCCTGCTACGTAACCGTAATACCTGCTGTCCGACAGAATAGGCTACCGTCTTCATTCACAAGTGGCAACCGTGATGGTCGTTGGTAAGGAGATACTACTGATATGTACAGAGTTTATTTCACTGGATATACTGTTGACTACTGCCAGGTGCTGGTCGATGAATGCCATTGTGATATTACAAATGACACCTGGTCACTGACGGACACCATGGTGATCTGCATTTCTGGCTGATTTTGAAGGAACTGACCTGATCCAAAGACAAATTAAATGATACTCCAAGGATCCATTCACACAAGTGTCCTATATCATGAAGATCACACGTTTTGCACATGAGTCTTAACTGGAGAAAAAAAATGTTTACTTTTGTTTGTGACTAAATTAAATACACTGCAGATTGTGTATATGATAAACAGCCTTATTTGTCATGTTGTAAATTATTGTAAACTTGATATTTATTGTATTAATGTTTGTAGGATTTTATTTTCATTTGAGTTAAATATTATTTCTGGAAACGCACACATATCAGAAATGGGTAGCTCTGTTTACCTGTTGAGTGTCCTCCCAGAAATGTTGTATTAATTATGAAACGTGCCTTCTCTTGTGACGGTTATCCAGGTGCTGGGGCTACAAAGTGATATTTTTACAGGGTCAGGAAAATACTTAAACTAGAAAAAATGAGTCGATATTTTAGTGATTTTTATTATTGTATCATTTAGTTGTGTCAGAAGGACAGTCAATCATATTTAGACACAGACAATTTTGGCATATGAATCAGTAATCAAATGTCAGAAAACTTGGAAAAGAAATGCATTGTGAGAATTTCTGCCAAAGATAATAGTTGAAAGTAGAGTATAATGACCTCTACTTCATTCCTGTGCACAAAAGTTCAAAAGCAGGGTTTTTCTTGACATGACGAGCTATTAAAAATGTCTGTGTAAATATAGCATGAAGGGCCATTTTAGTCAATAGCTACTTGTACTGTCATGTCTGTGCAGCCAGCTCACATTACTTTCCCATTTTAACAGTGGGAAATATTTTCACTGTCAACACAGTAAATACAGATATTGTAGGAAGTATAGGGAGTGCGAGATGATTTGTGTATTTGTCATGTTTCATTGTTTTTTTAAGA
This sequence comes from Melanostigma gelatinosum, assembly GCF_949748355.1. Classification (NCBI taxonomy): domain Eukaryota; kingdom Metazoa; phylum Chordata; class Actinopteri; order Perciformes; family Zoarcidae; genus Melanostigma; species Melanostigma gelatinosum. The sequence goes on from NC_136634.1 coordinate 12,866,621, forward strand.
CGAGACTAATGATTTTTCTGATTGTTTACATTCCGGTTTAACAAACTTGTACCTTTCGTAGTCCTTTGAATCAGGTTAATTTGGTATTTTGGGCAATGGAAACACAATTCTGGTCAGATGCCATACTTTGCTGGTGTGTTTTGGTTTGTAACACTACCAGGAATTGTGTGATGTTTTTGTGTACCAAAGCAGCTTTTGAAATGTGGTTTCTGGTTAGGCCAAAATGTTTGATGCTTTCGTATTTTACGACTCCTTGGTGTCTTACGTTGTTGTTTTTAGACATACCTCACCCCTCTCTCCGTGCTGACAGTTGACCTCTGCCTTATTGTACGGTTCTCTTCTCTCAGGGACCGTTTTTGCTGTTACACTTTACACTGCCTTGACAAATCGGAGGAATAAATCCCTTGTCTTTATTTCCATTACATTATGTGTGCTTTTTAATCGTAAATATTTTGTTCAAATAGAGAACTGAGACAAAACGCCCATCCATCACTACCTACCCACCTAGTCAATGTGTCCTTGCTCTGACTACACCCATCTTCAAACTTGTTATTCATTTTGATCTCAACTACACACCTGTTAAGTTTTGTGATTGCACGGTTGTGACACTATTGTGTGGACAAAATCTGTCCACATACAGACAGACATATAAACACCCGACAAAGTACTCGAACCCATTTCTGTGGTAGTTCCTGCTACAGTACATATCTCCAGGACCACATTTTACCTTGATTACACACACACACACACACAAGTTGCGAATAACACCAGCCAAATACTGTCACACAAACGCAACATCATAGAACATATCAATATCATAGTAAAAATAGGTTGTTGTTGTGTTCTTCACTTTGAGTTGAAGGTCTATGCAGAAGGTCTATGCAGACTTTGTAAATGTTAAAGAAAGGTGAGGTATAATTTGACATAGGGAGACATTCTGCTCCTCTAAAGATGTGTTAGGAATTGATCACGTAACACATCTTTAGCACACACAAGTACCACCCTTTATTTAGCAGTGTCAGAACAGCACACACACAGCCAATGGCAGAATTGGACACTTACATTACCTCACCTCATTGTCTCGCAAGACAATTTAAGCGAAACACAAGTCTGCACAGCTGTGGTGCCTTTAAGGCCATTTTTAGCTTTTACAATGGTGATGGAAATGCTCTACACAGTAGGAATAACAGTATGTGGCCCCCACTCAGCCATATATTGTATTTTTACAGATGCTCATGTGCACTCTTAAATTCCTCAGAGGCTCCCGTCACCCCTCCATTTCAACCTTCATCTTACTGACTGTCAGCCCAAGGATAGCTACTGGCACATGTGACAGTTTGTTATTGGAGAGGAATTCATTCCAGTCCAAGGGTAAAGGCTAAGTATATCCCAGCTCTGACAGAAGATGTCTCTGGTGCTTTGTCACTGTAAGTCAATGGCATAACTTAGCGGAGACGCGACATGAAAAGCGTCTACAATACCCTTTTCATAACCGTGTCAGAGGACAATGTCAAGTCGGTTGCATTTACAAATGAAATTAAATATTCTGCCAGAAGAAGTTCTTTCTATGCTGCAGCTTTAGAGCAGAGGTTATAGTTATTTACATATTTGCTTCAATGTTCATATATGTAGGTGAAACGAAAGGAGAGGCAAATTGTACGACTGTATTGTGTTCTTTTACATAACTGCATCGTCTGACAGTAATAAGCTGTGTATTCACAATCCTATTTTACAAATGTTCTACCTGAGAATGGAATAAAAACTACAGTGACTTGAAAGTATGGTGTATGATTTTACTTTATGTATTCTTTTATTTATTATAACAAATTCCAGTCAGTTCTTAATCCCTAACATCATGCATTAAACATTTTCTTCCTGCCCTCCATACCAGACATGGCCTCCACGTTCTTACGCCAGTCACCCACCTCCATGGTCAGCTCCTGGTGTCAAAACAAACAGTCAGACCATTACGTTTTTTGCAGTTCATTTTTTTTTCTCTCTTAAGATTTTGGAAATCTCTGTTAGTTTGAGTAGTTGTACCTTCTCTTGTTTGATGTCCTCTTTCTTTACAGACTTGAGGTTTCCCCTTAAGTCCATGGAGCCCTTGGTTTTGGATCCAAACAGAGCTTTCAGCATCTCATCTGCTGACACTCTCACCTTCCTCAGAGCTGGCTTCTTGAACTTCCCTCCGAGGTCCATAATCTTCAGATTCAAATTGTTGATCTAGAGATGGTGAAAAGCTCAGCTGGTGACGATTTGATAAGAAAGAACTCTTTCTCTTGATGCACTTCTATTTCAGTGATGGTGGATGACATACTTCTCTGTGGTTCTTGAAGACTTTGGCCTCACAGTCGTACCGCTCCTCATCCACCTTATCAATCTTTTCAATAATCTCCTTACAGATTTTCTAAAATCAACAGCAAACAAATAACCAGACTGTATTTAAGTACACAAACGAGACACATGATTATTGTTTGTACATAATCAATGTTGTACAGTTAATCTCAGGGTCATAACCCCTCTCACCTGCAGGTCATCCGTGTCTAAACCCATGAGCTGCAGCGGTGGAAGCTTCTCTCCCAGGTAGCGGACCTTCTCTTCCTCTCTTGCAGTCTTCTCTGCCGCCAGATCTTCTGTTGCACGAGTCAGCAAGAGGATCTGGATGAGTCAAAGTCAACATGGAGAGAAGTATGTGACATCTTGGTGTTTAACCAGTGCTTCTAACTTTCCTTTTGGTTGTTACATGACAAAAATGGTGTCTCGTATTCATAGATTGTTGTTAAGTCAACACATGTGTAATTTACCTTCAGTGATAGCCTGCGGGAGGCTGAAATCTTGGATTTAGGCTGAAAATAATAATAAAGATGACATGTTACACTAGATAATTTAGCTATGATGCAATGTAGATATAAGTTTTGTCAGATACATTGTAAATTCCTTACCTGCGATAGTTCAAATGGGTTAGTTTGGTACAATTACTGGTACCTCTTTTTGATATAGCTACTCAAACCTTTATGAGATTGACAATGTGACTTTGACTTACTATGTATCATGGCATACTAGACAGCAGCTTCTTATAATGCCCAGTATTTAACATTGAATATAGTTATCCTTTTCTGTCTAATTGTATTCTGCCACTATTTAATCATATCTCCAAGCCGGGTAAGATCAAAATGAAAGCAACACATCAACAATTAAAGCTGAATGTGCAAGAGAGTTGTTCAGTCAATGCTCCATTCACCAATACAATCATACAAGAGAAGGTTAACGTTTCATTGTTAGTGTCATTGTTTCTTTGTAATACTGATCTTTATAACGAGGGGAATTGCATGAGTCTGTGTCAGTATGATACAGTACATATCATTATAGTTAACATGATAATATATAATTCAACTTTTGTTTTTAAACTATATATCCTATCCCATCGCTATATAACCCATTTGCTTTGTAATATTGTTTTCTTCCAGGGAAGCTGTTAAGCTGAGTGAAAAGATTCAGTCATTCAAACAAGTTCGCACAGTGGAACTATTATTCATGAACATATTGTCAGTTCAAATGAGTATATTTCTACCTTTGCAACACATTTCTTTGGGGCCAAGGGGGCTGGTGAGTGCTGAGAAGAAAGGAATAAAGACAAGGAATTTAAACCATATTAAATATCAAATTGTAACTAGTTTCCCCCATTATTGAGGTTAGAAAGAATAGTAAGACATGCAGTCTGTAACTTACATCACTGTGATAGCCATGTGGAATTGGTTGGGCCAGAGAAAGCAGAGACACACAAGAAAACAAGAGACAATGTTATTATTCTGCGACAAACCTGCTCCATCATAGGCCAATAAACACTCTTGAAAAATAAACTTTTTAAACTGTGTGATGACAGAACTTACTCATTCATCATTGTCAAAAAAATGAGGAGGCTGGTAGATCTGAAAAAGACAACAACAACAAAAACAGTCCAGTGAAAAACAGAACTCGACACCCTCAGTATCAGAACGTGCATCAAAGTGAAGTGTATGAAATCAGAATGTTTTTTGACAGCAGTTGGTGCATACGTCGGAGTTGTGCACTAAAGATCCTCTCTAAGAAGATGCATCACTCCACACACCTCTCCCTCTTTGTGTATCTGGTTATCCAGTCATGACAACATCTGTGGTACTTTGAAGTAAGGACGTAGTGAGACATCTTCTCTTTTTATAACTTCTCTAATATCTGTATTTGTGACACCACCCACCTCTCTGTCACAAATGATTGGTCAGTCATCGGGATTAACGAGAAATCTCCGTTTGTGAACTCAACTACATACTGACTGACATGATTATCACCTCTGTTGGAAAGGATGATGAGGCTGAAACTAAAGTATTTGCCTCCTGATCAGCAGATCCTGGAGTGTGTCATCTGAGAGCAATAACAAAAAATAGGCTACTTATTAGTCTAATATAATTAACATTGTACAACACATGTAACATATTTGTGAAGGCATATTTTATGGGAAAGGCCAGAAGAACATACATTATTTTCCTGTATGTTTGTGTTGCTCCACAGAAGAAGTCACGTCGCCATATCCAATAACCTTTTGGTGCTATGTCGATCATCCTCACAATGTGGTGCACTGTGTAGTATGACCAGTGCAATAAGTTCCACAACAACATCAAAGGTTCAACCAGTAGCATTCACTCATTCGTCACGCCTGTGTATTGTTTTTCAGGGTCACAGACAGATTGGGGTCCCAGCATGCACGAAGGGAAGGCTTGCTATGCCCCATTCCCCCTGATTTATGTATGTCTTTGGACTGTGGGAACAAACAGCTGAGATTCAAACCAAGGACATTACTTTGATGTGAGGTGAAAGTGCTAGACCCAAAACCAATATCTCTCTTATTTTTAACGCCAGGATGGTTACAATTTTATGTGAGACTATACCAGGAAAGCATGTTATGAAAGCCTTGCATGTCATCACTTTCAAAGATGGACACATTTTGTACCCTTTTCTCTTTTCTCTCTCTTGGGTTTGCATTGATACAGAATACATTCACGTGGTCATAGCATGTGTGTGCTTTGTGGCATGATTATAAATAGTTTGTAATGCAGAAAGAACCCATTGGTTCCATATTCATTGTATCTTTTCTTTATTTGTTTTATGGCACATATCGGTTACCATCCTTTAAAGGTTGGAAATTGTTGACCTGGATGGTGTCCCCTTCTTCTGGCATGCTTCATTTCTGTGGGAGTGATGATATGGTTTGTGGGCCGACATGAACAAAAGCATGTTGTGTTTTAAATAGAGGCAGGTTCAGTTCAGTCCGCACAAGACAGCATGCAACACATATATACCCTGAGTCTTCCACTTAGCACTTATTGTATTCATAGTTTGCTGCACTTATTGTATTCGTATTAGTCTGTTGCACTTATTGTATTCGTTTGTTTCTGCACTGTACATTTGCTCTGGTTTATGCTCTTAGATGCTTGTTTAAAAAAGGAGATGCACTTATGACTTCTGGTGAGTAGTAGTTGTCTTGAATACCGATGTTGAATACACTTATTGGAAGTCGCTTTGGATAAAAGCGTCTGCTAAATGACTGTAATGAAATGTAATGGAATATATAAACTATATCTATTTTTGGATGAACAACTCTCTCGTCATCCTCCTGTCCTGTAATAATTTGTCATATTGTAATTAACAAGGGGCTAGGAAAATTGTAACCTTTAAAATGGGTCCAGATAAAAAGAGGTCATATAGATGGTCATACATGTATAACCTTATCTTGAGTGATGACTCCCTCCTCATAGTTCCAGGGATGGCACAGACATGTTTCTTTATACATACAGACCAAAAATACCAACCTATGGTCTGACTTCCTCCTCTGGATAGAGGTGACAAGCTGTATGCTTTGTGTTTTGATTTAGACAAATCCACCAGGCACACGGCTCAGCATTGGAGTATTTAATGGGGGATAGGCCTCAGCCGGCACCTCTGCAGAAAACACTGAAACAGCATACCAAGTGTAACTTCTTGACAATAAGAAAAATGTAGAAAATCCACAGACTTGGCCTCTCCATTTCTGCTACAGTGCGAATAAATAAATGATTCATGAAATTCATTTGATATATTTTCAGTGAGATTCATTGTTAAAAGGTTTATTTTGGGTTTTTTTATGACCGGAGGAACATAGGTGCAGCGTTTCAAATGGAAGCACAAATTTACGAGGCGACCTGAAGCTAGCATCACACCCGTGAACACTCATTCATCATGAGCTGTATCCTTATCAAGCTAGCCGTTAGCTTCACGCGCTAACCAGTGCTATGTGCTGGTTATGAATCGATAAGTCGGTCGTATCGTCACTTTTATAACCCTATCTATTTAGTCGTAATACTAGTTAATGAATGTTTCTCATTTGAACGAGACTATCCGTGCAGGTGTTCTGTGAACTAACGTTAACGTCTCATGTTATGGGAGATACACGGAGGTCAGACGAGCGGTGGGCTGTCAACAGTAATGTCCGAGTCGCGCTGCCGCGTTGACAGCTGCGTGTTGATATCACAGCACTGGTGAGGATACTACTGTTTGTACTGGGAGTAACGTTCACAGTATAGTATTGCTGTTACGTATTGGTGTTTGGCTTTGCAGTATGATTGTAAAAACATGGCCGATCAGGTGGCGCTAAGGAGATTGACTGCAATGCAGTTGATCTAACGCTAAATGGCTTTTCTTGCTAGCCTTGCTTTGCTAACATGATTTTGCTAACCAGCTAACGTCAACTGTCAGTTGCTGTCGCGTTCATGAATGGTAGTTCAATACATGCCTATACACGAAGTGGATAAACTATTTAGAGTGGAGCTAGACTCGTTAAATGATAGTTTAGCGGACGGATGCTAGCTCATTAGCTAATAAGTAAATAGATGGAATGGGCTCTCCACACTGTCAACAACATATGCTCACGTTACGTTACTTGAGTGGCTCGCTCTTCAGTCATCACTGCTGTTAGTGAGAGCAGTGTTGATTAACGCAGGGGATCAGTTGAAAAGCCATGTATACATGTTTTATTGTTGTCATATGACTTGTTCACAGATTAAATTAAAAGTGAATCATGCCTGGGAAACTGAAGGCCAAAATTGTGGCTGGACGCCACTTGCCTGTGATGGACAGAGCCAGTGACCTGACGGATGCTTTCGTAGAGGTGAGTGAACCTTGAAGAGCAATACTTTTAATGAAACCAAACTATTCACGTCTGTAACATCATATATTTAACATCGTTTCAGGATCACACAAAGTAGTAAATGTGGCATTTTAAAAGATGTGTCTCGTGCATTTTATTTCCCAGGTTAAGTTTGGAAACACAACTTTCAAAACCGACGTCTGTCACAAATCCCTCAATCCGCAATGGAATTCAGAATGGTTCAAATTTGAGGTAAAAGGCCAGCGAGCTTCTCTTTACACCTGGCGGGCAGTAAATGTTGGCATTCATAACCTCTCTTACTCTTGCTGTGTAGGTTGACGATGAGGACTTGCAGGATGAGCCATTGCAGGTCACAGTTTTGGACCACGATACTTACAGTGCCAACGATGCCATAGGGAAAGTTTACATTGACATTGACCCGCTGCTGTGCAGTGAGGCTGCCTCTGTCATCTCTGGCTGGTTTCCCATCTATGATACAATCCACGGTACAACAACAAACTAATCTGACCATAATAAATGCACCTTTCCCCTTATGTCCTTTACCCTTGTTACAATGTATTTCTCTCTATTATTTGTTCTTAGGTATCCGCGGCGAGATCAATGTCCTTGTCAAAGTGGAGCTTTTCAACGATTTGAACCGCTTCAGGCAGTCCTCCTGCGGGGTCAAGTTCTTCTGCAGTATGTCTGACTGGACTTTTGGTTCACAATTGTTTTACAGTTTACAGAAACAGCATATCGATGGCCGAAGAGCAAAACCTCCTATCTGAAAAATGCCTGGATCACTTTGCAGATAGGATCTTTGCAATCTTTCCATCATTTGGTGCAAGTTGGAAGAGGTTCTACAAAATGATGCTCTAAATTAAGTTTCAATAAAAGGCGGGATTATTTTAAAACAGACTGAATATGAACAGCCTTCCTTGTTCTCATCATCCAAAATGAAATCCGGCAATCAGAAAATTCTGCAGATAGGAGGTTTTGTGCTTTGGCCCTCGATATGACACAATCTGTGTGCATGAAATACAGATTGACATTATATATTGCAGTCACCTACAAAAGCAATGCATGGAAAATCTCTAATCTTTTCACTCTTTGTGGTGTTTGGTAGCCACATCCATTCCAAGGTGCTACAGGGCGGCGATGGTGCACGGGTTTGTGGAGGAGCTTGTGGTGAATGAAGATCCAGAGTACCAGTGGATCGACCGCATAAGAACTCCCCGGGCCTCCAATGAGGCACGGCAGAGGCTCATCTCTCTTATGTCCGGTAAGATAATGTACTGTGATCCTCTGTTAGTGGCGGTGTGGAGGCAGAACAGATTGGTCCTCTCTGTTCTACCCCTCTCTTGTTAATGTGGCTGTGTGTTACCCCCTATTTAGGAGAGCTGCAGAGGAAAATAGGGCTAAAGGTATTGGAGATGGGCGGGAATGCAGTGGTGGGCTACTTACAGTGTTTTGACCTGGAGGGAGAGTCTGGTCTGGTGGTCCGGGCCATAGGTACTGCCTGCACACTGGACAAACTCAGCTCTGGCAGCGCCCCCAACACCAACACACACATGCACCCGAACACAGCCCCCACTTCCAATGCCTGCAATTCCCCTTCCAAGGATGGAAAGGAGTGAGTATGAACCAACAACACAAGCATGGACCCTGCCTCTTTTTAACGTGCAAGATTCACTGCAAATCTAGTTTGTGAGAATGTGGAAATATGATCGGTGTGTGCATGACGGGGAGAGTGTGAGTGTGCATTGTACTGAATGTTAGTCTGTGTATAGTCTAGCTGTAACTCCTGTGTGTGTGTCTCAGAATCTTTGGTTCCCTTTCTGTAGTTTGTGTCTATTGGGTCGCGTGTCATTGCATCATGAAACAGCACACGACATATCCTGAGACACACACATGTGCAGTACACACACACACAGCCATCCTCAAACCGCCTCCTCCCTTTGTCTGCTCTTTTAGACTGCTCTTGCATGGCTTTCCGCTCTGCATGTTCTAGTGCTGCGTCTTTTAGTGAGTATCCAGCCCACGTGTGCTGCTCAGCCTTTAACAGTGTGCTCCTTTACTTTGTTCTTTGGTCCTCACCCTGACTATTGAGTGGTTCAATTGTGATTTTTATCCAATTACTGTAAGCATATCTACAGTTGAGTGCATATGTGCCTCTTTTTTTGTTTTTTGCATTTAGACAGTTTATCTGTGCGTGAGATTGTGTGTATCGGGGATTTACATATGTTGGTTATTCTGCAAGGGATCCACCTACTCCACATTGTTCAGTCGATGGTTATTGTTTCATCTATAGTGTTGACTTTAAACACAAACAATGTCTCTACAGGTTAGATTATCCGTGTGTCTTTTTTTCCTGTGGTGTTTGCATCCCCTTTGTGCATGTTTGTGTGATACTGAGACTTTTAGCTGAGCGACGCATAAGCTCTCAGCTAAAACTCTTGAGTTTCCTGCTGCTTTCACATGGCGTTAAATGCAATCACAGGGGCTTAGGGAGGGAGTAAAAACAAACTTCCTTTCCCCTTCCTTTCCTTCCTACTTCCTTTCCTTTCCTATTGCAATGTTGTGGTGTTGGTTCTTGTGTGAGTCTCTTTCTCCCTCTTCTGGCTCTCTGGCTACATTTGGATTGGGACGTTTCTCACTGCTTGTGTCCAAATCGGTCCTCTTGTCTTCCTCCCTCTGCGTGCTGATTGGCCCAGGTCTCCCCTTGCCCACGGATACCGCTCCACCCACAACAGTCCAGTGCATTCGGCCTGCAGCTCCCAGAGACTGTCCCAGAACTTCTCTGTCTCTGTTCCCACGCTCATCTTCACTGGTATGCAGACGCATAGAATAGATACAAGAAGTTAGAAATAGAGAAGTAGACAGTGATGTTTATATGAGGGAGACTGAGGCATCGAGACAAAGACGACCAGGCAGACCCATATACCTTTTGTCAGTGAAAGACCAAGCATTGATGATAGACTCATAATCCCTCCACCTGTACTGTTTTTTTCCAACGATAGAGGGTTGGCAGTCAGATTCCCAGTTGCATCCTTCTGCGAGGGCCCGATATATCTCGACAGTCACCTCACCGTTGCTTCACTCTACTGGGACACATGCTTCAGCTCGTCATCCTTTGTTGACCTCCTCGTGTTTTGCCATGTTGCTTTCTTTAGTTCAATGTGTTTGTGTGTGCGTTTAATTTGTGTTAATCTCTTTTTTTTTTTTTTTGCTTTCCATGCTTGCTTTTTTGTTTTCCAGCCATCCGTAGCACCTCAAACACACCTCACCCAATGCAAAACAAATCACACATTAAAATAGACACCTTTCCATTTATTGGCAACGCTGACCCACTCCCATATACACACACACACAGAGTGGTGACTGATGTGGGTGGGTGTGTGTTCGTGTGTGTGTCATGTTCTCCTGGCAGGCCGGTATTTGGTGAGGACCTGACGTCCTCCGGCCCGCCAACCCCTTTCAGAGCCCTTCCCACCACCTCCTCCTCTCCTCCCCCCTTCTCTCCCTCCAAGCCATGCAGCCGCCAGTCCTCATCATCAGATACAGACCTCAGTTTGACGCCCAAGACGGGTAAGAACACAAACACTCTTTCCCCCCCCCCCTCACCCATTCCTATCCCTCTCCTCTCCCTCACCTCACTGTGGTGCTACTCTGGTGGTGGGTTTTTTTTAAATTTCAGTTTATTTATTTATTCTTTAAACATTTTTTTTTAAGATTGAGTTGAGCATTACTTTATTGTAAACAGTGTTGCAAATATTTATTTAGCTGTGTCCCATCCTAACCATTGTCCTCAGTGCCCCCCCCCCCCCCCTGTTGTTGTGGTCTTTAATAGAAGCACTGTGTCTCATGAGGGGCTGTTGTTAATCTGAGGTCACTTTAGCCCAACTCTGCCCCAGGGACATTTTGAGCACATTTAGCCTAAAGAAGCTTCCTACCAGAGCCGCTCACCTGACTCCTCAGGAGAGGACCAGCAGTCCCCCCAAGCCGACCTCACTTGTCCTTGTTCCCCCTCCTTCTTTTTCTCATACTTCCTCCTCTCCTATCAGTTTATCATATTCTCTCCCTCTTTTTGCTCCCAACATTCTTCTTTTCCTTCTCTCACCTGTTTATGTGAACTTGCCTATCCTCATCCTTTAGTGTACCACTTCCTTTCTGTAGCTTGGTTCCAGACCTCTGAATTGCCTCCCACATCTCCATGTGTTCTGCACTGAAATGGATCTAGGTTTGTGCCCACTGATGATACTTTAAGAGAGTTGGAGGAACAGTAACCCAGTCAGAACTTTGTAGGCGTTATCTCCTTGCACAGATTGTTAGCCAGATCCATGAACAATGGTAACAAAGCCTTAAAGAAGCAATGACTCTCAACTCTAAAACATTCCTCCTTTGTCCTGAAAAACCATTGAGTTTGCTGCTCTTAGCCGCCTCGACCACAGCGTACGTGGCTCAATCCAGAGTGATTAGAGATGATTAGATGAATGAGTGGTTAGGGAAAAAATAAAACATCAACATCAACCACCAAACGGCTAACATGAACACAGTATCACGCTCAATAAATTACGTGAAACATAATGGCAATTCGGTCTGATTATCAGGTTAATCTCTCTCTACACTACTGTCCACTTTCTCCCTGTCACATCCTCCTCCTTCTCCTCATTTGTTGTGCTTCTGACCTCTCGCCTCATTGCTCTGCCTGTCCATTCTCAACATATCTTTGTTTCTCTGTGAACCCTTCATCTGTTTTCCCCCCCCGCTGGATAGTGGAGCCAGTGAGACGCAGGCCGGGGATCTTCCTCTACCCCAGCTCCCCCACCCTCTACACAGACACTCTGTCCCTTGCTGGTTCTGGCTCAGTGGGCTATGGTCACAGCTCTGCTCCCAGAGCCACCACCCCGCCCCCTCCCGCCACCGCCCACTCAGACTCTGTCTTGCTGAGAAAGAGCGTGTCCTTCACCGAGGACCTGCTGCTGGCAGCCTCCGGTATAGTAGGACTGCTGTGTGTCATCACGTGACAGAACTTTACAACAGCGTAGTGTTGGCACCTCTCCTGTATATTGGGTCACCAGCAGGACTGTTCAGATTGACTTGACTGGTGTTAACTGGAACAAATAACTCAGCATGCATGGTGCAACTGCCCACAAGCTACACCACTGACTGATAGTCCCGAGTCCCATTCAGGATTCTCCCACCCCATCATGTGGTTAGGTGTGTTAATCAGGTGTACCCAAACTACGAGGTCCAGTATTCATGCCTGAACGAGACAAAATCTTCTGAGTAGGGCAGGTTCATTATGAGGAAGAAGCAGGTTTAGTGACTGTTCTCAATCTAATGTTTCTGTGTGCAATTCCAGCTGTTGCTTCCACTTGGTTTGTCATAATAACATGAATACTGCAAGTAATGATCAAGGTGTTGACGACAGATTGACCGGCTCTTTAGTCCATTGTGTGTTGAAAGTGCCGAAACTGAAGCCGGACTCTCCTCTGTGATCAGGAATGGGCAGTGGGGGCAGCGTCGGGAAGGAGGCGGGGCCTCTGAAGACCCTGCTGAGACAGCAGACTCAGACGGCTCTAGAGCAGAGGGTACAATGACTCAACGCTCACACGTGTATACACCGACTCACTCTATATGCAGACATTTGAGGCTGACATGCACGGCAAAACACGAGTTCAACTGCTCCCTTTCAATGAATTTCACGTACACATACGTTGTGTGTTCAGGCTGTGTCTTGATTAACTACAAGCGGCATCACAAGCCAAAGCAGCTAGCTAGGCGTGGCATTTTTTTGCCAGTTACCGGCCTCAGATGTCTGCACGTAGGACAAACAGTCACTTGCACACTGTGTGTCGCTCACAAATTTTCCCACGGCTACATTCTCTGTGAAATATCACTAATTTGCACTTCAGTGTTTAACGGGGAGTGGGTCTCTGAAAGAGCAAGTAATGTTCCCTTTCTCTGTCCTCTTGACCATTTGTGCTACTCAGGGAGCGACCTCCTCTGGGTTATTGTTAGACGCCAGGGTATGTCCCATCAGTGTGATGCTCTTTCTCTCTCTCTCTGTCTCCACCTTTCCCCAAAACACCCTGACCAACTGCGGGCCACCACCAAGTCCGAATCATCTCCTAGCCCCGTCCCTCCTCTAGTTTGTATGTAGATCTAAGAGGAGCAGGCTGGGCTGAGCAAAATGGTGTGTGTGTGTGTGTGTGTGTGCGTGTGCGCGTGCGCCTGCCTTCTGGATACTCCTGTCAAGCACCTCCCTCCTTTCTGACTTTCTCTCTCTCCCGAGTCTGATTTTGGTTTCCCTGTGTCCATGACGGTAATGAGCACGCTCACCTCATCACCTCATTCTTGCCTCCTTGCTCGGAGTGGGAGGAGCTGTCAGTCAAATTAGTAGTCGTCTTGCTGGAGTGCTGGAGAAGAAATAAACCTATTGGTCGTTTATTTGCCATGAAAAGCCATTCATCACATACACCTGCATGGTCCCTCAGGTTTTCTGTACAAGTGGTCATCACTTCAGTCTAGGATGAGGACTAAGACGCTAACGGATGGATTTGCGTTCACATTATTTGAGGACAGGATGTCACGTCGGAGGACAGAACAGCATGTATAACAGAGTCCTGATCCTGAGCCAGGACCTTGTGTGTTCTTCACTTTTAACTTCAAACCTAATTAATGCATTTATATAGATTTGTAAGGATTGAATTTATCACTAAATGAGTGATACAAAATACGCAGGCTTTATTGAAAATACATTTTCTCAATCACTTCCAGATCTATTTAAAATCGAAAGTATAGGCTTGAATGGAGTGAGTGGGGGCTCCTCTGGGGTATTGCATGGGGGGGAGGGGGTTTATATTTTTCATTTTGAAAAATATAAACTAATAAAATGTTACATCCATGGAGCACTCATTACATATGATCAAACACACACAGATACAGTCCAGAGTGTGGGTTCCCTTGCTGTAAATGACTCAGCCTTTTTCTGTCTGCAGGAGTTCCCCTTCTTCACCCTGGCGTCGTTTCCACCCGGGTTTCTGGTTCATGTCGGCGGAGTGGTCAGCGCTCGCTCTGTCAAACTACTGGACCGTATTCACAACCCCGGTGAGTGCAGCACACACGCTAACACACGATGTCCTAATGTAGCTCGTCCACTGTCCCGTGAAACGACATGATTGAGCTCCTCCAGCATCGTGAGTGCTGTTTAGTCAATGCTGCCCGTTATCCTCTTGTGTTGACCAGCTATCCCACGAATGGTCCAAGTCCCAATCTGTTTGATTGTTTGGAGAAATGATCAGTCATGTACTTAAGTCTTAATGCAGGTGAAAGCTGTTCCTGCTCACATTTATAGGCTGCAGCTTTGTAGCATATTCAAGGAAGTAAAGTTAGCAGAGGCTATCATCAGATGTGTCAAAACGTGTCATGGATCGGGGCAACTTTCACCTTGTGGTTTGACTCACTGGCTTTGTGTAATGTAGAGCCTGTGCAGGTCATGTGATGGCTGTGTGTGTGTTGGTCGCTGTGGTGTTGCCCCCTGGAGGTTAGGTGCAGTAGTTGTGCATGGCTCCAATCTGCTGCCTGCTGCTTCTGTTGTCTGGTGTTGTTGGCTGCAGGTGGCGCTGTGGTGTTTCATATACGCTCCTGAGTTTGTCGAAAGGCTTCTTATCTCTGTGTCGGAATTCTTATATTTTCTTGTATTAAGCAGACTTTTTTTTTTTGAATGAGATTTATATTGATGACAATAAGACATTTGCTGAGTCCACTTTACCGCCTCCGTAATGTTCCCCGTAATGCTCTTTGATCGCTCTGACTCAAGGATGTCTGAGAGTTTAGGTAGAGGGGAGAGCTGGGTTAGGATGAACAGGGTTCTTTTCAGGGTTAGACAGGGTACTCAAAAAAGATTTTATTAATGATCTGCATGAAGGAATAAGCAAGCCAATGCGATTATAACTTGGAAACCATTCTGAAAAGAGCCCTGTTCACTGTCGCAATGCCTCGACTCCATCAACGACAGAGCAACATTAAAGGCACCTTGTGGAGTTTCTGACCATGAGTCATCATTTTAAAACATCAGCTTTTATGAGTAAAGTTTGTCACACCTCAAAGATACACAATGTGCATTTGGTGAGAAACTAAATGTTTGTTTATAAGAAAACTCTACAGGCCACCTTTTTAAATTAGAAAGAATACTGGAGTTCTACTGCTACTGTATGCTCCTTTTTGCATTAGACGTAGTATATCTTCTCCTTGCATCTTAGCTTTGACTCATCTCTATTCTCCTCTTTTCCCTGTCAGTTTTCTTTTTGTGAGAGTGAGTGTGTGTGTGTGTGTGTAGGCCTGAGTATAGTTTGTCTTTGCATAGTGTTTGTGAAGTGCTGTCTGTCTTTGCATAGTAACAGTGGAGTGCTGTGCTTGTTTGTTAGACTGTCTCTTCTCTTCTTCTTCTTCTCTCTTTTCTGTACTAACGGTGTGTGTTCTGGCCCAGCCTTGGGTAACACACGCTCATACAAACTGCTAGACTGGAATAGTGTCACTGCAGGTATTTCCTCCCCTTTTTACTGCTCTCACCCACGGGAGTCATGGCTGCTCACTGAAGTTCAGCGTGCACCCAACACTGACATTTAACCACGTCCACAAACATACTGAGTTCAGTGAGCTGCCATTCTCCTCCCTCTAATCTGTGTGCTGAGCTGAGCATGTGCTGTCTCCCCCCCCCCCACTCTACATCCGGCCTGCCCCCCCCCCCCCCCCCCAGCTCCTCCCGCTGACAGTAGAGCTTCCCTGACATGACATTGTCCCAGCGCTGTTCTAACGCTTCCTGAATCAAACCTGTCTAGACCAGAGCAGGTTTAGGAGGTTTACTCTGTGACAAGGAGCCACTGGCCGGGCATGTGCATCCCTGACTCACTGGGCCGTATTCATACTGAGAGAGAGGGAGAGAGAGAGGAGGAGGAGGAGGAGGAGGGATGGCTGCATGGATGCATGGAAGACAGGTTGATTTGATGGGTGGCAGTTGAGGGAAAAAAATGGATTTGGGATGGAAGGAAAAGAGATGTGATTGGGGATTGAGGATATGTGTTCACTTAAAAATGAATCTAGATTTGATGGACTCTGGTGAATGAATATGGCCCTTCTCTGCCCATGAGCGTGCACATGGTCATGAGCGTGCACGTTGGTGAGCCTGTCCCTGTGTGACATGCTGGCTCTGGTTTAAAGGAACCCACCTGGTGGGTCTGTAGCCTGGCCATCACTCATTGTTCTTCATCTCTTCAGTTGATCTCCCGTTCTTTCCCCCTCATTCAGTCATCTCTCCCGTCTCACCCGGAAGATGATCTTCTCTCTGTTTTGTTTTTTTTGGGGGGGGGGGGGGGGGCTCCGTCCGCATGTGGCCCTCTTAGGGAGTCATTGGGTGCAGCTCAATACTCTAATGTAGCTTCCTTTATGTGTTGTTTGTTCAGAGATCCAGAAATGAGTGCGATTAAATCGCTCCTGGCAACAATTAGGCTTTCATGAATAATGTTAATAAAACAGAGGTGGTATTGGAGCAAAGCCTCATTATTAGACTATTGAAACACACCCATGGTTTAGCCTAAGTATGATGAAGGCTCAATACCTTTTTGAAGTAAAACCTTTGTCACCAGGGTAGGAAACACTTGGAACACATCAGGCACAGGGTGTCCTAAGGACACACCTGTGTCCTGAAGGAGACGATATGTTTTTAGATAATGTTCATTTAAGGAATGCCAGTGAGAACACGCACAAGTAACCTAACCATTGACTTTGCCTTCATCATCATCCTCTCATTTCATTATTGTCACCTTGTTTCACAAACTGATGGTTGGTTTTTGTCTTGCTTTGATCCACCATTTAAATCATGTATCAGAAAATACAAAGTGAACTGTTGTGACCTCTGTTTATTTTCTGCTAAATCAAAGCAATCAGTTTCGATACAGACTTGTCTCATTTCCTGTTGGAATGTTTGTAATTGTCTTCTTTTTTTTTTACGTCACTACATTGACACGAGTTAGTTGGGTTTAGCGTTACCTCATCGTTAGACTTCAGTGTTCAGTGAGGTTTTGATGGATCATTCAGAATGTTGTGTTTTGCAGATGAGCCGGAGACTCGCGACGCCTGGTGGGAGGAGATTCGCCAGGAGATCAAATCTCACGCCAAAGCTCTTGGTTGCCATGCTGTTGTGGGCTACAGCGAGAGCACCAGCATCTGGTATGCAGTAATAGCACACATGGGAAAGCATTTCCCTTTTCGTCTCTTTTATGCCTAATATTTCTCATTTGTCTTAAACACACATAGTTTCATGTCCTGTTCTCATTCTCTTCCCTTTCTTCCTCTCTTGATCTGTCCACCTCCCTTCAACACAGTGAGGAGGTGTGTATCCTGTCGGCAGCGGGCACAGCGGCCATCTTGAATCCTCGGTATATGCGCGAAGGCTGCCGAGACATCGGAATTGCCGACCACAGGTTGTCATGATTCAAAGACTGAGCTAACTGATTGTGAATCCCCGTAGGGTAACAGTGTGTATATATACAGCACAGCTTGAATTGACCCATGGAGGCTGATACCAGATGGCGTGTGTGTGTGTGTGTGTGTGGTGTTCTCCAGGTTTGAGGAGCCGTCTCCCCCGAGCTGTGGCTTCTGCCACATCCCGTATGATGAGCTCAACATGCCCTTTCCCGCCCAGCTCACCTACTGTTACATCTGCAGGCGACAGAAGGTCTCAAATATAATTTAACTGAATCACAGACTCCTACATGAGTCGTGAAAGTATAACTTAATTATAGTAATTGTTGTGTTTTTCTTTAAAGGTTCCTGATGTGCTGTTCACAACAATCGACCTGCCACCAGAAGCGGCTGTTACGGGAAAGGGCTGCCTGATCCAGGCCAGGTACAACACCTCACAGTTAGTGAAGGCCTCCTCCCCACAGCTAAGATATTGAACAAAGTGAGTAAATACCTGTGTCTGCTGTCTTCTAGACTGTGCCGTCTGAAAAAGAAGGCTCAGGGCGAAGTGAACGCGACGGCCATCTCCAACCTGCTGCCTTTCATGGAGTACGAGCTGCACACTCAGCTGATGAACAAGCTGAAGCTGCGGAGCATGAACTCTTTGTTCGGCTTACACATACAGATCAGTGTCGGAGAGAACATGCTTCTGGGTCTGGCTGTAGGTTGACATTTTAGGTTAACGGCTTTATCAGCAGCGCAAGTGTTTGCTGCAACTCCTTTAAAATATATGTGCGTGTGTGTGTTCAGTCTGCTACAGGAGTGTACCTGACAGCCCTACCGGCACCAGGGGGCATCCAGATTGCGGGGAAGACTCCTGGTGACCTCAGCAATGAGCACCACATCCTCACCATCCAGAAAAGGATCAATGACACCATAGCCAAGAACAAAGAGCTGTATCAAATAAACCCTCCGGTGAGACACACAGCACATGCATGAACAGTAATCAATCTGAGGAAGGACTAGCTTTGTGATTTAGGTCTGCAAATTCTCCCCTAGTAGGCCAGGTTTCCACTGCTAATTATGTTTCTGCACTTTCATTCAACACTCTGGAAGCCACACTGTCATGTGGGTGTTAGCCTACAGCCCATACTGTACATAGAACACTTTGGGAACCTGTTTCAACCACGTTTGTTAAGATGTGTTGGGAACTTAGCATGTGCCCTGATAAATCTTGGGAATATTAATAATTTACCTGCATCTTAGGTCAATTTAATGTGTTTTTAGGGCTAATATCAGCAGTTTATGGCCATTAAATACTGACTGTCACATACAGTGTTGCATTAAGTTAATACGGTTTTATTTTGCACATTAAGTGCAGTCAATCTTTGACACAAACCGATACATTTCATGCTGAACTGTTTCCTTTATTTTGGGATTAATTCTCTCTTTTCTAGTGTTAAAATCATGTCCGTAATCATACATTATAAGTAGTCTGTTCTTTGTGAATCATGAAAAACTTACCCCTCTTGTCTTTCTCTGGTCATCAAAGAAATTATTTGCCCTGGACCCTGAGGTGTTCTGCGGCATAAACATGGTACTGAGCACGGCAACTTTTAGCTGTGAGACACAGCAAAGCATGACAAATATTTCACTGTATTAATCTCAATATTACACCACTTTTACTGTAACTGAATGACCGTTCTAAACTGGGGACGTTTGGGAACAGATAGATGTGTAACCCACTCCGGTGTCACCTCTCCAGGGCGGCCCACTGTAGACTCATTTTATCTGTGTTGATGTGCTTTTATTATGACCATCTACCCCATTCGCACTCTCACCTGTGTAAGTGTGTGTGTGTGTGTCTGCGTCTGCCACTCCTTACTCTTTCAGATCCATATTCAAATTAACATCAGGTGTGTGTGTCTGTCTGTGTGTGTAATGGTGAATCGTATTTGGGTACTCGAGTGAGTGCGAGCATGAGGTGTGTCATTAACATAGACTTTCTACTACCTGTGCAGTCTCGGCACTAGTGAGATGCAGATGTGCTGCTGCTGTGGTGTTCTGGTGTTCACTTGGACGTCCCGCCCGCTCAGGTTTTGTGTCCCCCCCCCCTTTGCTTGTAGGAGCTGACGGAGGAAGTGCTGGGTTCTCCGATTCCTGAGCCGAGGCAACGCTCCAGACTTTTCCGCTCCCACTCAGAAAGCTCAGATGAAGTGTCCGAACTGGACCTCTCCCATGGCAAGAAGGATGCCTTTGTCCTGGAGGTGCGTTTCTACAAAAACAACCAAAGACATTCATACGCAGCTGTTTATATGGACAAGTAGTCTGTTCTTTGTGAACACATTTGCCGTCATTTCCGTAGATCGACGACACTGATGCTGTGGAGGACATCCACTCCCTCCTCACCGATGCCCCGACCCCTACAGGTGTGCGCCGTCTACACACTCCACAGCAATCACAGTGCAAATGTCGCTATGCTTAATCACCTTTTCCACTTTCATATATTCAGGTTTCTACAGCTGCAACACTGAGATCATGCCTGGGATTCACAACTGGACTTCAGGAGTTCAGGTAACTCTACATGATATAGTGTCACTTTCTGTACACATTACAGCAAATCTTCACCAAACAATTGCTCATACATGTAGATGATGCCATTGTGCACATTTAGTATTTTTCAATCTTTAGAGTCGCCTACAATTTGCACTTCATTATAACAAACTGCCATTTGTGCAGAGTACAAATTTACTGTCATTTAGGAAATGAAGCCCCTTGTGTGTATCTTTGGTAAGTTTAAGCTATGTGTTTGTGTTACAGATGTTTACATCTGTGAGGGTCTTTAGGTTGAGTAATGCCAATCTTACTAACCAAGGCTTGAACAAGCTCTTCACTGACCTATGTGAGAATCTGCTAAAGGTAAGAAGCCGTATGTGGTGCCATGTTTATCCGTTGTAATGGGCATGTTATACACTGTTTATAATGAAACTTGTTACAAGTCAATTCATTGTGTTTGTTTCAGAGTTTCTACTTCAAGTTGCGCTCTATGATCCCCTGCTGTCTGTGTCAGCTGAACTTCACTGTAGCAGTGCCAGAGGAAGAACTCATACAGGTGGGAGGTTTCAGGACATCTCTGATTAGTGAAATTGCAAACAAAACAGAATTGATAAGTCAAATTTAAATGTTTCTTATAACTACTGTCTCCCATTCAGGTCGCAGTGACAGCGGTAGCCATGACGTTTGACAAAGACCAGACTCAGGAGAAGACGGCAGACAAGCCCCCCACCAAAGGTCTGTCTGGTTAAAGAGATTATCTTTTAGTTTTTTCTGCTCAGCCAAAGTCCGACAGTCTTTAATACCTTCACCAACACTTGTTAGTCTTGTTTTAAAAGCTTACTTTAAAGAGTCAGTTCACCCTAAAATCAAAATACACACTTTTCCTCTCATGTCGGAAAAGGAAACTACTCACAAAAAGGTCTGTAGGTTATCTAAAGTAACCAGCTCATGATTTCTGGGAAGAGACATTTCTGTTCAGTTTTTCCAAATGTATTTATTTGGCGCTTTGTGCACCACAAGCCGAGTGACATACAGTCTCATTATATGTCACTATATATAGAAACATCGCTTCTGTTGTGTTTGAAATCAGATTAAAGCACCTGAGTGATGATATGCGCTTTGTTTCAGGAGGCAGCGAGACGGAAGAGCAGCTGCAGTTTTCCATGGAGTTATGTGCAGACTCGTCATCCGCCAACTGTCAGCCAACACCCAAAATCCCAGGTAGTCTCAAACAATAGTTTTTTAATTGCCCCCCCCCCCCCCTGCCATGCTTCATTAACAGGCATTGCCCATCTCCTCCACTAACAACTTTAGATACAGTCTCTTTACTCACCCCAGCTGCAAAACTCTGCCAAAATCAGCCGGTGATGGTTCGTTCACCAGGTAAACAAACCGTGATGTGTCATAGCCCAGTGTGTTCTCCTTTGGTCTGAACTTAGATGACCGTGTGTGGTTAAGCTCCTAAAACCGCATGGCTTACTTTTCATTCACATGAAAAGAACACAGAGCAAGGAGCTTGCTCCATCTCTAGCAAGTACTGATTAGGTGGATAACTATGATCGCTGGTTAAAGCTAAGTAAAGCATGCGTTGTAAGCCTTGTGGCAAGAGCAAGGGATTGATCCTGAACCCTTTCCACTCCCTGCCAAGTGCAACGGTAGACTTTGATCTTTGTTTGTGTGACAGGTTTCCCAGAGAGTACCAACATCTCATCCAGAGGTGAGCTCCCTTTCCCTCGACCATCTCTCCCCGCTACCAAAACCACCACACTGTTTTGACCTTTTCATCCTTTCGTCTTGGACAGAGTTATCCTGCACCACTCCCAAACCTCATCAACTTTTGTTCTTTTCTGTTCGTTTTTTGTGTCCTGTTTTTATTTTTTATTTTTCTCTCTTGTTGTCGTCGTTGCGTTTGTGTATGTTTGGGTGTGGGTTTTTGTGTGTGTGTGTGTGTGTGTGTTCTCTCCAGCTGCCTTCGTTGATTACGGTTCCTTTGCAGACAGATGCAGCACCTGGCTAGAGCTGCTTAGGCTGAAAGCTCACACCATAAGACGGGGATCAGTTAAGACAAGTAGGAGGACACAGTCTCTAGCACACTCTGGTGATCATACCCACAAATACCGTTTCACAAGCACTCACTCACTCACACACACACACACACACACACACACAAATGTTCTCATACATACACTCGCACACCCCTCCATGCATGCCGCTGGGGGGGGCGGAGCGTTGGGAGCGCCAGCTTTTTAGCTAGAGTGTGAATGTTGAAGCCCCGCTGCTCAGAGGGATCCCCAATCAGAAGCTTGGCTTTTAAATGTCTGCAGCTGCGGCCACCATGATGACAACTTAATCGTCTTTTTTTCAAAAATATTTTTGCTTGTACCTGTTTAGATGTGTAAGGGTTGGATGGGTTGGAGACATTTGATGATTTGTATAAGAATTCCTTTGATTTTTCTCGAGTGAATGTGCTGATGCTGAGAACACACCCCATGATTTGTAGATAAACTGTTCACAAAGAAATTTGAACACAGAAAAATGTGGTAGAGATCAAGGTGGGGCAGGCGGGTGGGTGGGGCAATGACGTTTTTGCAAGGATCACCTGGTACGATTTTTGGTCAGGTACTCGGTAAGTAAACTACGATCTAATGTGTGGCTCTGAAGGTTCCTGGTTTGATGCATTTTAAGCCCCATCAGGTAAATTTGCAGTAAGACGGCGGAGCATCGTTCACACTCTGGCTCGTGTACATGTGCCCAGCTCAGCTCACAGCTGCCTCTGTCCGTCTCCATTTCTCTCAAGCCTCTTTCACAAATTGAAACAGATATAAATACTCTCTCATGTACTTCACTGTACTGCAAAATCCTGTACTCACACTTGTACACATACACAGCTGTGCCCAGGTCTGTCTGTCTGTCTGCAGACACTGTTTCACTGTCTTGTCCGTTTGCTTCAACTGCATGCCACGCATGGCAACGCACGCTTTCCAAGTGATTGTTTTGGCACCACACATCCACACAGGCAACTGACTTACTTGCAGATAAGTGCGCACATGTCACTCCTGCTGTGAAAATGCTGACAGGGTTGCCTTTTTGCACGTACATTCCACATTCACATTTCTTTCTGCTTCAGAGTTCATATCTGCTTTTATTTTTCCCCTATTTTTGAGTGTTTTTTTTTTGGTATCCATTCTCTTTCGTCCCCCTTCCCTCCTCTTGTTTTTCTTTTGGACCTCTACATGCCCTCTCTGAACCTGCAGTCTCATCTTTGGAGCGCTGCAGTCCGCTGCTGCCTGAGGGACGCTCACGCTCGCTGCGGTCCAACCGCTCTTTCAGGGGAAGTTCCGTCACTGTGGTGAAGATGACGCCGCTCTCCTTCCTCCCCGGGACACGCATCATTAAATACCTCGGGATCATCAACATGTTCTTTATCAGGGAGACAACATCGTTACGGGAGGTACGTCTGCAGGAACAGGCTACTGGTGCACAGGCCCCATGGTATTGTGCAAAGTGTCGACATTGTTTGTGTTTTTCCTCTGCAGGAAGGGGGTGTCAGTGGCTTCCTCCATACGTTCATAGCAGAGGTGTTTTCGATGGTTCGAGCCCATGTAGCAGCCCTGGGTGGCAATGCAGTGGTGTCTTACAGCATGAAAGAGTGTATGTTAATGGAAAATCCAAACAAGAACCAGGTAATCTCACACACAGAAGTATTTACCTCTAAATCCATTTATACGTGAAAGCACAATGAACTATTGTCTGCATCCTCAGACTTCAGTTGTTCGTGGTGTTGTGGTTTATTCTTCCTGTCTTTTCTTCTTCTCCTCAAGGCTCAGTGTCTCATTAATGTGAGTGGTGATGCCGTCATCTGTGTCAGGGAAACGGACCCGGAGCCCACTGCCTCAACGACAAATATCGGACAGACCTGCGCTAGTGCCACAGATGAGCCGACATGACGGTGAAACACAGAGCCTCACTTTGTCTGCAGGACACACAATCTGAGTGAACACGCTTTCTGAGTCTAGCTGTCCAAATACGAGTTGTTTATGCCTGCCCTAAAACTCTGTAATAGATCCACAGGTTTGACCGCAGGCAATAAAGAACAATTACTCTCACACACTCAGAAATATGCAGTCTAGATTAATATGGTAGTGCATTTTTTTTTTTTGTTGAGTTTTTAAAGAGAATATTTGTGCAGAAGATGCTGATGTCGCTCTTTGGGAATTAGATAAACTGGGTGTTTCAAAAACAATAGCCAAAGGACCCTCTGTATATGTATTACAGCCGTCCATAATGGGGCCACCGACAGCTACAGTATGTTGGCCATTCCTTTGTGTGTGGGCACAAGTGCGGCAGCTATGACTAATTTGTCCCTCTACAGCTCACAGGAGGAGTCATTGAACGGCCATGCCAAAAGGGATATTGCATGACATCAGATCATTTTAAAGTGGCCACATAATGACTAACAAAGCTGGTGCTCTTCCTTAAAATAGAAAAGCCTCACTCGAGTGGAAATGTTGAATCAAAACAACCCAGAGAACCCCGTGAGGCCATTTAGTTATAATTATCTATTTGTTAATTGGTGTCCACTTTTAATGTCTAAATTACAGTTTATGTTGATTTCTTGCCGATGGATAATCTTCCTACTTACTGTCACAGTATTGCTCACAGGCAGTATCCTACAGGTGGTCAAATTTCTGCAGAAAGTGTCAAATAATGATCTCATCTATACTGATAAGAATGAAAACAAAAAAGGCAAGGGTTACTGGCACATGCATGTATTTTTGTAGGGCACGAATATTCCTTTCCAACAGCCATAACTGTTTATTCCAGTAATTATTTTTATTAATGCAACTATTAGAGTTTTGTAATGCTTTATCTTGAAATGCTCCGATTAAAAGGCGTGTATGCCTTTTATTAACTTGTACAGGAGTGAGAGGGCAAATGGTGAGGGGTATATTGGGTGAAATGTGGCCCTGTGGGGTCTAGCACCAGGGTGGTTTCATAGGATAAAGTATTAGATGGTTTTGACTGAATTAAACCGTAAGCAGTTTGTACTTCACTTGCAGCTCTGGGATCAGTTCCGCTTCTAGATGCTTCTTGGTGTCTGTGAGATTTGACATACCTTTGTCAAGCTTCATCACTGTTGCTTGTGCACTTGTGTTGTGTATGATAATCCTGCTACTCATCTCTACATCTCTGACATTCATGTCCAGTGCTGGAAAAAAGAGCATCTAATGGTGTAAGTGCCACCTGCAAATAAACTGTGTAAATGTTCTCTAAAGTCAGATTTTAGTATTTTTGTAGCATAACATGTATGAAACATACAGCTCGTTTTAACTGTGCAATGGTGACTCACTGTGTCAGAGAACACGTGGTACTCTAATGTGTTCGTCTGATCAGTTTTCAATACCTGTGTCTAAAACTTGAACGTACATACTTTAGATGCTTTTGCTTTCTGATTAGCAGCATGCAGACCCACTTGTTATTGCCATGAATCTGTATGCTCGCCTGGTAAGTCTTGCACAATAAACTCAGTCAAACCAAGATGCATCTCTTTGACCATCATCTGTGATGAGACTTTTAAGACTTTTCATCTTTTTTTAATTCAGGAATAAAGTAGAAATGTATATGATGCTGTGGTTCCAAGTTTAGATGTCAGCTGTCTAAGAACCACTGGAATATAACAATGCACTCTCAATTAACACAATACATCCGACAGTAGGACTGGCAACGAAAAACCATGTCAAGACTGAACATGTTTCATCCGATGCCACGTGAATGCCGCATACCGGTCAAATACCTGCAGCGACACCTGGAGGCCTTTAGTGCGAGCTGCTGCACGCTATATCTTTATCCCCGCTTCCCATCCGGCTGCAACGGGAGCAGACCAGCGGAAAACAGCGGCTGTCCCCACCCAGCAGCTCGGCCCAGACATGGGGGAAACCATCCTGCCACGGCGCATGTTCCTCTGGAGCATGGCGGTCATCTACCTCGCTGCTTTCGTGTCTCTCTATGTGCAGATACCAGGTGACATTTACAAACTCCGCTAACTGTGTGAAAGCTAGCTACCTTAACTTACTACTAACCTACTGCTATGTGTTAGCTTGTTAGCGGGGAACTTGGCGCTCCGGTTTCCTGTGGTGCAGACGACGTTTCTCTTGGGCTGCAGTCAGTAAGAGTTACCTGCTCCTGGCTGTCTGACTTTAGCAGCTAAGAGAGACCCAACCTGTTGGAAAGACGCACGCATGATACTATTGTATTGTACTACAATACCCACAACCCCTCAGTTTCTATCTCTTAAGGTCGCTTTATTTTAGTAGCCCAGCAGAAGTCCAAAAGACCTCGCCCACGCCACGCCCATATGTTTATTTAAGGAATTGTTTTTGGTACATAAGCATTTAGGCACAGTGCCAACATACATCTCCAGTGCATGATTTTCCAAAAATGCACTCTCAATTAATTTTAAGCCATTCCAGAAATGTCTTTTAAACATTTTAAAACTTTGAATCTGTGAATGAATGACATAGTCAGACTTTATATTCCCAGGTGTTGAAGTACATTACATTTACAACGGATGTTAAACTTTTTTTTCTTTATATGTAGCAGTTTTGTAGCAATAAATGAGCGGAGAAACGTAACAAACGCAGAGAAATCACGAATGGCTTCATGTGTATAAAAATGATTAATCAATCAATTACTCTTCCTGTTCATTTACGGTACATTGCTCTTCCCGTGTTTACGTCTTATTTCTAGGTCTGTACGGCAATGATGGGCTGTTGCCTGCTTGCTGGCAGCTGCGATACAGTGGCAAGTCTCTCGGGGAGCTGATGCTGTCCTCGCCCACCCTGCTGTGGCTGGGCCCTCAGCTCGGCGTGGACACGCACACCGCCATGGAGCTGCTGTGTCTCGTGGGTGCTGCGCTGAGCCTCGCCGCCACGCTGGTGGAGGCTCTCCGAGACAGCGTGATGTTCTTCTGCCTCTGGGCCTTGTACCTGTCCATGTACCAGGTGCGTTTTACATTTTCGACTGTACCCATTTTTATTTTATTTTTTTTGCAGTAGTTGCTGTCATGGTGTCCCTTCTCTCACTGGCCATTTTTGTTTCTCATTTCAGGTGGGCCAGGTTTTTCTCTACTTCCAATGGTGAGTGATTACTTTGTGGATCTTTGTTTATTTATTTTCTGTAATTAACAGCTCCCAAGATAGTTTTGGTGGTTTGCCGAAGGGGTTTATGTCGTCCTCGGTCCACTGTTTCGTAACATCGTAGTGATGTTTGTCTCTGCTGCTGTGCAACCACGCTGTAGACACCAATAAACTAGTACGACAACTTACCTTGTCCTCTCTGTCTGCCCCCTAACTTGCCACTTTCTCCATTAATTCATTGTTTTCCGTTGCTCTTTCTACTCATCACTGTCCAGGGACAACTTGCTTCTGGAGGTGGGGTTCCTCTGTATCCTTGTTGCCCCGCTGACATTGATCAGAGGGTCACGAGGGGTCAGAGAGCACGATCGTGTGACCTTCTGGCTGCTCCGCTGGTTGCTCTTCCGGCTCATGTTTGCCTCTGGTGTGGTGAAACTCACGTCTCGTTGTCCCACATGGTGGGGCCTTACAGGTACGAATGACAGTCTGTAGGAGTGAAGAGTGTTTTATGTCTCCCATGTGTTGAAGTGGGACGTCCCTGAAGACATTACTAGAATCGAGAGCTATCCGGCTCTTGTCTGGCTGATGACATTTCTTTTTCACCGTGTGTTGAACAGCTCTGACGTATCACTATGAGACTCAGTGTCTCCCCACCTCGCTGGCCTGGTTCGCTCACCAGTCGCCGGTGTGGTGGCAGAAGCTTAGCGTGGTGGCGACCTTCGTTATTGAGATCGCTGTACCGCTGCTGTTCTTCAGCCCAGTGCGCAGACTCCGACTTGGGGCTTTTTACCTGCAGGTGGGTAGAAATCCAAGTGCTCCCTTCTCAAACAGCTGCCTGGTTGTGTGCAGCAGAAGGAATTATTGGTTTGTTTGTTTTTTCTTGTGTAGGCGTTTCTTCAAGTGCTCATCATTTTGACGGGCAACTACAATTTCTTCAACCTGCTGACTTTGGCCCTCTGTCTGTCGCTCCTGGACGACCAGCATGTTCGCTTCTGGCTACGCAAGGCGGACACGAGTAGCAGCAATGGTGTGATGGACGTTTTCTGTATACATACGCAGGCTATACTTTATGTGAAGTCTCTAGAAAATGAGAAAAATAAGTATCACTATTCCCGTGTCTAAGTTTTGGATTTGCTTAAATAATAAAGTATGCATTTAATCCTTAAGTTACACATTTGATAAGTAGAACTTATCAACTAAAACTACAGTTTCACAATATCTTTGTCGTCAGCGGACGTCAGCATATTTAACACACGCCTTCACAATCGGTAAACTCACTGTGATTGGGAAAACAAAGTTTTCCATTTTAAAGTAAAGAAAACATCTGAATCCTGCCTCCAGAAGTACACACACTAAAGGCTTAAGTTTGGACCTGAGTTATGTGTCCATTCTGCCAAATGTTACCACAGCGTCATCACGCTCTCGCTCTTTGATCTGCTCAGACTCCAAGCTGTGGTCGTGGCTGTGTTACTTGCTGGAACTCGCAGTCTGGTCTCTTATGATCTTCGGATCAATTGTATATTTTGACCTGAAGCCCAATGCAACGAAGGACGGCATCTCCTCCAGGACAGGTAGGTGTGTGTGTACATCCATTTCCGTAGGAACAATTGCACTTTGCGGTTCATTGATGTGCATCTTTGTCCTTTCAGCATTCACATACCACCAGTTTAACCAGTTTCTGAAGACGGTCATTATCCCCTGTGTCTGGATTGCTGTCCTCTCTCTCACCTGGGAGATGGTCGCAGCCATGTTCAGGTAGGACTCTCCCTGTGCGGCTGCTTGATCATGTTGCGTTCTCAGTATTACATGCTGTTGTACAAACATAGTATACGTAATGTGTTTTTCTAGGTGTGCGTGTGTCTCCGGTTTCCTGAAGAGGTTTTGGGGAACTGTCCAGTGGACGGTGTTTGCTACTGCCGCCGCTGCTATGTTCACTATCAGTCTGGTGAGTGTTGTTGGAAATACAGTATTGATTGAATTTCGTACCATAAAGCTGACGAGTCATGCAGTTGAACCTCTTAATTGATCGGAAATGTTTCTTCAAATCTTGTTGTGATCACTCTTTTATGCCGACTATGCTCTTCTGTTCCCAGGTGCCATTCACCTACATAGAGTACGACTCTAATGCCAGGTTGTGGCCGGGAGTGCGTCGGGCCTATGACCTGGTGGATCGCTACCAGCTGGTCAACTCGTACGGCCTGTTCAGAAGGATGACCGGGGTCGGCGGACGCCCAGAGGTCGTCATCGAGGGAAGCAACGACGGAGTCTCGTGGACGGTGAGAGAGAAAAACCGTATCATGAATGAGCCTGTTGATGATGACGGCACTGCGATGCTAATTTTAATGAACCACTGAATTAAAAAAGGGCCGACTGTCCTGCTGCTCTGTATTAAGTAAGATGTTCCTATCAGTTTCTTTTTTTTTCTTCTTTTAGGAGATTGAGTTCATGTATAAGCCAGGCAACCTAAGTGCACCTCCTGCTGCAGTGACGCCTCACCAGCCCAGGTTGGACTGGCAAATGTGGTTTGCCGCCCTCGGGGATCAAACACAGGCTCCGTGGTTCACCAGCCTCATGTACAGACTGCTGCAGGGCAAAAGAGATGGTACGCAGCCTCGGAGTGTTCAGTCTATTTTCTTACTGTGTCTTCTGTCACTTTTTTATCTCCCTAAATTCAACACTGTTCGGCACTGAAGGCCTTTCTCGATGGAAAATACGTCGTCACTCTTCCCCGTACTCGCTTTGGCCGATGGTTCATCCAATCACCGGCCGAATATGTTTTGAAAGTGCCGGCCCATTTCCAAACCGTTTCCAGTGACTGCACTCCTCACCAAACCTGAAGTAGTGATACAACAGAAGGTGTTTCACTGTTGTCGGCTTATTCAACATCTCTGTGACATCACTAACTGAGTTGTGATAAGAAGTGAATCCAGCTCCACATCACTGTGAAGTAGTGGGTTAAATAGCTGTTTGTTACTGTTTGCACTGAAAGCCAATATGTGCAGAAACCTCTCGTGAGACTATCAGGAAAGATTGCAGACCCCAATGCCCACCCACACTGCTGCCCCAGCTTCACTTTGATGAAAACCAAATAACAGTTGATATGACTTATTGTTGATGCATTTTTCAAGTATCTCTGATGGGATGTTAGTGTGGGACACAGCACAACCTTGGACCAGGGCTTCAGGCACGTGAATGGTTTAACCCCATAGAGCACAGAGCGGAAAATGTTTTCTACCCAAAATGAGACGGTGTTAAATTTCCGCTGAAAAGAAGGCAGTGTTTTGTTTTTAATTACAACCAGATCTCTGAACGCTTTGCTTTATGTTCTGCAGTGATAGAGTTGATCCAGACAGATGTGTCACGGTATCCGTTCCACCAGCAGCCTCCTGCCTACCTCCGAGCCCACCGCTACAGATACTGGTTTACTGAACTAAAGGCTGACGGGTCAGTGCTCACTCTCTCACTCGCATATTCACTCTGTTAATTGTTTCCAGGCAAGGAAGAAATCTCACTGTGTGCACTGAAAGATGTCACTCAGCATATGTTCAGACATTACTACCAAATTCAAACAATAATTAATCAGCAGTTGTATCAATA
Source organism: Melanostigma gelatinosum (assembly GCF_949748355.1). NCBI lineage: Eukaryota > Metazoa > Chordata > Actinopteri > Perciformes > Zoarcidae > Melanostigma > Melanostigma gelatinosum. The sequence goes on from NC_136634.1 coordinate 12,897,530, forward strand.
TTTTAATATTATTCTTAGTGAAGCGAGTTGCTGTGCAAACATCTGCCCTTAAAACATCAGGATATTTACTGTTCTGGTCTTTGTTGGCAGGTCCTATCCACAGCATTGGTGGAGGAGGGTTTATGATGAGGAATTCTATCCCACAGTGCACCTGGGCAGCACCTTCCTTGAGAGCATGCTCAATCAGTATGGACTCAAGGTAAAAATTTAAAAAGCTATCATTAAAAATGATCGAAAACAAGCGGAGGAGGATGTGTCCCTTGTTCATTCTTTAATCCATGGAATATCGATTACTTGTCTTCTTTATTTGTCTGTAGGACAAATCGCCTCCACGTCGGCTGTCCAACACCACTGTTGCCCAGGCGGTGAGGTGGGTGCGCTCCCAGGCCAGAGGTGTTCCTACTCACATACTTATCTGGACCCTTATCGCCTGCAGCGCCACCCTCTGTCTGCTCCAGGTATTGCAAAACAGGGGAAAACGCCCAGAAAGGACCCCGCTCACTCATGAGGCCGCTGGGAACAGTTACACAGAAAAGGTACCTGAAGGCTCTGCAGACCATTCTGGGAAGTCTGATGAACAGCACACCACGGAGGAGGAGGAGGAAGAGGAGGAAGAGGAGGAAGATGGAGACGGCAGTGAAGATGAGGTGGAGGAGGACAAAGGTGAGGAGAAAGACACTGTTGCTGATGACGAAGAGGACTAGGCTCCGACGGAGGCTGCAGAGCAACACGGGGGGGAAAAAGGATGAACGAGAAAGTTTTGAAAAGATGCAGGTATACCCGAAGTAGAATGTTATCACCAGCTGCCTTAATGAAATATTACCAAAAAGACCATGTGTATATTTATGATTCTTGATCAGCCAATTATGGAAAAAGATGTTTATTTACATTCTCCCACCTACACATTACTGCATCAGGTGTCTACATCAGAAAGCAGTCACTTAATTCAGTAGATCTTTGCCAGATGTTGAGGAATTTTAAAACCTCGGTTTGTTTGGACTTATGGTGAACAATCAATCTAGTCAACAGATCAAATCCTGTTGAAAGAAGAGAGAAATATAAAATAAAAGGCAGCTTCTGTTGCCTATTCAGAGAGCAAATGTATCTTCATGGTATTCTTTGTCTCCCGTTTGTGTTGCATACTGTAGTCCGTGTGTGTTTTTACATTACTGTCGTCCCTTGCCTCTTGCTGTATGTACTGAACTAACGAAAACAACTCTATACTTTCTTTTTTGCCCACAAATGTCTCTTTTTCTTCTGTTAATGTTTGAAATGAAACATCACACACATTGATGTGGTAGCTTTACTTTTTTTTTTATCACATTAAAGTAAAATAATAAATAAATGCTTTTCTGTCATTTCTTCATCTGAAATGTGTAACAATCACAAGTTATATATCTATGTACATTTATTAACTTGAGTTAAATTAGTAATGTGGATATAGGAGACACTAAATCCAGTGTTATTACTGTTATACAACAACACAAGTTATTGATTTACTTGTCTTATGTAATCACCCTCTGTTCCAATGTAGTGTTGCTGTTTGTCTGTTTCACCACTTCAGTACTCCAGGACAGTACTTGTCGATCAGAGACTGGTAATACGGCTTCAGCGTGTCGACGTCGGGCATCTCGGTGCCCTTTGAGTACAAGTCAAATTTGCTGTGGAAAGGATAGAAGATGCAGCTTCAGTTTGAAGCGGAGCGCAGTGATAATGTGAACATGAGAGAGGAAGATGCTCACTTAAACTCTTGGACCCAGAGCAGCATGCGCTGGTCATTCTCATTGCACAGGTGCATGTAGTCTCCGAGGGAGTGCCAGGGGTAGAACGAATGGAAGCGAATCATGCCCAACCCCTGACGAGAGACGGACAAAGATGAGATCCCAAACTGAGCCTGTACAGCAAGCACCACAGGAGAGGAGAGAACGTTGCATACTCAAACATGGCGTTTTCGATGTCATTATTTACTGACCTGCTCGGGGATGGAGCAGTTGTTGAACTTCAGAACTCTGTAGAGATACTCTGAAGACAACAATGCAAGAGTTTAGGTACAGTATCGTAGATAAACAGGCACTTCAATGGTAATGCACGTTTTCTTCTTTTAAAAGTCGTGCGTTTGTGTGTGGCTCAATGTGAGGACGTCTCTTACCGTCATGGCCCCAGGACATGAGGACTTTGTCGAGCCCGCAGTTTGGTTCATAGATCCCGTATTCGGTGCTAAAGAGCGAAGAAAATAAGTATGTAAAAGGACAAATACCCAGTACTTCAAACAACTAGCCTATAGGCTTTGTTGACAACTGTAGTACTGAAATAAACAGGTATATTAGAGCAGAGTACTGTTAATGCGTATTGCCTACAAATACAAAACATTTCATTTTATTCCATTCATTAAAACTGATGGACTACACATATTGAGGACAACTGCATGTTTTAAAGAGTCCTATTTACATTGTAGAATGCAAAACCTGACAGAAAAAAGTTTTGCAAATGTGTGAAAACCTTGAAATATTCATCCACAGACTTTGATGACATGAGAATACTGACTTGTAGCTGGGGTTTTTCTCATCTGGGTTGTCCTGGAAGGTGTTGCCTCTGAACACTATGGCGTTTTGAAACCTGCAGCCCACTGGGAAGGTGTCGCCTGTTACAGCCCACTGCAAAGCACACATACAAGTTTGCTGTGAGAATTCATTATAACTCTCCATATGTTTTATGTGAAATGTAAAGGTGTTCTCAGTTTTTATAAGAATGAGAATCAAATCAGATTTCAAGCAGACCGTACCTTTGATAAAGAGACAATAAGGATCGAAGAGGAGTCTTAGAAATAACAATGGGAGTATTGGGAAGACAAAAAAGAAATACTTAGAAGAAGTCAAAACAAAAAACTCAGCCCGAGGAAAAGCACATCTTTAAAAAAGTATGACATTAAGGTAGGAAGTCATATTCCAGAGTGAGTGAACTGTAATACCAGAGCATGTGTCCTACCTGGGGTTCGCCCCAAAGAGCCATTGCCTTCCCAACATCATGGATCAGACCCACCAACTGGAACCAGTCTGGAAAGGGAGAGTGAATACATACATTTGTTTATGTGTGTACTTGTACACAGTGTGTGTTTCTGTCTCTCTTCCTGTATGGTACCGTTGTCTGGGTGTGCCTGGCGGATGCCCTCAGCAGTCTGGAAGGCATGGAAAGAGTTTGGGAAGTTCACATCAGGATCGGACTCGTCCACCAGGTTGTCCAGAGACATGACGGCGTCCATCATCGTCATCTGAGTGTGGTTGCAGCCGCCCCATCGAGAGTGCTTTAGGGAGGTAAGAGTCACAGCATCAAACTTGCAAGGGAAGCTCCCCCTGAAAAAAACTTTTTGAAGTGTTGATTTCTGTTGAGTTTTCAGAGACAATGGGATCTGCTATAAATGTGCAGTTCATGTGTGATGGAAAGCTGTAGCTGGGTCACATGTATGAAACAGAACAGTGTCCCTGTGTAACCTTTGAGAGATAAGGTCAGTCCAAGAACACTGAGTCCAGAAAGAACATCTGTTGGCCCTTTGCCAGGACTGGATGACTTCTGTTTGCTCAGTCTGACACAATCACTCGGTCATCCGGAGCAAAACAGAAATTCACAAAATACAAATTTCTTTCGTTCTTACTAAACTACGGTTTTCAGCGACACATTGCTGAATTTCTGTTCACTTGCTGTTTTTGCTCCTTATTTACGAACCTTTTGCTTCACAAAGTCCAGCGTCTGATTGGTGTGCATAAGCTTGTATGTGTTGAACACACGGTCGATCAGACTTCCACTCTGAAACACGCACACGCACACGCACACACACACACACACACACACGCACACACATGAAACAACACACTTTAAAAGATGTACAGCATCTCAGGTTAATACAATGCTATTGAGTAACTCCACATGAAATCTTTTATGGCTGAAATGTATTTTGTTGATGACCTATGGTTCAAAGTATACAACGATAACGATAACACGCTCCTTCACTGTTCCATGTGGCACGAAACAATGTGAACATTTCTGCTGCTACATGGCAACAAATGTAGATTTTTAATTCTGGAAGCATTTACACCGACGCACCAATAATTTAGCCCATCTTTACAATGTTGTTTATATTGTAGTTTTTAAAAGCAATACAACGCTCAAAGCTCCAGTGGAAAATGTTTTAAATATGTTTCATTATTACTGTAAAACAGTAAAATAAGTCAGTGAAAATAAGTTCCTGTTCCAGCTAAGAGTACTAGCTTAGCAAGTCTTCATTAATAGAGACACCACAATGTTTTAATACCCCATCCTTCATTGTGATTCAGACAATTGTGAGAAATAATCACAGATCACCTGCTGAAATGCACTGTTTTTGAAAAATGTATTTATATACTACATGTAATTGGAAGTCAGATTCCTTCCTTCACTCTCTCCTCAGCAGAAATACATTTAAATTGCCTTCTGAGTCTGTCAGTCCCTAGTCCAGAATTCGGAAATAAGGGTTATCGTCGGAAGAGGAGCTTTGAATGCTTACCTCAAAGTTCCTGTAGTCTTGCTTTTCTTTCGTTTCATTCATCTTCAAATTCGGCTGATATGCCAGAGACGGGTCTGGACCCTGCGTTTGAAATAACAGACATTTTCAGGATTTTCAAAGATAAATAACATACTTGCTTTCGAAATAAAACAAAGTATAAGTAGTTTTAAAAGCAGTTCAAATATATATATTTTAAAAAGTAAAAAAGGATCAAAGTGAAAGCATAGCCTTTCTATATATTAAAGCCACACATACGATGTTGATGACACTGATGGCTGACAGATGAAGTCTGTGTTGTGGTGTTTTCGTTCCTCCTGTCTACCCTGCCGTTTTAAACTGTAAGGCTATCGACCTGCACTGTAAGTCTGCATAAATTGGACATCAATGTCCGGTCACACTTTAACCCAAGGTCACTAATGTGCGTGTGTGTGTTTAGGTGTGTGTCGCAATCCTCTAGGAGGAGGTAGGACTGATGTAGGATTACTCAGTAGCTCTTTGTTTGTTCCAGTTTCTTTTTAGACACACATTTGTGAGGATTCTTGAACACACTGGTTTGGGTTGGACAAATATGGAACAAAATGTTTCCGACCAGAGAATTGGTCCCGAGAAGATACTTAAATTCCCAATGTAGGGAGATTACAACAGTGAATGAGTGTTAACAAAACACTGTAAACTCAATTCTTCCAAATGTATAACTTTACAATCATAAATCTTAGAAGCCAATCTGGGGAAACAGCTCTCCATTAATGAGACATGCTACAGTCCACTTAGTGGAGAGCTCAATAGTGAGGTTCTGAAAATGGAAATTTCTAAGAAAGTGCAATAAATAGAGGGTGGACAACAAAAGTTCAGCTCAAAACGACACGTTGTGCAGTGAATAACAGGATCAGCGTGGCTGGGTCAGTATTATGTCACAGCAGGGCATGCATTCATTGGTCTCCTCCAACTGTACATATAGAGTTCAGTAGAGGGCGAAGCCTGTGGGAGTTAGAACGAAGGTTTTAACATTGTAACCCTAGTTTTATAAGCACAAGTAGAGCCCTCTACCAAGGGGGCTCTGTCGCTCCTATATGTCGCTCGCCTGAGAGGGTGTAGAATGGCAGACTGCTACTGTGGGGTCCACACATATTCGGGGTCAAGTCGGTTTCACCAAACTCTGTCAACTGAACAAACTTGTCAAAGATGTGTGTGTGTGTGTGTGTGTGTGCGTGTGTGTGCGAGCGTGTGCGTGCAGTAGTGGCCCAGATTAATAATTGTTTTTACTAACATGGTGTAAGGAACATTTTCCAATCATAAACTATGTGGTTATTAATATTAACAACATAGACATGTTAGACAGACAAATTACATGTGAAGGTTTGACTGGAGTTTTATTACACAATGCTGCTGTTGTAAAAACAATGTATTAAGCAACACAGATGTTATACAAAAGGACACTTGTATCTTGAAGGGGCGCTCGCATGAAGATTCAGTAAAGTGGGATATTTACAGCAAAATGGTCTTAAGTTAAAAAACACATTTTTAAAATTCAAGTCATACTGAACATAACATATTAACTACTTACACTGTTATGCTGAACTGACACACGCAGAAAAACAGAAGACTATAAAGCACTATAACACTTTGAAAGTCAACATTCACAGTGATGATTAATTTGGATACGTAAAAAGGCAAAACATAACAAGGCCTTTAATGATTAAAGCAATTAAGGCTGAAAACCCGACCAAATAGTGGCAAAAATCAAAATGATCCGTCATAATTTTACTGTTCACACAACAGTAAATGGTAGTTGTCCCTGTTAAGAGACGTTAAGAAGCATCAAGACAGATCGTGGATTAGGGTTGGTGGTTATTTTGGCTAATTGTGTGCTCTGTGGGGTTTTGGGTGAAGGGTTAACGTGGTTTGATTGGAAGTTATTCTGGGTTTCTGTTCGCACTGAAGTAAAGCTACTTGTTTGCAGATGGAGATGAAGGTCCTTTTAACAGACATAGTGGATTAGCTCTGAGCTCAAGTAGGTTCAGATCAACAGGATCACCATTGATGACGATAGTAGACATTAGTCAGGTCTGCCAGTAAGGAAGAGGCTTCTCTCATTCACAGTTTACATGCATAGTGTCTCAATGGTTCTTATTGTATGGATGCCAAAGCACCTGGGACTCTAGTTTCACTCCAGTAAATTGCCGGGGACGGCCAATAACGCTATGGAAATCTACCGTTTGCGTTATCCGACACCTCCATGGATCTAGAGGCTGTTAAATTAAACAATTCACAAATTACAGGAAACATGATATCATCACTACATTAGAGTCTGATGGGGCAAGAAACTCAATGTTTCTTCTCAGTTTAAATGATCAAGCGAGCCACAGATTTAGCCAGATTATCTAAACCACTTCATTTGCAGGTAAACCCAAAAGTGAGCACCGCTGAAATGTTGGTGATAAGAGATTAAACCGGCAAGTTGGCGTATAAACTAGGGAGAATCTTGAGGCACCAATACAACATGCAAAGCAAGGGTCATGTGCTCTCGGCCCTGTGCAGACTGTGATAGATATTGACAACGGGCAGTTTGGCTGATAATTCTACTTTTCCCCTTTGTGCCCCCAGTTTAGCTAACCTGGGGGTTTGTTTCAAATCTGTCTGTCTGCTTGTGTTTTTTGCTCCTTCTGACTTCTTTATAGCAATGATCTCAGCAATTTATTTATTAACAATGAGAGTGACGGTCAAAACCCCAAGTCTTAATTAACCATAATTATACATTTTCTACCAGGTAGCTGAGATGCCTCATCAAGGACCAACCCTGCCTCTTTGAAATGACCTGTATACCGTATATTACTAATTTGGAACAGCAAATGTGTTTTGGGAGACAATAAATGCTACTCGCTTTACTATTTATATCAATATAGTAATAAAATGTTGTTAGTTAACTTATGCAGCAATTTGAAAAACTGGAATGATGCTGCACATAAATGCTCTCTGACAACATGTTTTATTTGTTTTCCACCAAAATATCCGATCTTGCAAGCAGATATTGTACACCTGCTTCATTTACTCAAAGAAACTCGCTGAACGTAATCCAGCCAGCGGTTACGTTTAACATCATGACGTTATCTCTGGGAGACAGGGTTGCAAGGACTGACATCGAAGGCTTATTGTGGGCCCTAACTGTGTCATTGTGCAGCAAATGACCTGAAAGGCATCAGTAGATTCATGGTGTTGTATTAGCCGTAGCTGTAAGGACTGCGAGGGTTAATGGGGGAGGATTCTTCCCTCCCACTCTGTCCGATTAGCTGGTAGAGACGGTGGCTGAGGTTCTGAACCTGACAGGTGCCGAGGACACACCCCACCCTCATCAGATGGCTGTGCCCTCTCCCGCCACCACTGCTGGCGTGACGACGCCCTCGTGACCCACGCTGCCGGGCCGGTTCTTCCCATAGCACACTGTCTCTTTGGTCGAACAACGTGTCGGACAACCTTGGCGGTGGCTCTTTGTGCAGCAGGGCCCTCCAGATGATATGTCTGTCTCCCTCAGGGATGTGGTTGTCAACAGCAGCAGAGAGATCAGATGCAGTAGGCGTGATGGCGGTGTTTATAGACTTTGGGTATTTAGAGGTTCTGGGTAAACTAGACCTGAGATACAGAGAAACAGAGGAGGAGAGAGGAAATGTTTAGATGCAATGCAAACGCAGTACAACACACACACACACACACACACTAGGCCCGATCACATATGATGCTGGGCAGTCATGCGTTTGTCGGCTGCAGTGAAACTGAATCACTAAAACGAGATTAAATGCCTCACAGGAAGTCAGGCTTGTTCTGCAGGAATGTCCAATGTACTCGACCTTTGGTCTCTCTGTTTTTTCAAGGAACAATACAGAGAAAGAGTAGATTGAAAGAGAAAGTGAGAAGGAACGATAGTAGGAGAGATAAACAGAGGGTGGTGAACAGGTTGAAATGTACTTCTATAGTTCGCTAATCCAGCCGCACTATCTGATTTCACTGATGGTCTTATTGCCTTTGTTTGATCTTTTATTTGTGAATATTGGGATACATATCTACAGAAAGCCAATCTTGTATATTTAAAAAACTTCAAAAAATTTCTGATCGAATGCTGCGGTGAAACACTTCAACAAAGCACCTTTTTAACTTTAGAGCCATTGATGCCTGTGTTTTATCTTGTATATATTTATTCAATGTCTTGTTTTAAATCAGACATCAGTCTTGTCTTAATGCTTTTATCCATTTTTTACCTGTTGCTGCTGTACTGACTGAGTCGCCAACTTAATTTCGTTGTATGTTTTTACACTGACAATAAACATCCTTATCCTTATCCTTATCCCTAGGGTTACAGCGTAGTTTCGTCAGCAGTTGATGCTGAAGGCTATGTATGACTGTAATCAGTTAGTAAACAGAGTAGTAGAAGCAGAGGTTGCGACCTGGAAACAAAATAAGTCCTCTTGGCCAGCTAACCATATCTATCTATTCGGCAAAAGTGTTTTCATAAGCCATTTAGTGCATCGTCTTTTTTGAAATAGGCAGAAACCACCTCAAGCGAGCATAGAAATGTCTTCGCTATTGAGGAGATTTTATTGAATTGTGCCGTTTCAATAATGCTTTTCTCATACAATACTTCACAATGTGCACAGAATATGTGAATGTAAACACGGTTACAGTCACACTGAGAGGGGCCGTGCATGTGTTTAAGTCTCATAAATGCATGTATCTCTGTAAGTCTGTATTGAACTCAGTGTCCTATGTCCTACCACGTCCAAGTCTTCGGTTAAACAAATGAGACACCCAAGTACTGCTTACTCATCTTCACCTGCAAATACAGTGAAAGAGTGACACACTGTTTCTTTTACATGTCTCTTAGACATTAATCATTGAAATTTTAGACCAAAATGCCTGCTAAAAATATATCTTTCCAGTTAATCAACATCTTAGCTGACAAATCGTTGAAAACTGCAGAGCACAGTGTAGAAGGTGGTAAGAGCCTCCTACACCACCACTCTTGTGTGTGTGTGTGTGTGTGTGTGTGTGTGTGTGTGTGTGTGTGTGTGTGAAATACTGTTTTTCTCACCTCCCTGCTCTCGAAGCTTCCTTTTTTTTCATATCGTTACAATACCTTTTTTTGGTTTTTCATTCATCCCTCACTCTTTCTCAGACATTCAAGAGTTCAGCCACTAGAGAGAGCCGGTCTGTTTGGCCATGAAATTATGTAATACTCAGTGTAGACAATGTAAAGTAGCAGGGGACAAAGAGCACTTGGTGCTTTACAACTGTTACGAACTGCAGCACTGTTAAACAAACTCAGAACAATAACACAGTCGGTTAATCTGTTCACTCATTCCCTTTTCACCGCTGACACAAATAAGTGGCTGAATCAAGCCACTGGAATTTGGGGCATACCTAAGGACATATGTAACCATCTCTTATGTAAGCAACAACTTACCATAATTGCTTTTACTTGATATTTAGTTTTTTGTCATGTTAAATAATTGATTCGTTGGTTTGAGCGGCATTTGAATGGAAACACATTGTGTGTATATATGTGAGTGCGCACACACGCTTCCCCGATCACAAGTGTTGACTATTCTTTGTGAGAAACAACGAATAAAGGGAGAAGGACGGATGCAGCGAGATGATGTTTGTGTTTGTTTGCTGTGAAAAAGTGGGCCATAATAACGTACAATCTTTATCCTGTAATCCTAACTGGTATTATAATCACTATTCTGAGCTGTCACTGCCAACACACACATGCACACAGGCATAATGTTGGTGGTTGGTGGGAGCATTAGTGGGCACAAACATGTGACTGCCAAGATTAACTTTAAGATTAAAAGATAAAAACATGCTCACATATATACAAACAAGCCTGCAATATATGCTCTACATGTGCATGCTCAGGTGCACGTTTCCACCATCGTGCTCACTGCTACAAACAAAAGCATGCACATTCGTGGTTTAAATGCCACCTTTGGGTGAGGTTTAAAACAGTTGTCTCTGGTGGGAAAGGCACTTGGTGCCACATTGCCTCCCAGTACGAGGAAATGTAGACTGCTGATGAGAATATTATTAGTTCACAGTTTATAATATTTAGTTTTGCAGGTACTTGCTTATAAACAAAAGTATTGGACAAATTCAACTTTTGACCTGATGATGGCGCTCAATGACAAAAGTTCACCAAAGTTATTCATATTTATCCTTCAGGTAGCCTTGAACCTCGAATATCTGCAGCAGATATCACAACAATCACGCAGCCGTTGTTGGGATACCTCACTGTGGTGCTAGATAAGAAGTCAGGGGATCACCAAATTAGGATTCATTTCTGTGCAAACTTTGTGCACGTTCATTCCATTAAGATGTTTCAGTATGAACCAAAGGGATGGACCGACAGACAGACAGGTCAAGATTAATAGAGACATAGCTAGCATGGCTAAAGTCGTTTTTTAGGTTTGACTTTGGACATTTGTCACAACACTGCAAGATAACAGTACCCCATGAGTTGAGGTGAACACACAGATTTGTTTCTGTACTTTTCTATCTGCACTCTCTATTGGGACCTCGTTCTCACACTTGTGAGACACTTGTGTGTGTGTGTGTGTGTGTGTGTGTGTGTGTGTGTGTGTGTGTGTGTGTGTGTGTGTGTGTGTGTGTTGTATGGTTGTCTAGGTTGTGAACCAGTGGAGAGTCTGAAGGCAAAAGGAGCTTCTCCAACATTCCTCCTAAGTTAGGGCACAGCATGGGGTTCTTCAGAGAGGAACTGAACACACACACACACACACATGCACACACACACTTTCCTGTTGTAACTCCTCAAAAATACTTTTCGCCAAGAAAACCTTTTGTCCCTGTCAGATCCTCACTGTTTCACTAATAGTTATTGCTACTGGGTGTACTCATTATTTTCTCCTCCTCTTTTCTCTCTCTGTCTTTTCTAAATTAAAACAGGATCCTTTCATTGTTCTTTCTCTGTCCGACTTTTTGTTTCTCTCAAGGCATTTTGTGAAGTGCCAGCAGCAGTACTATGTTACATCCATCAGGGTTGAATCACACCGAGATCCTCTCCCCTCTCTCTCTTTATCCAGGGACTTTGTGTTGACGCCTGAGCTCCAACCTATAAAACCTTCATGGAGCTTTTTTTCTTATGGAACAGTAAATGCAAATTTCCATCGTACCATCAGATAGTCAACTTGAGAAAAATAACATAACCATGTCAGAGATTAATGATACATGAATTGCTGTTGTTCCAAAACTTTATCAATATATTAAAGACGCTCTTTTCTTTCCACTATTCAAATAGCCAACATAACCTGATATTAATGAGCATGCAAATGGTGTGGGAATAAAATGTTATAAAAACTATAAGGCCACTGGAAAATAAACTGATGATGCATGAGTCTGCATGTGACAGCTGTTGTTAGCTGAGATCCACTTCTATCACAACCTGTGTGTGGAGCAGTTGTAGTCTACCTTACTCAGAGTTGGTTGCTGCTTGGCCTCTCGGTATGTACTTGTATCCTTGTCCCAAATCCCACTAAATCACCTTCACCTCTGTCTCACCTCCTGCTTCTGAGAGGAATTGCCTCATTCTGCTGTTGGACCTTTTTCTCACATTAATGACTGCCAGAAGATAGGACACAGACGTTTAATGTTCTCCAATTGCTGCCCTTCACCAGAACGAATGATTATTTTAATAATTGATGAACCGGTCCATTGCTTTCTTGATTAATCAATTGATAATTCAATCAAAAAATAGTGGCAAATGCTTATTGCATGTTCCCATAGCCCAAGGTGTCCCAAAGCTATTCAATGTACAATAACATAAAACAGAAATCATTACTTTGAAAAGCTTTTGTGTTGTTTGCTTGATAACTTAATTCTGTTTACATTGTTTGTGATTAATTAACAAATAGTTTCAGCCCTACGCACTAAATCCAAACAAAACTATGTTGTGAAATAAGGGCTTTATGATTTGATGGAGGTTTTACTCAGAAGGAGAATGTGGTCCAGGTTGCAAAAGTAGACAAATATGTGATTTTGGGCTCAATGATAGGCCTCTACAGGCTAAATTAAATTTATTTAGCTTGATTTTCTATTTAGATTCATTACCAAATACCTGGACAAAGACAAGATATTGTGATTTCTTTTCCTCTTATAATTTCCCCCTTTCCTTACATGCAATAATACTGAATACATATAAAAGCATTTCACTTCCAGTTCTGTTACACTGAACCTGACCTCGCACTTCATGTAGAAATGACTTCTTGAATCACACTTTGCCAAAGCGAGCAACATAACATCTTTAACAGACGTCTTTGTTTTTCACCTTCAACTAGAACACCATTGACGCTTCAGCGTGTAAATGCTGAGTGAGCCAGTGGTACCTCTGTCTGTGCGTGAGGCTCTGCAGCGTCAAAGCCCGGGACTGGACCTCCAGAGGCAGGAGACCGAGCAGCAGGCACATCCACGCCGGCAGCAGCGCACACATGGCGGCGCGGTGGAGACGCGCAGTCCGTGGGGTAGTGGTTGTCAAATTGTACGTTTGTTTTAAGAAGTAGTTTGTCCCGTATGGACGAGTGACGGCAGCATCAGTCTTGCCTGCTGCATCCTCTCTGGACCCCGGCCCTCTCGCTTTAAATAAGAAAATCCACTGAAGAAAGACGCAGTGAAAACGCAGGAGCTTGTTGGGGCTCACGTCGGGAGCAACTGGAGTCTTGCTCTCTCATTTATAAAGCCTGATCGAGGGAGGAGGAAGGCTTATTGTCTGTCCTCAACAAGGACTCAGCAACCTTACCTTTAATTAATGACCCACAAGAACTCCAGTCTTCTCATTTATCTTGGTTCTAGAGTTGATGTACAGGGGACTTCTATTCATGGGCAGGGTGAGCTTGGCCCACATAGAAATGAACTAGAACCCATCATTAACCAACAGAGGTCATATTAGAACCCTAGAGTTATTTATGTATCATGTACACACACGCTAAGCAAACCACAAGCTAAATTGTAAATCATATTTCTGAAAGACATTTTCAAATTATTATTAGTTTTATTTCTTACATGTCCCTGCTGCATTTATGTATGTCCATATTTTTTTGCAACCCAAATAACTAATTTGACTAATTGTGAACCAGAGATTTGTAAAATATTTTAGGCGCCAGATTCAGTTTTCTTGCATTTTGGGTTTCTGGCAGCTGCTTTGTTCAATTAAAAATTTGAGAAGTCAGACTTGAAGCTATACGTTTATGTTGAAAAGGGATAGGATGCATGTTGTTGACAAATACAATTATCCATAAATAATTAGCTCACACTAAAGCTTTGATGATAAGAGATGGAATAAGATCCTTTTCGTACGCTTCCTGGTTCTGAAGTGTCTTGCCCAACAGAGAAATCCCATGTTGTATCTGAACTGCACTGTAAGAGCTTTTTCAATCTAGACTTATGCCCACATGCCCTTTTTAAAATATATAAGCAGAACATTTTCTTATTTGTAAAGTTAACGGCAAAAACTGACATTTATCTTTACAAGCCAACACAAGAATTCAATCTCAATAAAAACAGAAAAATAGGGATCACTTCCAGGCACCCAGGTGGTACATGAATTAATGTGGTTGTCCAGTAGTACGTATCTGTCCTCCTGTTTTTGAGATGTGGATTTCAGCCATGTCACTGTACAAACTGCAACCCATTGGTTCCCAACATTGGGGTTGAGATCCTCCCAAAAGCTTTAACCTGACCACCGAATCCTGCGGCATACGTTTCGATCTTATATCAGATATTAAACGGTCTGTGTGCAGATAAATTGATAGTTTACCAGGTTCATGGTTGTCATGATGTCCCTTGAATTACAAACATCCAAAGAAGTAAAGGAAATTACTCAGAAAGTTAATCTGGCTCTGCTTGCAGTGATCCACCTCATTTTCCTTGTGTAACTATTCTTTTTTTGTGAGAAGGACACAGATGATAAGCTCAGTCTGAACCTGATTTAAAGAATGCTCTGTGTGTGGAGGTGGCTTCAGGCCTTAATTAAAGGGCTGTGTGTGTGTGCTTGTCTGTGACTCAGCAGTTTGCAGTAATACCTTGTAAGCTCAGTTTCCAACACTGTGAGCCTCAACTTAGTCCAACATGTGCATTAACACATATCTATCCTAAGAACAGAGTGTGTGTCCACACTATCCACTCATCCCCTCTCCGTCTGATCATTTTGTTTTCTGTTTTTCATTTTGACATACTTACTATGACTATTTTAGACATAGTAAGAATTCTTTTCTTCAGACTATTTTCTGTGTCATTTTCTTTAAGGTATACTATGACACTTTTTTGTCGTCTACTATACTATAACATTTTTGTATGACACTTTTTACAGTTAATGACGTACCAGATCATACATTCTTTTTCACATACTATACCATGATATTTTTACGACATATTATTGTTATGGCTGTTTTAAGGCATAAATGATACAATTACATTATTTATGACACTTTTTATAGTATACTATATTATGACATTTTTTTATATTATTACATTATATATCATTTTGTTATGACATACTATACTATGACATTTTAAAGGCACAATACACTGACCTTTCGATGCTTAGGACATGTGCAACTGCTGACTGTGCTGATAAACGTGCCAAGTTAACAAGACCAACTGAAATAAGTAGGTTGCTTTTGGAGTATCGACGTGCACTCGTCCCTTTTACCTACGGCAGTAGGGCCTAACATGTCTCTCCCTAAATTGGCCTCAGTTTGAAAACCTCTGCATTCGGTTGCAACTCTTTGGTAACACTCCAGAGGGAGGTCTAAGTGGCCCAGTGGTTGGGGATTCAGTAACGGCTACTCAGGGACATTTTTGTGGGGTGTGGTTTGCCAAAATGGGAACTTGAACTTGTGAAACTAGCAGGCGAAAGAGACAGTTTCTCTAACTCCTACACCACCCTGCAACCCATCAGTTTGCTGTTGTAATGGATACAGAAGTAAAAGGAGACATTGGGCCATGAACTTTAATTCCAAAGATAAAGAATGTAGTCTGTAAGTATTTTGAATAGTGGCACATTTTCTTTTCTTTTGGCTTCACTCCAAGATTTGAAATGAAAAGATGACAAAAGGATAAAGTCAGTAGTGACTTTCCAGCTCTAAGGGTCCTGGAGGGTGTTCATATTTGTAATAGGGGCGCAGTGTAAGACTTGTGGCCCTTTGATGCGTAGTTCTGCTGTTTTTAAAGTTACGACACCGTTTTACCTAAGCTGAAACTCACTTTACCCGGATTGTCATCGTTTTATTTCAAATCCAATCGGCGGCAGCCAACAAAACAAACATTATGCCTACAGACTGCAGTGTACTACAGCTGACAGTTAAGGTTAAAAAATGATAGATGCTGCTTTCCTGTGCCGGCAGCGGGTGGTGCTGTTCTCAAACAAAAGACATGCTGAATATACATCACCAGCAGTTACTGCCAGACCAAGATAACAACACACGAGATAGCATATTATAGATAATTAAGAGTGCATATATATATATATAAATATACAGAAAATGGTCTGTTATAAATGTTTAGTACAGAGCACAGACTCTTTCATAATGCAGAGATAGGCGGTGTCGTTCCACATAGATGCAGTCACGCTGACGTAATCACCTTTACGTGTTTTTGCAAATGTCCAAAACGTAATGATGCCACATCTCGTTGACATTGACTGCGATCTTAACAATTTGTTGTTGCTTTATTACGGTGTTAATTCTACGAGAACATGAATGACCATGAAGATAAATATAATAATGCAGCATTATGTTAAAATACAATATCACAGATTCACACAGTATCACAATAACCGACGACAACTATATACAACCGGAGCAAGACACTCCTTTTCTGGTCTGAAGTACTGCTTTTTTTTTAAAGCATAACAGACTCTTTCATTCTCCCAAATACTGTTAACAGTATTTTATTGCCTATTTTAAATTTACAGACTTACAAAAGAAAAAAAATCCATACTGTGACGTAAGTTTGAGTTTGGCCCAGATTGTTGAGAGACACTATATAAGCTTTGTAACAAGATATAACAAGTGCGTGATGAAAATGTGAGAGTATACGATATGTGTGTTTGCTCTTTAGGTTTAGCCTTGCTGTCCCAGAGCTGTGATGAGGTCCCGCAATGGCTCAGTGTCGTCCGGCTCCAACAGGGCATGCTGCCGGCAGAAAAGTATGAGGTGCGCGAAGAGTGTGTTGAGGTGTGGGTGCAGGCCCAGCGCCAGTGTCTGTCTGTAATGAGACCAGTAAATGTGAGCCAGAGTCCTGAAAAACAGCAAGAACACCTTCTGGACCAGAAAGACGAAGCCCGTTGGAAATACTGAACCTGAAAAAAAGACGGAAGAGATAATGGCTTTGGGAATGTGGAACGTGATGCAGAGCAATGCAACATAAATAACATTGTTTTACCTGCTTTTGTGGGGAACACATCCTCATCAGTCAGTAGCTCCTGAATGTATGACATAGCATAGTCAAAGTAAAGTGGAGCAGAGCACTTCAGCTTCCTGCCGTGGTCATCGGTCCAAACATAAACCCTGACAACAACAACAACAACACACACAGTAATTAAGACACAACATGCTGTGTTCAGCCTTATAAAAAGGAACTTTATGTGTTTCCATGGTCCAAATGAACTTTCACTATCATGCCTCAAGTGTAGCAATTATTTGAACATTGTACAGGTATTACTTCTTCCACTTCTGCTTTTTTTTTGTTTTGTTTGGCAGACAAGAAGATAACAATGATGAATAAAATGATGATCCATTCATTTCTGGTCATATGGTCATTGCTTATGCTACAAAGCGAACAGGGCTGTAGCTGTGAAAGACTGGAGGAAAACAATCTTTATAACATAACCTCAAGCAGCTATAGAGATCTGTGAACTACAGATATCTGTTAACCTCACCTCTTTCTTACTATTCTTCAGCTTCAAGCCTATAGTCTTCAGCCGCAACTGACACGGATTCAAGTGACATCACTAGAGGAAATGTATCAGATATCAAACAGCTCCTTCTGGAGTCCCCAAAGGCGTTATACGATATTCTTCATATATGTACTTCCCAAGACCTAACAGACTGTGGTAGGTCAAATTGGTGCAGTTCCCCTTATAGTAATGGAGGTGAATGCTGCAGAATTCCATCCATGGTACCCAGAAACAACCTCCCATTTACTTACAATAATACACAAACTGCACTGTGGACAGTTTTCATGGTTGAGGGAAAATTACTTTGGTAGAAATGACTCATAGATGACTCACCCTGGATATTTCAGAAACTCTGCAAATAAAACCTAATGTATCTGCATGTCAAGATACCACTAGGACAAAGACACTGCTCAGTAACTTACGTGTTGTCTGGTCCACAGGCAGTTGGGCAGGTGCTGGGAGTGCAGAACTCAGACAGTGCACTGGAGAACAGGTTTATATGCTTGAAAAACGCCACAGCTGAAAGAGATTAAGATACAAAAATGACACTTTGTACATATTCCTGTGTCTGTTTGTTTGCAGTGTGTGGGGGAGGATAAGGAGCAGGAGAAAAGGAGTACCAACAATCCCAAAATCTGCTGTGTTTAATGTGGTCTACTCACTGTTGCTGGCAAGCCACTCTGCCTCGTCGACGCCAGGCGGCAGTGCCGTGAGGGCAAACATGTCTGTGTGTGGGATCTGCTGGCACACGAACTGCTGCTGCAGATACGGACGCTCCTCCAGATTATTGTTATTAATTCCCCTTGAGGGGTGATAGCGCAGAGTTAATGAAGCAGTGACAGAAAGACAGAAGGTATTGCTGTGTATAACAATCGATAGGTCAGTGGATTAATTACTCCTGCTGCAGTCGGTAGATAACACATTTTACACTCTCCGATGCTCTCCATCTGTCCTGCCCTCTGTGGCTGGCGCACGCACACACACACACACACACACACACACACACACACACACACGTACGTTAATTTAATGAAGGCAGTTTAGAGCCAAGAGTAAGCACTGATCATGAAGCTCACTGCTGCAGTGGTCAGTGCTACAAAAGCAAATGACTGAAAGGACCAACATTGTGCATGATAATGTGCAAAGCTGGCTCTCTTACATCAGTTCATATACCAACTGACAAGCTACAGGTAGTGCTTTATAATAGTTTGGGAACTTGTGAGAATTACAAAATTGAATGCAGGAAATGAATGATGTTTGGGAATGCCAACACTGGAAAGTCAAACTTGGCAGCATGATTTGACTTTATGCAAACAAGATGGTGACCAGGTAGTGTACTGTGATGACGAGTGCTCTACTCTGTTTTTCTGTCCAATAGCTAGTGTTGTTTTTCTTACGAGGGGTTTGGATGTAAGAGAATATTTCAAAGTGTAGTGGAATCAGGCAGCAGTTGTTAGTGTGTAGACAGTTTTTGTAACAGCTGAGAGTTTACTCAGTGTGACCTTGCCCACTGCGATAAGGGAAACACTGTGCTCTCTATGGGGTTTCACTCACCCTGGTTTAACTGTGTGTATGGGCAGGAAGAATTAGTTTAACGGTCTAAACAGCAGGTCTTTGTCCAAACTAAAAGGTCAGAGGAGGTAGAGAGGGAGGAACAGTGACGGAGAGAAATGTAAACATCAGCTGAAAGGTACAGCAGTGTAAATCCTAGCCTAACTTCTCTAAAGTCCACAGGAACTTCTTCTGTTAACATCCTGTTTTGTTCCAGCTTCATAGTATTAACTCAATTGCCGCCTCTTTGCCACCAGTTGTCAGCACACAAACGCAATGATCCGGGAGCGACTTGTAATGTTGTGTTTGTGTGTAAACACACTCCTCTGTGACCCTGCTCTCCGCCATCTGTTTGCCTTCACCTCTGCCTTAAGGGCGAAATGAACAGTGCTCTCCAGGACATGCCAGCTGGACCTTACAGATTCATCCACGAGCAAATATTTGCACAGCAAACATGTCCTAAAAACACAGTCATACAGGGCGGCCTGGTAGCCTCATCCTTACCGATCCGGCCCTGGTTCGAAACCCAACCCTTTGCTGCACGTCATCCCCCCTCTCTCCCCCTTTTGTGTATCTATCAGTGTCATATCCAAAAAAAGGCATAAAAAGGCCAAAAATGATCTTTAAAATAAACAGTCGTTCCTGATCTTGGTTCAAACTACTGCTCAACATGTGTTGAAGCTGTTGGAGGAATCCGCCTTAACTGATGCCATCAGACAAATATGTAACACACACACACACACACACACACACACACACGCAGAACTTTATCTGGAGAACATTCCTGAGTGAACCATGTGTGGCCAGCTTTCCAGTCATGTGGCCTCCACACTATCATTACTATAATAACATCTTGCATTCCTGTATGTTGATGTATGTTCAGTCAGAGTACTAGAGTATAAGATGAAGCATGAGTATAAGTGTAACACTGATGAAGACAGTTAAGAGAAAGAAATACAACTTACAGTTTCTCACTGCTGATGTCAGAAGGCTGAAGAGTCTCACTGTCTGCCTTCGTAGCCGAGGGGTAACTATGACAGCCCCCCATGGCGTGAAGCTAAGAGGAGAGGTGATGGTCGCCCCACTTTTCCATCCCAAATGTACGAACCCACACACTTCTACACGCCACAGACAGCATATAGGAGCCGCTGCTCCAGCACAAACATCTCTCAACTCACAAATGAATCCATACAGCTGACGTACACAAAAAAAATAAACACACAAAGTTTTCCAAAACACACAAAAAGAAAGTGGTCCAGGAGTTGAGGATTGTCTCCTGTGAGTCTTCTTTTGCTCCAGTGATCCAGTGTCAGAGTATCTCCTTTGTCTGGAGTCCCACACCCCACAGGCTCCTCCTCTCCCAGCGCTGAGCAGACAGGCAGGTTTCTCCACAACCCATTAAAGTACAAAACACAACTCCGCCTTCTTCCCCTTTCCACCCACTGCATACACACACTGTTCTCCACATGTACGCACTCACTACACAGAGAGCAGGCAAACTAAAATGTGTTTTTTTTTTTGTCTCTCTGTGGAAGTGGACAGCAAGGCAGGGAGAGGAGTAGAAAGAGAAGCCGGAGCAGCAGCAGCAGGTGTGTTCAGTATCTGTGCTTGGAAACTTTAGAGGAATGTGATGACATGCACGATGTGTCCGAGCCAAGAGACAACACACACCCTCAGGAAATGGGCAAGGACATATAGGACTCCAAGCTAAAAGAAAAAAAAAAAGTGAATATGTGAAGTGTATGAACACAAAAGAAGGGCGTTTCGCTCCTCCCCCACTGTTACATGAACTCATTCCAGCTCACAGCACAGTAAGATCTATGTGACAGGAAGGTGTATGTTTGCACTGCGGGGAGATGGTGTAGCATTAATTGTCAGTGTGAGGAGAGGTAGGCAATATAATCCATTAGCTCACCTGCCCCGAAAGTAAACATCTGTACGCCTCCATAGACCAAGTCCTGCTCGCACTCTCTCTCTGTTTGTACAACAGTGTTTTTATTATAACAGGCTGTAAATGTGAGACAAACACAGGCTCATGCTTCTTCTTGGTCTGACATATTTATTAGGTTCATATCTGAATGTACAAGCAAAATTGACAACAGGAAACAGACACAATACTCCCTAAATGAAAAAAAAACCACCAGCATCAGTCCACTTTACAAAAAAAAAGCTATTTTACAACACAGCTGCCTTTCACACTCACACACACACACACACACACACTCACCTACACAATAAGCTATAACGCGAGGAAGATTTAAACTTTGAAATGGCCTTAGAACAGACACTGGAATGAAGAAACAATTGAACACCCATTGTCTCTTAATTAAAGTTTTGGGCATACACTGTACAATACAGCACACACCCAATGAGGTGAATGAGGCTAACGTGCAAACCTAATGCCACTTAAAGATGACGGTATTGTACCTCATGCCATTATGCAAAACATCACACCATACCCGTAGCTACACTGCACACGCAGCCCACTCACAGTGAAGGCGACGCACCAAACAACACAACGTAAGGGTCAGATGCAGTGCTTCGGTTTGGAGGACGGGATGAAAATCCGGACCTGAACACACCCTGACAAAAGAAAAAGCCCTATTTCTCTCCTCTAACCCTGACTTGAACCAATGCTTACTCTACACAGCTCCACTTCAAAGTGTTTGAACAGATAAAAGCAAAATATCTGTGGTCTAAGATGAATCTTCCAAGTCTTTCTTTGACATGTGGCATCCTCTCTCTTACTGTTGATAACTCCATCGCATGATGGAGAAAAAAAAAAAATGAGGGATCAAACAAAGACTGGTTTCGATTAATCTCGACCCTGTGACACCATTGCGAGAATGGAGGCTACTTCACAGATATGAAAGCCAGTTGTAACACTGGTGGGAAGACACACTTTGGCAGAAAGCATTGAAGAAAAAAGTATTCTAAAGTATCTACATAATTCACTCGTTCAAGTCAAACATTCCCACCACCTCTGAGTGGGGAATAATGTGATGGCGCTTGGCACCACCAAATACAAACCAAAAGTGCTTCTTGAAAAAGTGCTTTTTAAATAAATACAACAATCTGTGGAAATCGTTCCATCGGCATATATGCAGTTAAAGTCAACTCCTGCCCTGAGAAAGAGAGCGACAAGGAGAACGATAACGTAAAGCGTAACTGTCTGGCACACACAAACCTAAAGAATCATTCTGGTTTATAACAACGTGGGTCTTGTTTTTGTCATGATTTCTATCAGTTATGATTAGATTGTACTCAACAAGGTGTAATGTTAATACACTTTACTCTGTGGCAAAGGTGAATGTGTGTTCTCTCAAAGTGTTGAGAGCATGGCTGCCACAGACGATTGATTCGCTGAGTATTTGACTGATTAGATCGATACATTGGTTGGTGTGTCAACTGTCATCATCATTTCTTAAAGTCTGACCAACAGTCCAAAACCTAAAAACAGTCAGGTAACAATGACATTAGACAAAGAAAAGATCAAAATTGGGAAACTGGGACATTTTGCCTGAAAAATCACTTAATGACTAATTGATTAGCAAAATTGTTGGTATGGTATTTTTCTGCAGATTAACCATTACATTAATCAACACATTTGTTCAACTGTAGGCGCCAATAATCCATCATTACATAGGAAAAGTATGTGCACACAAATAATAAGATGATGATAATAATATTATTATAGGTTGAAGGAGCAGTTTTGGTGTTATTTCGATGTCCACCAGCGTTTTCTCTTCCTAATGAGATCGGTTAATCTGGTATTTTGTTTAAAACTAAGACCCAAGCTCTAAAGCAGCATTACTCTTTCGGAAAAATAATAAGGACAACAAACCACAGACTACCAACTCAAATACACGCACACTCTCACGCAACCTCTATGTGGGAAGCAAGTAGCAGAGCAACAGGAACTGATGCTGGAGTATTAACTGAAACACACACACGTCATTATTGCCTCATTTCAACACTACAACACACACACACACATACAATACACACGTTGCAACCTGCAAACAACTGCATTTCCATACATTGGATTTATTCCAAAAATAGATATAATGTTTATATATACTGTTTATATTTATATTACGTTTACATATTACCAAGAATAGCCACAACCTAACACATGTTCAAATTTCACAATATTACATTTAAACAGCTCAGAGGGTGATATGAATTGTGGACATCACTGTTTTTTTCTCTTTTTTTTTGCAGGCGTGTCAGGATTTAGTTGTGTATACATGTGTGTACAGCACTGTATGTATGCGTGAATGTTACACAGGTGTGCTTTCGTTGTAGCCTCATAACTCTCCTTTGACCTGAGAATGCACTCTGTACCTCAGACAGAGCTCAAACACACACACACACACACACATGCCTTCACACATGGATACAGCAGCACACACACACCTCTCAACGTGGAGGGAGGCGACACGTGATGATCCCAAATCTGAGGCTCCAAATTTTAAAAATAAAAGAAAGAGCGTTGATGTTGTGCGTGATCAAAGCAAAGCAATCTTACTAAATGATTTTAGTAGCATGTATAAACAGAAGCCAAATTATCACATTTGTACTAGTAAAATGTCTGCCTGGCATGAAACGCTGAAGAGAAAATGGCAGCTAGCTTCGCAAGCATCTTGGCTTTTGTAATCTTGGCTAATTATTTGAATACAGTTTTCTTTACTGAACTGTAAACAGTCAAATGCTCCAATAGAAAAGAAACTCTGGTTTGTGATTTAATGCCCGGAGAGCAGAAGTGCTCAAACAATCTGGAATTTGATGCTGAATTTAATAAAAAGGTCAAATTAGTTTTCTTAAAGTGCCACAGCCTCAAAGACTCGGTGTGACCTCTGCTCATGAACACAGGGAAGAGTGTTGTCACTCTCTTAAATTACATTCTGAGTTTGGCTTTGGGTGTGTAGTACGATGAAATGTTCTGTGAAACGTACATTCCTCTTTGAAGCGGTTCAGTTATAATTGAGTCATAAAGGTGCAGGAGAGACCACTGCACCTACGTGTAGATGCGTGTTACCCAGCAAACATACTGTTGAGGGCTGTTTGACCTCAACACTGAGCACATACCATTCTTCGGACACAAAAAGGGAAAATGAGGGCTGCTAACGTGAAGCAAAGCTGGCATTGCTGTGTGTTGAATGGAACGGTATGGAGCGCTTGTGTGTGTGTGTGTGTGTGTGTGTGTGTGTGCCTGTGTTGCATCGTTAGGCCGGTCCATTAGCAGATGGCTGCATCTCTCTGCAAGTAAAAAAAACAAAACAAAAGAAAAACATGACAAAATGATCAACATGATAAAAAATAATAAAAAACAGAAAGGAAAATGAAGAGTTTGGTTTCATCCACTAACATTTTGAGATATCTACCACTAACACTGCCACCACCCTTATATAATGCAGGCAAACTAAATGTTGGTTAGAACCTTGTTAAATGAAATTACAGTTGAACAAACCAGTAACTTCTCTTTTAAATAGAGGGAAACTAGGATTGCTGCCTCACATTAGTATGTACAGTATGTTACATCCACATCTGTTCAATTTGTCATCAGTTCGTCCTCGAGTCAAAGTAGACGTTTGAGGAAAATTTGAATAAATTCATTCTCAAAATGTCCTCAATAAAGTGTAATAATTTATTACAATGTGGTCGTTATTAGATAATAAAGACATTTTGTCAAATAAAGTGGCGTTATTACACAAAAAAAACACACACACACACTTACTGTGTGACTGCAGCCGATTGGTTAGTTGGACTGGTGGTAGTTGGGTTGGGACAGTTTCCATGTTTCTTTCCCTTTTTGTGTTCTTTCTTGTTGCCTTTCTCCTTGTCTTTGATGGAGAGTCCTTCTACTGGCACCTTAACTGCTTCGCTGCAAAAAACAAAGAAATGAAGCTATAACTAACTAGGGCCATAGCCAGGGCTTGTCACCTGAACTCATAGCGTAAGGAACAAACTGCAGATGCTACTTTCTGCTAAATTGGCTCAATCTCACCAGAGTTGCTGCTTTCAGCTGTCCACACTGGTCATTGCCATGTCACGTAATACCATCATTACCATGCCCAGCGCGGACAGCAACGCATGAATCCACTCACCTGTTACTGCCAAGATACAGCTGGCTGTGACCGACCAACAGCAAAGGGGGTTGGGCACACAGTGGCTAAGGTTTGTGCTACGCTAATTGCCCTCAGATGCCATCGTAGCATGCTTGTAGTTGCACTGTTTGTTAGTAACTTACTCATGTGTTGTTTTGTTAGAATGTTGATGTGCTGGATTGGTAGCAACTTCTGTTCATAGCATGCTATCTGACATACCGTTAGTAAACTTATATTTATGTTATGACTGAGACCAGAATAATCGGTATCATAAAACCAAAGAGTTATCACACACTGATCTCATCTTTTGGTGTAATTTCATAGGTTAACAGGCCACCGTTTGATTGTTTTTAATGCCGAGTGGACTGGTGCGTGCTTGGGGTCATCATCAGGAACTATAGAGTTATGTTGAGAACATGGGATGAGCCTTGCATAGGGGCAGAGGTCCTGTAGGTTCTCTACAAGCCACCAGCAGTGAGTTAGTATATTCTTGTGATGAATTAGGCTGGTCCTGAATTATGGCGAGTCATTGTTGTTATCACATCCTGTTAAATGCAACAAGCAAAAAATAAATAAAAAACATGGCACATAAGCGCTTATGATGGCCTTTTAAATCCTTCATACACCTTGAGGAAGACTCCAGAGCAAAGGACCTGAAGCACAACATACCGTCTGACTGCTGGTCTGAATACTCTGAAGTCAAAGGGAGATGGGAAAGGAGGGAACAGACAGGAGGAGGGTAATATCAGAAGAAAAACAGAGAAAGTGGAGGTAAGATTGTGCGGGAAAAAGATTGTTTTTTGGGAGGGGGGGAGAAGAAGAGCTCTATAAAAACACTTGAAAGTACACTGGGGGAAGGGGGACACGCTGCAACAATCAAAGACAGAGCAGCTGCACGTCACTTGTGTGCGAGTGTGTCTACCTGCTGAAGACTGCCCTTTCATTTTTGGCGTCCACGGTGAGCCGAATGGTCTCCTTTCCTGCCCCGGTGGTGATGGTTTCTGTGGTGACCGTCTCGCTGGTTGAAGACTCTGTCTTTCCCTCTTCCTCATCACTGTCTGAGCTGCTGGAGGAAGAGCTGTCCGACGCTACCAGTGGAGCTTTTCTCGCCACACACACACTCCACACACACGCTGCAGAAAGCGAAGAAGAAGAAGAATTATCGGACTTTACAACGGATGTAGGCTCATTTCCCTGGCGAGGTCCACTCATAGAGGTAAGAGATTGAGAGGCAGTAGTAATGAGCTGCCACATGCATATAGGTTTTAGTCATATGACTGTAAGGCCTGTTCAGACCTCGCATTAACATGCATCTTGGGTGATCCGAACACAAGTGGACAGCTGTAGGTACAGGTGTGAAATGCACCCAATACACCCTGAAGGACCGTCCTTGTGTGTGTGTGTGTGTGTGTGTGTGTGTGTGTGCGCAATCGCACATAGGTGTCGTGCTGCTGGAGCGCACTGGAATGACGCTCTGCCACTTTTCTTCTCAAAGTGAGGAAATCCAATATTCAAGAGCTGTCCACTAGAGGTGGATGTGGCTCAGCAGGTAGAGCGGGTTGTCCTTTAACCACAAGATTGGAGGTTCGATGTCCAAGTATGCTTAAAAGAGTCGCTGAAGACCAAGCCCAGTTATATGCTCCTAAATGCTTAGGATGGGTTAAATGTCAAATTTCATGTATGTTTATGAGGATTATAATAAAGTTTAAGTTTTAAAAGTTTACATTTTTTGTGATTGGATCACCCAAGACGCATGTTAATGCCAAGTCTGAGCAGGGCTTATGCCAACTAAAATATGTTTATCCTTTGACTCTAGTCATTCCAATAACAGAATGAAAAGTTCATTATGGTATCACATTTATATTTGCTGCAGCAACTTACGGTTCTGGTTGGGTTTGGTGTTGCCTGGTCCGCTGAGCTCAGAGTCCACAGGAGAGCTGCATCTAGGGCCTGTTTCAGAGCTGCGGATACAAGTAACAGATAAGTAAACAGTACAGACAATAAACTGCAGACACACATGCATTGAAATTTAAGGTTGAATTTCTCCCCATTATAGTGAGTATCTATGTTGCTTGTGCAAAAATATATATTTTTGACCAATTTAACAAACAAACTAACTTCAAGCTGTAAACACATGCTGGGGTTTTTCTTCAAATATATTCTCATTCAACTATCACCACAATTTCCTTTTTTTGCCTTAATGTGTAGTTTTGTAATTACTGAAAGGGTGATGCAAACATATTAGGAGTATTTTACCACAATAGCTTTATCAAAACAAAGCTTTCAGATCCTCATATTTAGACCACACTCAGACTCACCAACAGAAAGGCTGGAAGTCAGTGAACTTGGCCCATCCTTTCTCCTCCGCCTCTGTGGCAGCTGGTTTGGAGTCTGGAGTGTCCCAGGCAGAAAAGCCCAATCCTGCTGCAGGAGCCTTTGAGTTCACCTCCCCGAAGTCTGCTACCCAGCCAGTGCCTGAACGCCATGAGACACATGCTCAAACCCTGCTTCAGGCCCTTACATATGGGCAAAACCATTATGCATCACTACAGAAGACAATATTTCTCACTCTTTGTTCCATCGGTCTGGCCCTGGCTTGAGAAAGGATCCAGGTCCTCTTTAGGATTCTCTCCCTCCTCGGAGTCCGAGTCTGCTGCTCTGTCAGAGGCCTCGGTGCCAGAAGCTGCCGTCCTATCACAATCTTTACTGGCTGCTGAGCTCTGGGATGATCGTGACCCACTGAATCTTGAGTCACACAAACATTTTTGTATGTTTGACTGAGCGAGGACAACTAATTCACATAATAATTCAAGCGTAATGCTGAAATAAAATCCAGAGCACGGCTCATCAGTATTTATTGCTGTGTGTCTACCTGTTACGGGACTTGGTTTGTGCTGCAAATTTGATCTCTTTCTCCTCCCAAATGTCCTCTTCATCGTCAAAGGGATGAATCCTCTCCTTGGAACAGGTCTCAAACACAGCTGTATTAGCCTGCAAAGGACAGGTGGACACAGCAGATGAGTTTAGTTTAATCAGTGTGCATCAAGATTCATAATGCATCATAGCAAATGCTGGGATAAGGCGAAAACCTTAAACCTGAATTGTGTGGCTGTGTATCCATACAATTCATGAATGCATCTTCATGAATTAACAAAAGACATTTGCAGCCCAAAAGCATGACAGAAACACAACTTTATAAAACAAATGTGTGACTAGATTTCTGGAAATTACATAAAATAACTCACATTGTCCTGTCCTGCATCAATGTTGATTTTGATCTCAGCAATTCGGTCAAACGTTGCTCTGCCGGAACAGTAGAAAACACTCAATTGACACACAATAACAGTAGCTCACTGTCATACAGAGAAGAATGCCATTTAATTTACCCAATGCTGTCGTCATGATCAGTAAACTCCTCATCATTGAAGCCAAACTGATCCACAAAGTTAGCCGTCATCTGCTGGATCTGGTAGTCTGAAAAGGCCTAAAGCACACAATTATTATTTGAATTAGATTATGATCTGTGATAACAGAGTCTGTCAATATGTTTTGTGTGCGTGTGCATATTGTCACAAACCGGGCCGAACGGCCATGACGAAAAAAGGGAGACGCATTCAATGAAGCAGTTTGATCAATTATTTATTCAGTTTAAAGTAATATAAAAGACAAAACATAAACTAACAGTGACATGTGAAGTCAGTCATTTCAGCAGTGTAAGTGAGTGGGTGCGTGTAAAGTGTATATGCAGTGTTGTATAGTGTAAAAACAAACCATAACCAAAACCAAAATGGGTGTCTCGGGAAGGTTCCAGAGGGTTTTATAAAGGGTGCACTGGCACACAGGGCCAGTGTTGTTAATTGCCTCAGGTGTCCCCACTCTGCCTGACGATCCTCTGCCACACCTGCAAGGACAGCAGCCACACAGGCAGACAGGGTCGTCACAATATGAATGTCTACCTGCTGTAGTGTCAATTCTTTCGGGAAGGGGCTCTCCATGTCATCCTCCGAGGAAGGGCGTGGGTTTCCAATGCCAATCTGGACATGGAAAAAAAAACACCGCAAATGCCACATTTGAAGTTTGAGTTATACTGTTATGTACTGTGGATGAGCATGTGTGTGTCTTTACCAGGTCTATGGTGTTCTTCCTATTAGTCTCCGACAGGGTCTGGTCCACAAAGGTTTCCCAGCGCCCTCTGTAGTCCTCTGGCAGCTCTACATCCAAAAACACAAGAACAGCAGCATTTCGAAGGCATTATTCCAGTAGACTGGCAATTGTGTATTTCTTTCACATAGGAAAGTGAGTGTCCACACTCACCTGTAATGAGACTACTAATCTGTGTGTGAACTGGGCCCTTCTCCAGGTTGTGGACTACTGTGTTGGCAATTCTGGTCAGATGTCCCATGTAGCCTTTTCTCATACCACCTTCTGACCTGAACACAGAGGTACCACCACACCCCATTATAGGCAGCTGCTGCCTGTTAGCAAGAACAACATTATGCCATTAAGATCCTCACTGTATTTTATCATTCTCTTCCCAAGCCTCCAGAATCCTCTGGACAAGGTGGCAGTGCTGAAACAACTTGAGAGAAAAATAGAGAGTCAATAAATTGTTTTAAATCTACGTTCCAGCAGATTAAATGTAAATTAAGCCTGTAGCTTCAAACACAAGCAGAGAAACCTACATGAGTCACCATTAGATTATGTGTAGAGTGTTCAGGGGTGGCTGAAGGCTCAGAAGGGGTATCAGTCAAAGCCTGCTCCTGGGAGGCATCCTGATGAGGATTGGATTTGTCGTGGGATCCCAATCCAGGCTGAAGTCTCATTTCATGGGCACAGGGCCGGAGGATGGCAGCAACACAAAGCTCCACTTGGAGGTGCAGGAAGTTGTTCCATGTATACTTGAAGAACAAGTCCTGAAAAAAAAAGAGGAAGGTTTTCCGATGGGACATTTAACATGCATTACTTTCTCATCATTGGGCTCAAAATGCAGCGTGTTTGCACATCTCACCAGAAGCAGGTCCATTGTATTGAGTCGGCAGAGTTCCTGTGCTACTACCGCGTGGCTAGCAGAGCTGGTATACAGCAGAGAGGCCACCAGTCTGGCTACGTGCAGACGTGTGTTCCCTAACGGTTCCTCTAGCACACCCAGAGAAGTCAGCATGGGATTCCGCTAAAAGCACACAGATGGAGGGCATAGAGGAATTTGGGGAACAAACGTTTGAAGGTTTAGCAGAGTTGTGTTATAAAAGGTGCAACTGTATCTAAATGGCAGAGCATCAGACATCACTTTTTAAGAAAGGGGCATGCCTGATATTTATAGTATGCTCTCACTCTCTGCAAGTGAAAATTTCCATTGCTTTCCATATTGTCTGCTACCGAATTATACTGGTGTGCAAGGGATCTCTGATGTTTCTATTGACAGCCATCATTCTATGTATTTATCATGGGCAGTGGTCTCACACTACAACAGCTGAAATGAAGATCCTATAGGTGATTATATCTTTGTTTACATACCTTGGGTGGCTCCAGAAGTAGCTGGTGGAAATGTATCAGGTGTGGTTGGATGGCCAGCAAAATGCTGCTGTTAACGGTGTAACTTCTCTCAAATCCCTGAGCATCCATTACACCATCCACCCTGATATATACACAGACCAAATGTATGAAAAACAGGAAGCGGAACATTCAATAAATGGTCAAGAGAGATGTGACTAACGTCACCAGGAGAGGGGCCAAAGGAAAAATGACATTAGGGATCCTTGCATAGTAGAACTATATAGTATTATTCATAAACAGTTTAAAATTGCTTAAAACTCTCACACAGGCCTCCTGATTTCCAGTAATGTGAGAATAACTTGAATTCCATTGATGATACAGCTCTCAGTACTTTTGGCTGTGAACATGTTCTGCAGCAACTGCTCCACACACTCCTGCCTGTGGAAACAGAGCGGAGTATGTCATCGTCTCCACATCCTGTAGAAAGAGAGCAAACGGGTTTGTGTGTGTGTGTAAATCTGTCCGACTTACGACTCCAGCACAGTCAGCAAAGGGTCAGGCTGTGAAATCTCTTGGAGCTGATTGGCCTGGTCTCTGCTCAGACGAATGATGTCGCACAAAGTCTGAGATGCATTGGACTGCCTCTGTGAGAGGAAAAACACAAATACACACATGAACAATCTGTCCTGTAAATGTTCTATTCAAGAGTCGGTGTAGTATGTTACAGCAAAGATTTTAGTTAATCATCAATATAAAAATACTTCTACCTCTTCATCTCTCTCAGGGTGAATGAGCTCTATGAGTCTCTGGGCCAGCTTCTCTTCATTCAGCCACTGTTGAGACAATATCACATTGTAAGTGCAAACAATGTCAGTGTGTAAAAGTATGGTGTGAATGTGGGTCCATTTGTCTCATACAATAAGTGTCTCGAGCCTCAGAGGGGGTGGCTCAACACAGCTGATAAGCCTCAGCAGCACATCCATCATGGCTGATGTGTCGATATGCTTCAGTACCAAGGAGAGGAATCCCTCCTTCTGTCGCAGGAAACTAATCACCTGAACACAGCAGAGAGCAGAGGAAACAGCATGACACACCAATTATACTAAACTGTAAATCGGTGTCCAGATTAAAATTAAGAAAAGTACATGTGACCTTGCTTTCAAAAGTTGTACTTGGGCTTATTTTCTAAAACAGAAAAATATATATATATCGTGAGCAAGTGGGATATTGTTTCTGCAACAAAAAAAAAACATGCTGTTCAATATTTTAAAATGCAATTTTTCAGTGATTTGAGCAGCAGAAAATGTAACATATTGGGGCGGCATATGTACAGAGGTAGATATTTCAAAACACCGGCACATGCAAGTACAAATGCTCTTTTTCCGCGCTGTTAGAGCACAGACGTTTTAGCTTCAGGGTTGAGCCTTTTGCACACATAATCACAAGCTATAGATAATGCAAACATTACATCTCTATATAGCTCCTATCCACTTGCAAGAATACATATTGACACACATAAATGTATATTAAGGTGCGCAGTGTGGACTATATCACTAGTAGTAGTGGTAAGTGAGAAAATATGGGTTTTGTGAATTTGGTACAAGTGGCAATGCTATCCACAGAACTTTCATTAAGTCCAGCGGTTAGTTTTTGAATGAAGTATCATGGACCAAAGTGATGGTCCATGTCACCTCTGGAACATAAATAACCACTCAATGTCAGTTCCAACCAGCTGGTCAGATAGACAGGCCAACGTCCCCACTAACAGGGTAATATCTGAACTTTGTGCACTGCTTTATGCGTTTCCAAAATAAATAAAACTTCTACAACTATAATGGCTGAGAGTAGTTGTCATTGTGAGCACCCCTCAGCCTTTGTGAATGAAATCACGACAACACAACAAACATAGATGTCATCTTCTCATAGTATGCCCTTTGATGTAGCTGTATGAATGCGTTTGTGTGTGTTACCTGCTCGGTCTTTCGTGTGATGAGGTTCCCAATTGTCTTGCTAAAGAACGACGCCAGGAGGGGGTTAAGTGGGGACGGCTGCTCCAGGAAGGCATACAGAGTTTCCAGCAGAGGCTCCTCATTACCCAGCTTGTCATTGATCACTCCCACATCACATGTCAAAAGCTCACATGCTATATTTGGATATCTGTAATAAATGAAGAGAACACACCTTGAAGTAAAACCAAGCTGAAACAAAACCAAACCATAAATAACTGGAAAAACACAAATGTCCAGTGGTTTTACATTTGCAATGCATGATCAATGGTGGGTTTAAATAGCTGGATCAAGAACCATTTGTTTTCACTAATCTGAGCCCGATTGAACTCTCATCTTTACTTTAAAAAATCGCAGGTAAGATATGATGTCGTGCAGCACCAGCAGAACACATCTTTTCCTGGATACAGTACATCAGCATATTCTGCACAACCACCTACTTGAAGCGCCTTGTCTCCTCTACACCAGTAGGGGGCTCTGTAGTAATCATTCGGACCAGGTCCTGCATGCACTGGTCCTGGCACACAAACAGGAGAAGTCTACAAAATCCATAATGATCAGAAAAGAAGCACCAGTTAGCATCCAAAGGACTTACTGGACAGTCAAATGCAATAATATCATAACATGCTGCTGATATGCAGTATATAAACGCACCAATGGACAATTTACAGACCTCCTGTTCTGGGCCTTGCACTCCTGCAACACATCTTCCTCCTCCATGAGCTCAATGAGCGTGACATCCTCCTTGTCCAGTAAAGCCTCCAGGTGAGAAGATGTGTGCAAGTCAAATTTCCAAAACATGGCTGACGTCACCGGCACACACACACTTAGCTGTTGATGAAAAGAGGATGTGACATGGTGATCCGTTGAGCATACAGGTTAATCACACTATTTTGAACCGTGTGCTGAACAATTAACTGTGTGATGTAATCTAATGCATGCTCTTACATATGGACAAGGAGCAGTATCCTCAGTCAGATCTTGCTAAACAGCCATTTGCCTTATTGACATTGGCATGGCCTGGACATCAGTCAGCATCAGCAAATTCACAGAATGAAGACACAAACACACCCACTCAAACCCGGGAGATATTGGCATCAAGCTGGTAATGCGAAAATAAGAAACAACAACTGTTACAGAATCATTTCCAGGAAGAGCAACATTGCATCCTCGCAGTTAGCAGAAGCATTTAAGTCAGCGTAAGTGCGGTGACTAGGCTTACACTCCTCTCTGGAGGAAGCAGGAAGCATCTGTAATTGAGTTAGTGCTGCAGATCTGAGTATTGACATTACCCAGCTTGCTTTGAGAATGGCCTCACACATTTAGTTACAGGAGTATACAATGCTGTACAAAACTAATCCTCTGCAGAGATGTTACCACACATTTGCACTTTGTGCAAATTTGAGATAAGGTGTGGTGATAATGACAGTTGAACACTGTTTGGGGACAGACAGGAGCGGTCACTGGCCAATGCCTTGAAGGGAGGGATCTTAAACTTACACCTCCTGACTCAAAGCAGATACAGTAAAGAATCCATCTTAACAGCCTATGATTCAAGCCTTCATCCGTTGGACAAAACAGTCGATTCTCGTGATAAACACGCTGCATAACGTTATCCATCGTGTTCCTCTCAATTGTGGATAAGGATCCCCATGCAAATTGATATTTTCGGACACTGCAAAGTCAGCATTCGCACAATAGAACGAGTGTAGTATTTACAGTGTGAAATTAGGTTTTAACATAACTTGCTCATTTCCACGCACCATTAAAATTGACTATCACAATAACGATCGCTGCCTAATGTGGGTAACAACAACAACAATACACAAGGCTAAACAAAGAGGTGTTTTTCGCTAAGACTAAGCACTGCATGAATTCGTCCTTAACCCACAGCTCAATCATAAATGTATTTTAAATGTCATACAACAGCACAACCACGATCAGCTTTAAGACGGGCCTTTCCTCTCATCAGCTGGTGACAGTTAGCTAACGCTAGCCACCACCGTATATTGCGTATATTATGGTTAATTTCGCGTCACTAATCTTATCCAGACAGCTGTCTTCACGTAATGCCAAGTCAGAGACTGTCAACAGGAGATAAGCTACCAGTGCGTTTACAGTGTGTAACGACGGTGCCTTTCACTTACCTTGCATGCATGTCGTAAACCAGCCCGCTAGCAATATCTTAATCACGTTAACGTTACCAAACTATTTCAATACGGTAACGTTACCGGGTCGCAAACGATAGCTCAGACGCTAACATCGGCCAGTTGTGTCAAGGCTGCGTGACGGTGTCCTTCTGATTCAGTAACCTGGCGTCACCATCCTTACGACCACACGCACAGGGTTTACGTTACATTGGTTTCTCTCAAAAGACAAGCGATTATTACCATGTATCCATCTTCGTATCAGTCGTCACCCAAAAGTTGAACGGCAAATCGGCTGAGTTTGGCTCTCATGTCACCCGGAGGCCCATAAATGACCGTTTATTAGCGTGGAGAAACGGTCCTTTTCCCGGTTGCAATGTCGGTTACACTGCCGCCGCTGCACGGAGC
Organism: Melanostigma gelatinosum; assembly: GCF_949748355.1. NCBI lineage: Eukaryota > Metazoa > Chordata > Actinopteri > Perciformes > Zoarcidae > Melanostigma > Melanostigma gelatinosum. The sequence continues at coordinate 12,932,737 of NC_136634.1, forward strand.
CTGGTCTGTGTTGACGACACTGTCCAAGTTATGTTTCAGCAGGCAGGCAAAAACAACAACAAAAAATCGGTCAGATTTAGAAATCAAAATGGCGGATACCTAAAAACGTAATCAAAAGTTCAGCTGTCCATCAAGTGTGTAAACACAAGACCTCCGTGTTTATTTGCGGTCACCCTGAAAAATTGCTCTCGGGAGCTGGCTGATACTGCAGCAAAATAGTCTGATTTATAACTCAAGTTGTGGCAAGGAAGGTGCAATGAGATCAAAATAACAATAAAAACATTTCACAATTACAGAAGAAATTGCTTTGTTCTCTGCCATGCCATGAACACCCGGTAGTGTTTAGGGACTGCCCCTCACTTTCTGACCTCAGAGTGTTTGCTGTAAAGCCTATAGGGACCAAATGTTGAATATTTACATATTTACTTGCAACATGAACTAGGCAGACAATGAAAATGGGCAACTCAAGTAAGATTTAAATGAAGCCCTAGAAAAAGATATACCAAAAGAAAATTGCTGTGACTTGTTCATCACCTGGTGTACAGAGGATCCCCTGTGTAGTGACTGATCCCCCATGCTGACCCATCACTGTGGAGCTGTACAGAATATTAGATGTAGTGCTAAGAATCCCTTCCAGGCAAAACAAAACCCCAAAACAATTCAGAGTCCAGGTATATATATCCATCTAAATTATATATATGCCTCCATATAGGTCAATGGTGGAATAAGTATTAAGATAAGTAAAAATAAGCAATCCCACAATGTTGAAATACTCAAAAGCAATTAAAAGAAGAATAATGTATTGGCAACATAATGCACTTAATGTATCGAAGGTAAAACGCCCCCAAAAAATGTAAGCAGTACTGGTTGCTGGTTGAAGTGTCTATAATTCTTTAAATTATTTAGTTTAATCCAAAATAATGCATAATATTTTAGAAACTGATCATATGTTTTGTATGTAAAAGTAACTACTGACTATCGTTTTGAAATAGATGAGTTAAAAAGTGCAATATTTTCGCTGACGACACTACCGTGGTAGGTCTCATCAGCCACAACGATGAGACTAACTACAGGAAGGAAGTGAACCAGCTGGTCCGTTGGTGCCAAAATAACAATCTCTTCCTCAATGTGGGGAAAACAAAGGAGATTGTTGTTGACTTCAGGAGAACCCACTCCCAACCCCCCCTCCCTCTGACCATCAATGGTGCTGCTGTGGAACAGGTGAGCAGCACCAAATTCCTGGGTGTGACAATCACAGATGACCTCACCTGGAACAGCAACACCACTGCACTGGCAAAGAAGGCCCAGCAACGCCTGTACTTCATCAGGAAGCTCAAGCGAGCAGGAGCCCCCCCCCCCATCATGCTCTCATTCTACCGAGGCGCCACTGAGAGCATCCTCAGCAGCTGCATCACGCTGTGGTTCGGAAGCTGCACCGCCTCCAACCGCAAGAGCCTGCAGCGCATTGTGAACTCTGCCCAGAGGATCATCGGAGTCTCACTCCCTACACTACAGGACATTTACAACACCCGCCTCACCCGCAAAGCACTCGGCATTGCGGGTGACCCCACCCACCCCTCCAACTGCCTCTTCAGCCTCCTGCCTTCAGGGAGAAGGTTCCGCAGTCTCCGTTCGAGCTCTACCCGGCTGAGGAACAGCTTCTTCCACCAGGCGGTCAGGATGCTGAACTCTCTCCCTCCCTCTCTCCTCTCGCTCCCCCTCTCTCCCCCCCTGCCATCTCTCCCCTGACCTCTCTACCCTCCCCCTCACCCACCTTTCCCCACTGCCTCAAATGGAACATACCAGGACATCTACTCCCCCTCACACCCCTTCCCTCATCCAGCACCAGTCACTTTTTCTATTTATTTATTTTAATTTTTTATTCTCTGCTGCTACGAACAAATACCCCCCTCACACACCCTTCCCTCATCCAGCACCAGTCACTTTTTATTCTCTGCTGCTACTTGTTAATCCTTTATCTAGGCCCTTATGTTCTTAACTTTATTCTATTTTATTCTATTATATGTTATATGTTCATGTCTATATTACACTGTGGGACTGCGAGAAACGGCATTTCGAATTTTCTGTATGCATAACACATGTGGAAACTTTGACAATAAAGTGAACTTTGAACTTTGAACTTTGAACTTGAAATATGGTGGAGTAGAGGCATAAAGTAATACGCAAGTAAAGTACAAGTACTTTAAACTGTATTTTAGTTAATGTACTTTGTCACTTCCCCCCCTTCTTAAAGATTATGTATTTCCTTTACCCTTCATCCTTAAACAAAGGCGCTATTTAAAAAAAATCTGCTGCAGTTTAACCACCAGTAGACATTGGCGTTGACAGCTTTTAAATAACAACTACAGTGACTTCTATTCACCTCAGACTAAAGTTGCTATATACATAGATTAATATATATAAGAAGCTATATAGCTATATTAACTAGTAATTGGAAATTGCAAGCAGAATACAGGGGCTTTATGGTCTTGATCATAGAAGGGATTATGATGTACCTTAAGAGACTGACTGACACCAGATATAACATAAATTTGGTCACAATTTGCTGAAGGTAAATATCAAGTGATGCTTAAAATGTCCTAAAACATAGACCTTCAGTGCCCCCCATGGATTGGACTTTCGAATTCACCTACTTCAGCTAAATGCTGCTTTTCTCCAACGCCAATATTTGGGGATATATTTAAAAAGCCAAATTCACTCATAGGGGACTTCAGACAGTGTGTAACCTTCCTTTAAGACGCACCCTAACTCCCTCTCACCTACTATCCCACATTATCTGATGCAAATGCCATTTCTGGTGGTCAGGGGACACATTTAAACACATGTTTTCAGTATGTGTTTTTCTGCATTCATTCTATTAATTCAGTCTAAAAGTAAATTTGCAGCCATTTCCACCTCATGTAGACACTCGCTTCCGGGCATAAAGCGTCAATATCAGTAATAATATAACCTGCCTAATTGTAAACGTACCACTTCGTTAATTAATTCGATAAAAGCACTCTCCAGTCTCCACTAATAACACGAGCCCCGTTACTGTTTTGGGGGGATAACATGGATGCTGTTTAGTGGCATCTGTATCCGAGTGGGTGTTTTTGTCGTAGTATCTGGCAACCCAGGGCAGCCCCAGCCGGTGATTGTTGCGTCGGCTCCTCTCTCAGCTGAACCTCCGCAGAAGGTCTCTCTGTATAGCCGGTTAGCATCATGTCGAACGTTGTGGACACGAAGCTATACGACATCCTCGGAGTTTCACCATCTGCCTCTGAAAATGAACTAAAAAAGGTAAATACGTTACTCTGTCAAAGGAGCTGGAAATGTGTTTATTAAGAACATAATAAAAAAGAGAGAGAGAGGTCACCAGTGAATTTTGGCCTAGAAACAAGCACCGTAAGCTAGGTTAAGGAGCGCTATCGCTAGCTTAGGATCCTCAGAGTTAGCTAGCCTTGCCAGTAAAATAAGCTAAGCTAAGTAGCTAACTGTTCAGTACATCATGGCGCGGCGTTTTGATGGCAATTAAAGCTACTCATTGGTGTTTTGTAACATACCAACAATTGATTGTGATTTCCATAGTTTCTGTCGTTACGTGAACCTGAAGCATGCCGTTATTAGCCTGCCCGAAAAACCAAGAAATACACTTTTGACCACGAGTGTGATAGCTTGCCGGGCTATTGACGATACATGATACATTCCAGCAAATAGCCTCCACCAAGTAGCGAAGCAACTGCCAATTAATCAGCTCATCTAGAAAGGAGTACCAAGAAAAGAAACCCATGTGTATTGTTAGCGGCGTTGGTGGAACATCTTGTATCTCTAAACTGAAATGTGTCGTGAGTTGAGGTTTATAGATAACGCTCCACTTGTGTGGTGGTGGGTACCAGACGTATGTCGTGTAACGTTAGCTAACTGTACTTCATACTTAATGTACGTGTAACTTACGTCTCTGTGTAACGTTAACGGTACCCCAAACTCAATTCAACCATCAGGCAGTTAGGAATTGTTGAAACAATCAACACATCTACATACCTTCACATTTAGACTGACTGTATCACGTGTTTGTGACCGCCTGTTTCGTAACCAAACTAACTATAGTTGATGTTAAGCAATCGCCTGTCATCCCAGCTGGTAAGTTAGTCCGACTAAAACATACTGGGTGATGGCAACAACTGACAGTGTGGTTCACGTTCAAAACGTTTTTTCTGTCAAAATTAAGTGCTTTTAGATTTGCCATAAGATCATAAATGTAATGTCTTTACACTCGAGTGTCTCAGATGTTCAAGCCAGCGATGCTCTTGCCAGTGTCTGTTTTTGACAGCAGGCCCACAAGTCAAGCCTTTGGCTAGTAAGGACAGTTAATGCACGTCGTGATCTGCTAGCAGAGCTCTTTGTCACAGTTGGTGCCTGTCTTCAGGGTGCAGACACAGCCTCTTTTCTGATCATTTTGAGTTTTGATTCATTACAGTCCTACCGCAAACTGGCCAAAGAGTACCATCCTGACAAGAACCCTGATGCTGGAGACAAGGTATGATGCACCATATCATGGTAACAGCAGCAACACCGTAGTTAGCAACAGCAATAGCTGTAATTATTCAACAATTTGGACCAAGAAATGACGTCGACTTAGTTTATCTTGATCACACAGCCCAACGCTTTGAGGATGTAGAGGTAAGATGCAGATCAGAATACAGAATATGAAACAGCCTATTTTCCCTTGCGAAATGTGCATCGGTGTTTGATTCATACTGCTCGACTTAATTTCTCAGATTCTGCAATGTGACAGGAAAGACTAAACTGTCTTTTTGTTTCTTTTTACTTTGTAAGAGGGGCTCCTCAGAAACACACCTAGTCGGCCCGTTTTGCTGTGATTTTCTGAGTTGTTTGACACTGTGTCAAGCTGTCTGATTGTACCTTTTTTTTTTTTTTTTCTTCTTCTCTCTCTCATTTTCCAGTTTAAAGAGATCAGTTTTGCATATGAGGTACTGACAAACCCAGAGAAGAAGGAGCTTTATGACCGCTATGGAGAACAGGGCCTACGGGAGGGAGGAGGCGGTGGGCCTGGCATGGACGATATCTTCTCTCACATTTTTGGCGGAGGACTATTTGGGTTCATGGGGGGACAGGGCAGAGGACGCAATGGAGGCCGCAGGAGAGGAGATGATATGGTACATCCGCTGAAGTAAGTGTGTTACATAGATACTGTTTAGTGCTTCACATATATTGTGTTGTTGCACACATCTTACATCTCTTTTGTTTCATGCAGAGTTTCTCTTGAAGACCTCTATAATGGCAAAACTACCAAACTGCAGCTCAGTAAGAATGTGTTGTGTGCTGCCTGTAATGGGTGAGTTTGCTTTGAATGTTTAATTTCAGTCGTTTAAAAAAATAATAAATAAATCGATGTTTTCAAAGCCCTGACAGAATAACTGAGTCATTTGTTCGATATACAGTCCTGTTAACAATGAGAATGCTTTGCCTTTTAGTCAGGGGGGTAAAGCAGGAGCAGTGCAGAAGTGCGTGGCATGCAGAGGACGAGGTATGAGAATCATGATTAGACAGCTGGCCCCTGGGATGGTCCAACAGATGCAGTCCGTCTGCACAGACTGCAATGGAGAAGGTATTATATCTGTAAAAACCCCACACACTGACTAAACCTTTAAAAGACATTGATATTCTGCAACGGCACTCTGAAACTGTCCCATCTGTGCACGTGTGCTTGTGCAGGTGAGGTGATTAATGAGAAAGACCGCTGCAGAAAGTGCGAGGGCCATAAGGTGTGTAAGGAGACTAAGCTTCTCGAGGTGCACGTGGACAAAGGCATGAGACACGGACAGAAGATCACGTTCTCTGGGGAAGCTGACCAAGCACCAGGAGTCGAACCAGGAGACATAGTGCTGGTGCTGCAAGAGAAAGAACATGAGGTACGGTAAACCTGTGTTCATCTTATTCTCATGGCTAGGAAGATGACGACATGTCTACATTCATTTGCTGTACATGTTATGACACTTAACACATTTGGATGTCGATCTCAATCAGGAATTCCGCCGTGATGGCAGTGACCTCCACATGGTCCAACGCATCGGTCTGGTTGAGGCTCTGTGTGGCTTCCAGATGACTGTCGCACACCTTGATGGACGTCAGTTGCTCGTCAAATATCCACCTGGCAAGGTCATCGAACCAGGTAAACAAGTCTTCAAACCACCAACCATCTCTGTCGGGAAGTCCCTCCTTTTTTTGTTTTGTTCTCATGGACATTTTAAAGTGCGAAAAGATGATTGCTCTTATATTCGCTGCGTCTATTCATTTTTGCAGCTAGTTTTACTGGTGTCCTGATAAACACTAAGGGTGTCTGGAATACACCATTGACTCAGGTTTACGCACAATTTAAAAATAATTCTTACACAGACATTTTCATGACAGTTAAAACCTGGTAAAGTATAATATAATAAGAGTTTTCTTATTAACTTTGTAGGTTTAAAACAAATCCCGAAGAGCATTTTAAATTGTTATTGTAACGCATCATAATACGGTATGCCAAAAGCAAAGTGATCCACATATTCAAAGCATAGTTTTGCCTGACAGTTCTGTTGTGCTTTCATCACAATAAACAGCACATAGCTTGTAGATTACAAGGTTAAGGATTCCTGTTGCGTGTGCATGCCTTTACACCGTTGTGTTGATGTTTGGCAGGTTCTATTCGAATGGTGAAGGGAGAGGGAATGCCTCAGTACAGAAACCCATTTGAGAAGGGAGACCTTTACATCAAGTTTGACGTCCAGTTCCCCGAAAACAACTGGATTAGCCCCGAAAAACTGAATGTGAGTCGCACGTGTTAAACATCCCGCAGTGCACAATTTTAGCTCCCTTAAGCTTGAATGATTGTCAATTTTTTAATTATTTCTATTTTTGCAGGAACTCGAGTGCTTACTGCCTGCTCGTGCTGAGAATCCTGTTATTGCAGCAGATGCAGAGGAAGTTGACCTGACAGAATTTGACAAGAGTCAAGGGTCAGGAAGTGGAGCCAGGAGAGAGGCCTACAATGATAGTTCTGATGAGGAAGGGGGCCATCATGGCCCAGGGGTGCAATGTGCACACCAATAGAAAGACTCGTACATAAAAACATGCACACACACATAAATACATGAACATCTCTTGAGTTCCATTGCTAACACCATTCAAGACTTGACACACATACATGTTGATTTCTCTCATGATTCACATGAAGAAGAGATGTACACAAATGCATACACACTTATATCAACCCTCCTCAGTCCCATGGTGCCCATAAGTCAGAGATATGCTGGACATGTGATGACCATTTTGTGTTTATGGACAGTAGTGCTCATCAAAGCCTCCGGCAAGAAGGTTCACTGAATGAACGTGACTTGGACCGCCCTGTTTTCATCCTCTGCTTTTACCTTTCACTGTGGGAAACACCAGTCTAGTGTATAAAATGCAAATATTGTTGACTTTCTTGTATACGGTGTAGTTTAGTCTATCTCACACAAGCGCATGCTGCTTTCTTGCTGACGATCTTGCACACGTAGGTCCAGGGTCCGGATAGGACACCACAGAGACATCTGACACCACACCTGTTTAAATTTCAACGTGTCACTGCTATCAAAGTGCCCTGCTATCAAGAGCTGACCGAATTACAGCCCTAAAAGTGTGTCCTCCGCACAGCCTGCTGAGAGCCGCACGTTTTATTCCTCGTCGTCCTCTGAGGTGAACAGTCATATTTTGAAAAGGCAACTGTTTCTGTTGAGTCCCCAGCCGTCGCATTGCTAAGATATTAAAGCCCCGAGTCAAACGCCTGTCAGCCAGGCACCACGTTTTCTTAGTTTAGAATTTTAACTCGTTTGTCTTTGTTGGGTTGAATGTTGGTGTGTTCCAGACCACAGAAGTTGAACCTAAGTTGCGTACTCATTTGAATCGAGGACACACTTGTGTACTTTGTATGCACTGTGTGTGTAATGCAGCGGCTGTGGAATGTTCTGGCTTATTACAGTGATATTCCTGCTTTGTGTTAGTGGACACTAAATAGGGGCAATTTAAGAGGGACAAAACAGACTGTTTATTTGCTGAGAATCCTTCCCCATGTAGACATTCTCCCTCTACTCACCAGAACCCGGAGATCTTCTTCTCTTGCAGGGAAACCACTGGGCTCGCAGCAAACCTCTGTATTATACATATCTCCCCATTGTAGAGTTGTTAGCCAAACATACATTCTTTGACATGTTACAATATTCCTATCATGATAGCTCTGTAAATAAATATAGCCCCAGTCCATAGGTGCATTCAAAGTCTACAGCGGTGTCCTTCGTCTAGTCACATTATTTCTTTTACAAGTGAGTAATGGCCAACGGTGCCAATATATACGTTATGTTCACATGAAGGAGAGTTGATGGAACCTCTGTAAACTGTTAACATGCACCTCTGTGACTTATTGTGTATGTAATTAAGACCACGGGGATATTGTGTACACAACTAAAGGGGGGTCATTGATAAATGACGTTAATGTTGATGCTTACGTTTGTCAAGATGATAACTGTATAATAAACAGTCAATTCAACTTTTTGATGTCTTATTGCAGCTGCACACCCTGCATTCACAACACCTATTATGTGAGCCATATATATATATATATATATACATACATACACACACACACACAGTATAACCATAAACCAGAGGGCTGATGCGATTTTAAAACAATCTGCAGCATTATACTGACAATATTATCTGATAAGCAATGTGTCAGATTTTAAATCATTAGCAAATCCCACTTTCATTGAACAGTCTTTTTATTAACTAAAAATCCCTTTTGTTAAAACTACACGTGATTTTAAGCAGCTGTAGTTTCTCAGTCTGCTCCCTCGTCTGTTTCACTGCTGTTGAGAGCTACTGGACCCAGGAGCTCCTTAAATCCTGCAGTATTCCTACAGGATAAAAGGAAACATAAGGGGTGGAGGTAAAGCTTACTTTGGTGTTTCGTTTAAAGGGGTGTCCCTCACCTGTCTCGCTTGGACTGCATGACGTGGGATCTCTCTCTTCTCAGCTGCTCCAGTCGCTCTCTGACAACTGTCTTCTGCTGGTTCTTATCCTCCTAAAACACAATAGTAATCGTGATACAATGACTGATACAATTATGTAGACTGATTCCCTTAATACACAGTATTCTACCTGTGGTAGATCTTTTGTGAGGTGCCTTAGCCTGTCTGTGTGTTTCAGGCCAAGCAGGTCTTCCTCTGCCTTTCTGTTCTGTATGATGGACAGACGCTCCTGAACCTGAAAGACAAACCGTGTCAGAGTGACATGTCACCTCTGCCTCCCACAAACAATGACCCGAATACAAGTGTGTGAAATTCCTCCTCTGCTTCTACACCTTTCTCTCACCCTCAGCAGTTGTCTCTCTCTCTCTCTCTGCTGCCTCTGTTCGACCTTTCTTTGCACATCCACCAGGTTGCGCATTGTTATTTCCCTCTCCATTTCAGAGACTGGTTCTCTTGCTCGCTCTCTCTCCATCAGTGTGGATTCCCTCATTGCCTCCCTTTCTGCAGGGCTACTGTCAAACTTTACAAGAGGAAACAGCAGATGAGTGAATAATGTGGAAATGTTCAGCACAGATCTTGGTTGCACAACCATGTATTAGCAAACTTACTGTGGCTTCTGTATTATATGTCGGGTCCTCAACATGAGCGGGTTCGGGGCCTCTCAGGTCCCACAGCTCCGACTCTGTTGCAGTGGGACACATTTCTACCTCAAGCATGTCTCTGTCCACATTAGATGTATCTTTCATCAGTTCAGAGCAGATGTCACCACCATGCCGCTTGATCTCAGGAGGGTCAACCAAGAGATGTGGTTGTGCAGCCTGCAGGGTCTCTGCTACCAAAGCATGTGCATGCAGGTCACATTCAGATTCTCCCTTCTCTGGTAGATCAGCTAGTGCTCTCTCCACCAAGGCCAAATAATGAGGATATAAAAAGGGTAACAAAAAAAAAATCAGATGCATGACATAGTAATACAATGTTTTATGGTCTGCTTTACAAATCATATAGAGTACCTGTCCTACTGTGCTGCACTGCTGGTCTGCAGACTGTGCGTTAGGATGACCTGTGGAATCAGAGTGGAGCAGAGTGGGTTTCATCTCTTCTCTGTCACTCTCTCCAGTCGTCTCCTCCCACGGTGTGTGTTCAGCTGTACTGCTCGTGTCATTTGGCTGCACATCCTGGCCTCTGACCGCAGCGCCTTCCTCATACTCAGTGTCATCCTCTGTTGGTTTGCTCCAAGCAAGGGTGATCAGTGAGCCCTGTTTCTCATAATTCTGGGAGCTCTTATTTGCACTGCCCACTTCTTCTTCCTGGGCTCCTCGGTCTGCGGTGAGACTCTGACTCGTTGCATCTGAGACACACAAGATCTCCAAGTAGGGCAGGTCCTCCATGACCGCTCCACAACCTGGGGGGAAAAGCAATATGTTGTAATTGCAGCTGTAAGTGTTTGGTCCAGGTTTGCCTGTGTTTGCATTACCTATACAGATGTCCTCTTTGTCCGTACATTCTGCAGCTTGCATCACATTTAGTTCTCTGCTGGCCCTTCTGATTGAATCCACCGTCGGAGCTTCAGCTGGCCCGCCACTGCTGTTTTGAGCATCGGCCAGTCCACTGCAGCAGGACAGAGCTGTGATTTGCGCATTGATGCTATTTTCGGTTAAGTTTGGATAAGGAGGGATTATAGAGCCTGAAGTGAGTGGAGCATCTGATATCAGCTGGAGCAGGTTGGTGTAGCGTTGTGCTTGAAGTTCTAATTCATATGCATCTCGCATAGCTCGGACACACTGTGCACTCTGACAGACACACATCATTATTTGAACAGTCTGTGCTTCAATCAAAGAGTCGCTGTAATTGTTGAATCTTAGGATTGGATGTTGTGGTTGTCTCGACTCACCTTGTCCATCAGTGCTTGCAGTAATGCAGACGCTTGGACTTCCTGGAGCTCCATCAGATGGGTCAAAAGGAGCAGGGAACAATCCTCCAGATGGTGTTGGTGCCACATTGCCGGTTGACTGCTTATGTGCGGCTGCAGTTGTGGCTGAAGGTTTGTTCGCTTTAAGGGGGTCTGAGTGCCATTGCATGTCTGCAGGCCAGCATGGATTTCTCTCAGTATTTTTATACAGTCATTTCTTAAAGCAGATTGCTGATGGCTATCTGCATATGAAACATAAAACAAGAACGATGGGATATACAAATGAGGGGGACACAAAAGAAAAACAATTCTGACAAGCATGCAGCAGAAAAATAAATACAATATCCATATACCCTTATTTGGAGGCACTGTGCAACCTGGCTCTTGCAAATCCTCGATGGAGACCCCGTTTGCCAACTTGACCAGGTGCTTCCGCTCCTGCTCCTGAGTCAGCACCAGCAACTGCAGCATTGCCTGCTGTAACAGGGCCAAAGCTTTTAATATGTTGCTGATAAAACTACTGTGGTGTTTTCCTTTAAGCCATTACTCGAGAAACATCTTCCTCACAATTTGTTTTTGAATCAGGTTATGTCATGTGCTGCCTTTCTGTCAGAATCAGTGTATGCAGATTTACCATATACCTGCTGTGGTGATACTGAGATAAAGTCTTTCTGTTGCTCCTCCTCTTCACCATGTAGCCACAGTGCTGCCTGCTCTGCTCTGCAGGGACTCTTAACATGTGGCCTGAACAGATGCACGTGGGACAGACAGAATATAGCTGAAATGGAGTGTGCATAGGGCAAAAAGCAAGAACTGATGATCGCCAGTTCATTTTCCTTTTCAGTGTTGAATCTTTATTTCCACTTTTAGTTCTGGCTCACCATGTCTCCCAGGACTGCCGAGCTGCCAGCAGAGCGCTGTAAGACATTTTCTCTCTCTGAGCTCTGAGAGTTGCCAATCTGATGTATAGGCACAACAGCCTCAGGCTCTCCCTGTCCAGCCTGGAAGGTAAACAATTAATGAACTTAACCTGACCCGTGATATCTGCTGACATCACGAGAATCCAGCTACCATGCAAGGTAAGAGCAGACCTAGCAGGTTCACATTTCAAAGGTATTTACCTCTCACCCAGGACTGTCAGTGTGTCCCTTTCTTGTCGGCGAAATGTGCATAACTCATAGAGGAGGGAGACAGCAGACCAACACTGCTCCCTGCACTCAGGACGGCTTCTCAGGAAGGCCCTGCAGGAGAGTAACTTCTGTTATAGTGCTTTTGGTTGACGCCCATTAAGAGGACATGGAGAGTTGTTTACAATGTTTACGTGAATTTTGATAAATTGCACTATCTATATTTTTATTTATCACTGAAGTTTTAATCAGAACATAAATTACATAGCAATTAAACAGCAAACTGTATTTTTACTTTCGTTTTGGAACCAGGATATATTGCTGTATTGTAGTTTGGTCATTGTTTCCTTTTCAGTTTACGACATTTCAGTATATTTAGTTTTCTATTCATCTTAAATGTGTAATAATAACCTTGTTATTGTGTGTGTTACCTGTATACCCTTAAGGCTCCTGGCAGCTCAGCCAAACGAAGCATGTCACCTGACACCAAAGCCTCATCGGCAAGATCCCCCAGCCCCTCCTCTTCCTTAAGTTGTTGCCATGGCAGCAGGGTCTCCCAGATACTCAGAGCTGTGGTTTCACCAATGAGGAAGAGGAAGGGGAAAAATGGGGAATGTGAAGCACCTGGATCAGGCTCTCTGATACTTTGAGTTAAGAGATTGTTCTTTGTGTTTTATTGCTACGACATGTTCAGTGAGACCGTTCCTTACTGTAGTGCTCCTGAAGCATTTCAGTATAAAGCAAGTGGGTCACCACATTGTACTTGACTTCCAGCAAGAGCAGGACGTCTGATAGGGCGACACAGCCCCAGGCCTCACCTCTGACCCCGAGGCTTTGGCCCTGCCAGGGAGAGGGCAGTATACTTTGCACACTCTCTGATGCCAATCTAAGATGATAGATAAAAGCACATATCAATATCATAATTATAGTAAACATGCAGTTCAATGCTTAATGGGTGCCTTGTGACATTAAATAAAGGTTTTCATTGTTTCTAGAGGTCACACATTCTAATCTTTAGAGGATCAATACTGCAATATAGTTAAAGTGATACTATGTGGCTTTTGTACGAATAAATAACACATTCTCCCTCAAACAAATTCAAAAGTAAATTAATTTGCAATAAAATGTATTGTTGCTTAAATACACTCAGGGGTTTTGGTGTTTCAGCCTCACTTAGTCTGGTATGACCTGTATGATGGCTTATGTTAGCAGACTTTAGGTAGATCTATGCATGACAGATATGACTGACTCAGTTCACTTTTTTCCTACTTAACATTATTCCATAATTGTCACAGTGGCCGAAGTTACACAGCTTGCTTTAAAACAAAAAATGATATGTTCAGCCCATTTTACTGTATGTTTAGCAAGTAGAGCCTCAATCTGCAAGGCAACAAGAAAGTTGATCCTATATAAGCATTACGTCATGCAGTAAAATAATATTTCCCTGTGTACTCTGATATAGTTAAAGTATCAAGTAATGTATTATAAAAACAGGAAAACTCAGGTAAGCGCCTTTACCTTAGAATTGTATTTGAGTAACATGTTGACTTCTGAGAGTTAAGGTGCTCACCTGGCCCAGCACTGCCTGGCTGCCTTCTTGAGCCTCTTACCACCTCTCACACTCCCATACAGCTCTTTCCCCCCCACCACTTGTTTGAAAGTATTTGGGTCTGTGCAATTCAGCACATGAGGATTGACTCGAACTTGTTTGTCCATCACATAGAGAGTGTTGAGATGTCCAACATTTAGCAGCTGGAGGTCCCAGTAGAGCTGCAGATAACAATATTGTGATGACAAAATAATACTTTGGTCACTGGGTTATATGAAATTCAGAGAAAAGAAAAAAAAACATTGCATTGACTACCTTTTCCTTCTTTTCCTTCTCCCTTTCCATTTCTAGGAGAACATCCAACACATTTTCACCAACACATGACCAACTGCTGTCACCTCCTGCGATCTGTAACGGACACACGTACACAGGAGTATCCCATAACGACAAATGAAGATTGGATCAAACAATAGCGGCTTTGTTGTTTTAAATATGTCCGTTTTTACCTTCTTCATGGCCACATGTGCTTCATCGGTGTTGGAGGAAACGTGAAACACTTTGTGGTAGAGGAGACTCACATCCTCAGAGGAAAACTCTGCTCCGACAGACTTACCCAGAGATCGCCACAGACCGGGGATGCAATCCTGAACGAAGATGTAAAGACATTACATGTAGTTTACACATGCACACGAAAACTCATATACTACATCTTACCTGCTCCATGTTTTCACCACCGTGGACTGATAAATTATACAGGCTGTTACTGTGGTTACAGCAGTCCTCTGCAAAACAGCTGGATCAGGTTACCAAGCAACAAAAGTGACAGTGTGTCCGTCAGAGGGAGAAATGTGATACAAGACCATGTGACACATTGCACTTGTATGAAAAGTGCTCCGTAACATTGAACCACTGGTGAAAGTTGGTGGCTCTCAAAGTGTAAATTGTATATTATGATGCCTGTCTCTACATTATACATTACATTATATGCAATCATGCATCTTATAAAACATCCACTGGTGTTTATAGGTCTGGAATTTCCTGCTAATTTCCTAAGTTTCCTCTAAAGGACCATATAATTGGTACTAATTATGAAGACTAAAAGACTGTTCTTGATTTACAGTAGGGAGTTTATCAGCAGTTGCTAACTGAGATGAATTTAGCTGAAAGAAGTGCTACATTAAATCCTAAATTCATCCCATCTCCATTTATCATTTGAAACTTTATTGTAAATATATGCAGAATTGTTAAGTTATTTTATATTTTTGCAAATTCAGCTGATCTGCTGTGCACTCAATAAAAGCAGTTGGAATTAATTAATTACAAACGTTTTAATTAAACATTAACATGTTTCATTTTAGGAAACCTAAAAAATTATCATAATAAATGATTGATGACATAAAATGAAATACCACATATATTAGTGAAGCCTTTGTTTATTTGTACGCTGGAGAGCAACAACATAGCAACAAAAAAAGAGTACCTGAGATTATGTGGTTTCTTGTATATACACTCACACATTGCGCAGTGCTGAAAAAACCTGTACAGTAAACAAATGCTATTTTGGAAGCAAAAAATACTGTTAAAATAATCTAAAGGCTGTGGACAATATAATCATAAATGTGTAAAACAAAACAGGTAGGGACAATACCAATGAACATGTGACAAAAAACGACAAAATCCTTGTGTAGTATAAATATTCAGTGCTACATATGAAAGTCAAACAAAGCTGATAAAAACATTAAAATGCAGTATTTCACTTCTGTCAATATGTTAAATCTCCAGGTTCTTCTATTTCAAACTGTATACAGTAACAGAAGGCTGTAGCAGTCCTTGCGTGGATTAAAGATTATAGAGGTGGCAGTGCATATGTGTGCATACAAGTTAAGTGTCCTCTTGAAAGTGAGCAGTCCAGAGAATTATAGGGGGTTGCCATGGATGATCTTGGGGCACTTTTCTGGCTGTATGCAGTAGTTGTTGTGTAGAACCAGACCAGCAGGACACTGGCAGCCTGGGACACAGGGCTTGAAGCAGTGGCTCTCTATCACTCCCAGTGGCACGTCCACGTTAAAGCAGGTGACGGGACACGGGGGTCCGCATTCGTCAAACACAAAGCCCCTCTCCACTGGACAGCCAACAGCTGTAGGAGACAGCAATATAGAGAAAACAATGAGAGACTGAGAACACTGAGAACAGTATGGCTTCAAGGTTGACCAGTGGGAATGAGCAGGTGTCAACAATAAGATCACAAGTGTGCGCTTTACTCACCACACAGCGATGGGCTCCTCCATTGCAAGATGACTCCGGCCTCTCTGCACTGACTGGCATAAGCCTCCAGTGTGTCACACAGACACTCATCAGTGTTGGCCCCGCAGGCACAGAGGTCGTACACACAGGCTCCGTACCACGGCTCAGGAGGCACCACGCGATGGCAGGGCTTAAAGACAGCAGACTTCAGGACCTTACAGCGAGCGTTAGCCCCCTTCTTGGCCTGGTAGCCTGCGTCTTTACAGGGATCAACATTCTCACCGGGGCGACAGGATGGGAGGGAATGGCTACCATTCGTGACCTAAATTGACATGCAGTTAAATTATTTTTGTGTGACGATTTCACTTTTACTCTGTGTATTCTGTGTTGTTCTATGTATTGTTATTTTACCTTCCAGCTGTTGCCAAAGTCGGACTCTGACAGGCTGAGTCGTCCGTTGGGCATTCGGAGGTCATCCTGGTAGTAGTTGTTGAAGTTTCCACAGAGCCCACAGGTGTGGCCCTTATAGGAGCCCGGCACACTCACTTCCAGATGTGAGCGACCACTCCACAGTACCTAAAGGTGAACCAGGGGGTGTATAAGTGTGTGACAGAATCTGAAGTGGATTACTGTTTCCGATCATACGTTAATCACAAAGACGAAGAGAGATAACAAGGCTGTACCTTCAGCCCGATGTTAGTGTTGAGTAAGATGGTGTTTGTTTGTCGCTCTACGTAGATGTACGGTTCTCTGAGGAACGGCAAAGTCACAACCTCATCATTCACCTGAAGAGGACAACAATGGCTGAGTGGATGCATATCACAAACATGACTGTGCAAAAATGATTTGTCAATATTTGAACACACAAACCTTCACAACCCAGTCCTGGAGTAGCTGCACTGTGATGTCTCCTATAAACACGGTCACCTCTTTGGTCCAGGACACTCCTTTACGGCCACGATCATCGTTAGTGGCATGAACACTGTACACACAAGGATGAGTCATTGGGCAGGGCAAAGAGTAACAAGTTGTTGATTCCTGTTCTAAATGTATGAAGTCACGTCTTTTCTACAGCAGGTTACAAAAGCAACGCATCTTGACAACTGGATGTTTTTGCAAACAAGCATTAGCAGCAATGAAATACACTGGATATGTGTGTCAGATACTTTACAGGCAAATGATGTGTAGCACAGTAGCTCCCAACCTTTTTGGCTTTTTGCCCACTTGTTTTAAAAAAGTATTTCTCTTCAGAATTAAATATGAATAAGTAAATATACAACAATCAAGGTTAAAGTTCAGTTGTTTGTTATTTATTTAGGAGTTAACACCTGAAAACTGATCAGTTGCTTCATCAGGACTGTGTGAGGTCGATCGGCTGTCATTAAATTTTGATTTAAATATTGCTAAATCCGGATTTGCCCATATAATCATGTGACATCACCTTTTTAGTGAGAATAAATCACTGTTTTCAGATATTTCTAATTTAAATTAGTCATAAATGTTCAAACTTTGGCAGAACATTTTGTTTTCATGCAAAACCCCATCACTCATTAAGAAGCAGACCTTTAAAAGAAAGCAACGTCTACTTCTGACCCCTCATCTCAGGCGAGTTGTGAGCAGTTCAACCAAAGATCGTTTCCTTTGAATCATTTTTACAAAGCAAACAAAACATGTCTACTACCAAGCAGCACTTGCTCACCTGAAGTCCCCACTCTCACAGTCCTGTGCCAGGATGTATGTGCACGCTCCCTGGAAGTGCAGCATGCGGCCATCGAAGGTTCGATAATGAGGGTCGCCGAAGGCAATGCAGGTGGCTGGACGAGGAAGGCAATGAGGACAGCACAAACCTGGGACAATGGCTGGCATCTCATCCTGCAAACATACACACACACACACACACACACACACACACACACACACACACACACACACACACACACACACACACACACACACACACACACACACACACACACACACACACACACACACACACACACACACACACACACACACACACACACACACACACACACACACTTAGGACCTGGCCAGAGTGTTAACACTGATGAGAAATGTCAGATATTTAATGTCTCTCTACAGACTGATGGTTGAGAACATTTCAGACTATGATGAAAGACTGAGAAAGACTGTGTGGGTGTTTGTTGTACTGACTGTTGCACAGGTTAGGGGAGGGCAGCGTTCACTGTGACAGTGTACGTCTCCAAACACACATGTACAGCTGGTGCACTCATCCACCTCCCACTGTTCGTTAGAGTTGTACACTGTTCCCTGGTACAAACACGACCCCTCTGAGTCTACAACGCACATGTCAAGACAGAGACACACGTACACAAACATTAAACTTGTTAGGCAGAACACTGAAGTTGTGGAAGCTCACTGTACTGGCTGTGTTTTGATACCTTGGCATTCGTAGCAGCATTTCCCTTGAACCTTCACTTGTTTCTGGCCATTGAGACAAAATGCAGGTAAACACTCCTCAATGCTGCACTCAATATAGCCCAGCTAAGGATGAAACAGAAAGAACAGATTACTTTAAAAGTAGATGGTCTGAATAGACACAAGAGTAACAATCCTGGGTCCAGCGGTGGAAAGTAATTACGTCTATGTATCATGTACAGCATGATTTTGAGGTATTTTACTTGAGTGTTTCCATTTTATGCTGCTTTATACTTTGCCATCCCTCCATTTCGTGAATAAATTTGAAGTTTTTACTCCACAACATAATCAGACAGATATAGTTACCGGTACTAGTTACTTCTCAGATTCATATTTTAAACATAAAACTTAAGATCAGTTTATAAACTATGATGCCTTTTTATAGATTAGTTTAGGAAATGTTTTCTAATGTTTGGTGTGAGGTTTTTCAAATTTTTCAGCAGATGCACATTACCAGAATCCAAACCTTCTATTCGCAGAACATTGCTTTTATTACTGTTTTCAGATTTGCACTATTCAAAACTAAACTTCTTCAAAGGCCTTTTACTTGTTTTTTAATTGTCCCCAAGTCTTGTTTAGTATAACCTTGACCCGTGTTCATACTTGCTCTGCCATATTATCTCGTATTTGAACATTGTTTTGAAAAGCGGTGTGTAAATGTTACTGTCATTAGTTAAAGCATAGCATGAGCAGTGTAAGAATTTCCCTCAGACTCACGTTACAGGTACATGTGACGCAGTCGTCATCGCTGTCTGTCCAGCTGCTGCCGTTGGCCACACGTCTGTTCTGGCCCTCAATCACACAATCTGCATGAAACAAAGGAGAACCATCACAATAATGGATGTTTTAATGCCAATGAGACTTCCTCAAAATTTGAAAATGTCAAACGGGAGGAAAGCAGGTGTGGTTTCACCTTTACACACAGGGCAGCATGATTCTGGAGAGTTGAACTGTTCATCGCGAGGGCAAGTGAGTCGGAGGCAGTTTTGGTGTAAGCAGGTCCATGTCAGGTCCTAAATCACAGACACGGGATCACTGTCGTGCTCAAAATCACATGAGATGGTGACAGAAGTACGAAGAATTTAGATCTCAAGGTGCAGCGATGTCAAACTAAAACTCACTTTCATTGAAAGGATTGAAGTAAATGAAATGGCAAAAATCAAACATTTTATATGATTTCCGACAGATATTCTAATTACATTACTTATTTATTCAACTGTTATACCATTACAGGCTATAACAGGCTGCGTCAGCGTCATTCTCTTACTTAGCTTCAGATTGAGTCATCCATCACTTTATTCTGGACGTGCTGTATTCACAATAGAACTTAGGAAAAGTGTCGTTGCAGCGGTACCTTGCACTGGCAGGTAAAACAAGGGTCATCTGTTGCCAAGACCTCGTTGCCAATCAGTGCAGCGGTGCAGTTGCTGAGAGGCTCTAAACAGACACACAAATGTTACAGAGCTCAGGGACAATGCAGAGATAACAAACATTGTATCACAAGTGCAGTTTGGTACTGACGTGCACAGACAGGACAGCAGGAGTCTGGCCCAGAGAACAAGATGTTGCTCTTTGGACAGTCGACCAGACTGGGACACTGCTTTCGGTAACACCTCAGGTGTTGCTCTCCGTCCGGCATCACCTGGGACACACACACAGGTTGGATTACAATGATTACTATTACGAATACTACTTCTGTTATCAAGGACAGCTGAAACTATTTGTTGATTCATCTATTAATTGATAGAAGATAATCAGAGACAATTCATGAATCATTTAAGTCATCTCTTTAACAACAATGGCAAATATAATGTAGTTACAGCTTCTCAAGGTTGAAGATTTACTGCTTTAATCAATTCATCTGGAAAAAAGCAAACAAAAAAGTGTCACAATCAGGTCTCCAGTTGTCAGGTGTGTGTGTGTATCGTACCTCACAAGTGCAGATCTGACAGGGGTCATCGGCTGGATGGAAACTGTCACCTGGACCATACACTCTGCCCTCAAAGACACAATCTACACAAAAAACAATAAAATAAGATGAAGCATCAGAACGCAAGACAATGCTAATATGTACCATGAAGCTGATGTGCCTTTGATCCTCATTTGCTTACCAGCACACACAGGGCAACACTCCCCAGGCACGCTGATGAAGTTGATGCAGGGCGATAAACAGCGTACTTCAGAGCAAGTGGTCACCCCGTCCACACACATACACGTCATACACGGGGTGGAGTCTGCGAACCAGCTGCTGCCCTCTGTATGCTGCTCTCCTCCATACACACAACCTGAGAAGGAACATTAAATCACTGGTAAAAGCTAATTCCTTCTGCAATTATGATTTTTAGAGATCTATTTACCTCGGCAGCGAGGACAGCAGGCTCCTGGATCGGTCACCTGATGCATACAAGGCAGTTTGGGACACTCTGGAGAGGCACAATGCACCTCACCTGCCTGCAAGACGCAGGTAGATTAACAATTAAACCCATAGAAAGTGCAAATATGGAGGAAAAAGACAGAGGTGAGGAGTCAGACCTGGCAAGTGCAGGTGGAGCACTGGTTTGAACTCAGGGTCCATGTCATCCCGTCATTGAACTCCTGTCCATCAAGCAAACACACTGAGACCAGAGACAGACAAGGGACAAAGACAGATTTATCAATTAAGTCTCTTTTAGAGAGATATAGCTTGTTTTTATGTAAGTTTGTGCAAGAGTGATTTTTAATGTCCTTGAATTTGCGGTGGCTTTTATCAATTCCATTAATACTTTTAGGTGAAAGTTAAATTAAAGGAACTGGTAAAAGTTAAAACAAAATAAACAATGGTAAAATCATTTCTGAACACAAATGACTAATAGTTAGAAGTACAATTTAATTAAATTTCTTTTTTTGTTGAAGTAGACTTCTAAAAAGTTGTTTCTGTCTCAGTATACAGGCCAAGGCTTGAAAGTAGTATGCATGGAAGTACAACTTGGCTTTAAAACAGAAAGCAAAAAGCAGCCCCAATATTGTGTACATCTCATTCTGACAAAAGAAAACGATAATTATTTTCTTCAAATTGCAGAATTGCAGCAACGGGGTGAATGCAGATTAAACATTGAGGCCACGGATTTGCTACAGTTAAACATATTACAAGACTCAGTGGTAACACATAAGTGTTTTCATGCCATTTACACAAACAGTTCAGGAAGTACCTGTGCACTCAGGACAGCACTGCCCTGGCTTGGTAACTGGTCGGACGCAGGGTGTTGGTGGGCAGACCAGGGGCACACAGGTGACGGTGCCTTTGACACAAGTGCAGCGCTGACAGGGATTGGAGGAGGGTTTAAAGGTTTGACTGTGAGCGTGGACGACCCTCTCATACAGACAGGAGTCACAGGCGGGGCAGCAGGTATCTGAAGGGACTGGGTGGGAGCACCGGACTGGACAAGGTCTCTTCTGACAGTTTACCACCTCGTTCTGATCAGAGGAGGGGATGAAGGGACAAGTTGGAAAGAAAGAAAAAGAGGGGAGATGGAATTAATCATGCAATTTGACTTTGTATCAACTGCAGTCAGATCATTTCATTTTCATCCATTAAGAATTATCAGACTGACCAGACAGGAGCATGAAGAGCAGGGATCAGAGGGAGAAGGGAAGGAGGAGCCGGACTGATATTCTTTCCCCCGATAAAGACAAATCCCTGTGCAGACAGGGCAACACTCCCCAGCAGGGGTCAATGGACGTACACAGGCCACACGTGGACAAGATGCATGCATACACACCACACCACCGTTCTGTACACAAAAACACACGCATTGAGGTTGACAATATTTCTTTTGTATATTCGTTATCGTCCTTATGTACAACTGAAGATAAAAAAGATGAAGGAGTGGTAGCTAGGTGTATTCATGCTCCATGTGCAAAAACTAAAGTCTGCTCTTCACAGTCCTGATCGAATTAAATGGATACTCCATTAAAAGTTACCAGCAGTATCATTGTTAAAGCATTGATTGTTTGCAACATAATAAACAGAAAAAAGTGGATTATGTGGTAAACTGAAGTTCATATGTTTTGACACTTTATTTTGGTGTTGCTGTGGGACTCCACTGGATCCACTGTAAGTGCTGTAAATCAAAGAAGAAGAAGCACACTTTTCAGAGCCTACAAGGGGCAAGTATTTGATACTCAAAAAATAGACTCCTGATGGACTATTCCTTTATTAAAACATCCTTGTGACTTTAAACACGTTAGTCATCTTTTTATCACTGACGAGCCATCTAATTCTGTTCCACAGCTCTAACACCAGTGGGGTGTTTACTGCAAACGTAGACCACCTTGCTAGTTAGGGTCTCCACAGTTATCTGATGGTTTTCATAAATATATAAGTAAAAAAACAAACAGTGGATACAAATTCAAATCCGTGCGTGTTAGTACCAGACAGGAGCAGAGCTGGCAGTGGTCTGTAGGGTGTGGGAATCGCTCTCCGTTGAAACAGCCTCGTCCATTCAAGTTGCATCCATCACAGACTCCACATGCACAGCCATCCAGAGCTGGATGTGAGCATGACACCGCAGTGCATCTTCTCTGTGAACACACCACTTCACCTCTCTATGGAGAAAAAAAGATAATATGTACAGTAGCTGTGAGGGTGCAGAGAGACCCCCAAACTAAATGCAGCCCTTCTCCCTCTCACTGAGCATGTGCAGTCCTGGCACCCTCCCTCTCCTCCTGGAAGGATCTGTCCGTCAACATAAGTCACACCTTGGAATTGACAACCTATACACAAAGTTAAACTTCAATGAACAACTTACTCTGTATACCATGAACTGTGATATGTTGTAAGCTGGTTACCGTCACAGACAGGGCAGCCACAAGGGTTGGTGACCGGGTGAGGACAACGTGCGGCTGGACACGACTTCTTCATACATCGCACTGAACCAGTCTGTAAGAGAAGATGCATGACACATTGTCTATAAGAGATTAACCAGCAGGAATGACACCTGAATGCGTGTGTGTTGATGCTACCTGGCAGGTGCATTCAACGCAGAGGTTTCCTGGGTCAGCGATTGACTGCCCATTTGCAAGGACCGCACTGTTATAGAAACAGCCTGTCAAATAAAGGCATGTTTATTTTGCCATTTTGTAACCATGGGAAAGATGAACAAACAAAGTTTAAAATCAATCATCCTAAACTCGGAATGTGGGCAGAGTTTGATTTTGACTTTACATACGTTCACATTCTCCACAGCATTGTCCGGGTGGTTTGTAAGGGTGGCTGCACTCTCCATAGCAAGGTATCTTGGTGCAGATGACCTCGCCTCCGTAACAGTAACATACGCCACAAGGGTCTTTGTCATCACCAAACTCCGTGCCATCAGGGTATTCTTTCCCATGAAACATGCAGCCTGCAAGTAGAAAACCGGAGATTAAGATATTTTTGAGACAACCGGTATATACTGTAGTTCCCAATTAAAACTGTTGACAGAAATGTCTGTGGATCATCTTCAGTAATAATAGCTTTTCACTCACTATCACAGGACATGCAGCACTGTCTCTGGACTGGGTGGTTACAGTTGGACGGTGGACAGTGCTTCCTCTCGCACCGGACGGAGCCCTCACGGCAAACACACACTGCACATTGATCAGATGCATCATCCCAAGTCTCCCCATTAGCTCGCTCCCGGCCCTCGTAAAAGCAGCCTGCAAGGGAAATGAGACAGAGAAAACATGATCAAACCATACAAAAGTGCAGTTTCTTATATGACTGAACAACTGCGTCAAAATTGCTGAGGTCTTTTGTCAAAACTGATCACATAAAGTTCTTGATCAAAATATACAAACTGCTTTGTTTTTGTGTTACAATATCTTGGCAGAGATAAGAAATTGTACCTTCGCATGTCCGGCAGCACTGCTGCGTGATGGGATGAGAACATGGAGCAAAGGTGCAGGGCTTGCGCTGACAGTGAACTGTCCCATTGGTGCAGGCACATGACCGACAGTTGTCAGCTGGGTGGTAGAAACGCTCAGTGTGTCTGTAGGCTTGCTGTTCATACACACAGCCTGATGGAGGAGCTGAGGGAATATCAGGGCGGAAAAAATTCAACTGTGCGTCTCTACGATACAACTTCATAATCTATGCTGTGTTCGACCATCACGAGCCAGGAAACAAACTCAACCACAGAAGATGTACCAACCCGACCAATGAAATTAGGAGTTGTAGCATCTGTCTGAAAGGAAAACCATCAAACTCTACAATCCCTGATGACCAATAAATAGTAACACATGGTTTAAGGATGAATATAATGATCTCTTAAGCTTTCTCTTTTCAAAATAAGGATCAGATGAAGACGATATGAAGCCATAATTTCATATAAAAACATAAAATACCAATTCAGAATAGGAACGATAAGGGGTATACTAACTAACAATAAGAAACAGTTGAGTGTAAAAATCATAATGCTGGTGCTTTTGGGGATGTAAACAGGAAGTACAATGTTGCCATGGAGTCAGTTAATTAGCTTTGTTCCATTAAAAGTATGCCAAATTAATTCTCATGAGTTTTCTCTGTGTGTTCAGATTTGTGTCAAAGAAAGAACGTTTTTTCAAGGAAATTGTGATAGTTGTGCACTAATGTTAAAACAATTACCTCATTGAGCTCCAACTGCTGACTGAGTTGATATATGAGTGAAAATTACACGCCAAACTACAATAACTAACCTCGCGTCTATTTTAGAGCCCTTCCATTTCTCACCCTCCTGAACCTTTCTCTCTTGCACATCCTTACCAGGACACTGGGGGCAGCAGTCTCCAGGCAGCACATTTGGGTTGGCGCATGGCAGCACTGGACACCTCTTCATCAGACACTGGACATTCCCATTCTACGAGAAATACAACACAGACTGAAATCAAAACCTGCCTCAAGAAAAACCACAGGTGATCAACACAGCAGGGTTCGTCATGCTGTGATGCTCATTGTTCTTACTATGCAGCTGCATGTCCTGCATGTGTCAGTGGGATGGGGGAACTCCTGTCCATTGGGATACTCTTTCCCAGCATAGCTGCAGCCTAATATAGAGGAATGTTGTGTACATTTTAATTTGGTAAATTCATTTGTATTCCTTATAGAAAATGTACGTTTCCTCACCATTGCAGTTGTTTTGACAGCATGTTCCGTGTAGAGGAGCGTTACAGTGAGGATGAGGGCATTGGGCTCGGTGGCAGTCAATCTGGCCGCTCACACACTTACAGTCCTCACACACACTCACAGGGTTGGGAAAAGCCTCTCCATCCACAAATATGCGGTTTTCAAAGGAGCAGTCTGGGGGAGATGCAAACACATGGACATTATAGTGAGCTGACTGACAATAAACTAAAAGAAAATGTGCTACTTGATTCATGACCATATCTAGTTCTGAGATTGGGCACCTGGACATTTAGGGCAGCACTCTCCAGGTGGTGTGTATGAGTTAGAACAGTTGAGTGGAGGACAAGGTCTTCTCTCACACTCTACGCTGCCATGCTGAGGAGAAGGGAGGGCTGTTTCAGCATGTTTGAAAGCAAACAGTACTATGTATTGTGTGTGTGTGTGTGTGTGAGAATGGAGATGTGCTCACCTGACATGTGCAGAGGTGGCAGGGGTGGTCAGGAGTCGTAAACCTCTGGCTATTGCTATAGATACGATGGTTATAGGTGCAGCTTTCACACAATGCACAACATGAGCCTGGGGAAAGGAAAAATACTTTGTACTGACGTTACACTGTCACCTGCATATGAGCAAAGCTCAGACACACACGCTCTTACCAGTGGTCTTGCTGGGATGCAGGCACTCGGTCGGGGGGCAGTGTGTGTGTGTACACCGCGTCTCTCCATTCACACAGGTGCAGCTGGAGCAGGGACCCTCGGGGTGCCAGTTGGCGCCTTCCTCATATTCTACCTCCTCCAACACACACGCTACAATGAAAAAAAGTAGTCATATATTCATTGATGAGTTGCACCTGTGTGAGTGTGTGTGTGTGTGTGTGTGTGTGTGTGTGTGTGTGTGTGTGTGTGTGTGTGTTTGTGAATGCATTACAACCTTTGCAGATTGGACAGCAGAGACGTGGGTCTATAATGGGGTTGGAGCACTGGACAGGAGGACACTTCTCTTCACGGCAATTGACATTCCCACCCTAAAACAGATACAAGTATTAAACGTTGTGATGTGTTTCGGTTTAAAAGATCGTACAGAACAATAATAGCTATTATGTGCATACTCGATCAGGTACTAGAGTGTTATAAAATGCTTTGAAAGGTGTAAAATCATACTGTGCTTGAGACATGAGACAAAGGTAGAAACATTTCCCCCTTTGTGAATGAAGCCTAATGCACACTTGCTCATTAAACCGGACATGTTTAAATACAAAAATGCTCAAGTTTAACCACTTTCTTCTTGAATATACTGACTGGACTTGCCTTACACCTGCACTGTAGACAGGGTCCACTTCCAGCAGGGATAAACACTTGTCCATCAGCATAAACCCTCCGGTCATATTCACATTCTGTGGGAACAAATGAAAAAAACTTGCATTATGTTTGCTTCAGTTTGAATGGTAAAAGTAGAATTGGAGGATGGCATGCAATAGGCAAAACTAACTTGACAAAGACATGAGGAAATGGCATATTTTTGACAAATTTACAGATATCGACTACTGACCACCGCATGTGGGACAACACTCTCCTTTGTGCTTAGCTGGGTGACTGCAGTGTGGTGGAGGACATGATGAATCCATGCGCTCACAAGACACTTCTCCTGCCTAGAAACAGGTAGACAAGAGAGATATAATTTAGATAGGCAGATACAGAGATAGATATGCTGTTGCAGATAACCCAATATCTATCAATCTATATATATATACAGTATATATATATATATTTATTAAATTAACCCCTGGGTCTTGAATACCGGCCACCACATCATCCAGTCACGTGAACATAAAGGAAACAAAAAACTTTGCCAGACTGAACTCACAGAGCAGAGGCAGTGGAGGCAGGGGTCTCTCCTGGAGGGGAACCTCTGTCCACCCACATACACGTTGGATTCATAATCACACTGTTCACACCTACAGGTCACACACACACACACACACACACACACACACACCGTAAACATCTAAAACCTTTGGAAATGTTTCAGTTGTCTTGAAAGTAGAAGATAAGGCGGATTGATGCAGGCTTGGAAGTGATATGGATGACATTAGACAGGTTGGGTACCGTGGGCAACAGTCTCCAGCACGATGTACAGGGTGTCGACAAGTCAAGGCAGGACAAGGAAGAGGTGAACAAGCCACATTTCCGTTCTGGAGGGGAAAGACATAAAAAAGATAAACTTGATTTATACACACAAAAACTGAAGTGTAATGATGAATGTGATGATAAATAACCTACCAAACATGTGCACTCTTGACAATGGTCTCCAGTAGGGATCACAGCTCCGTTAGAGAAGTCATGACCGTTCACACCACAGCCTGCAAGACATGCACAAACACACGCTGTGTCTCTGCAGTTTACTGAAGCCACACACACACACACACACATGCACACACACACACACACACACACACACACACACACACACACACACACACACACACACACACACACACACACACACACACACACACACACACACACAGCTCCAGTTAATTGAAGAAACCCACCTTGACAAACTGGACAGCAGGTATTGGGTGAAGGAGCAGCTGGGTTTTTACATGGAGTGTTGCACTGCTCCCTCTCACAGCGAGCTTGACCCTCCTGGTGAGAGAAGAGAACAATATCAATACAGATGAAGGTGATGGAGAAGATAAGAGGGTTAAATTGCCAATCACTATCAAACCCACCAAACAGTAGCACACATCACAAGGATTCCCCACCGACCTCCACTTGGCACTATGATCATACTGGACACCAGCATGGATACAGCCTGCAAACACATTTTTACATTCCTTTAGTGGTGTTGAGATTTTGCAAAGACAATCTTGGTGATATTTTCCGAAAACCTTTGTGAGACAGTTAGACAAATTTAATTTTGGAACAACCGTGATACACTTTGACTCCATTTCAGGGTTTGGATGTATTCCAAAAGGAATTTATACAAAGAAGGATCTATGCTTTTTGGCATTTTTTTATGTAAAAGTGTTTAATGTAGTGAACTAGGGCTGGGCGATAAATCGATTTAATCGATTAATTCGAATGTGTGCTTTAAGGCGATGTGTTTTATTGAAAATCGAGAAAATCGCCCCCACCCCTTTTTCCCGTAGTAGAGTGCGCGCGCATTGTTTACAAACTAAAACAATGGCGGCCAGCAGCTTCACTGCTGGCCGCCGCCGCCGCCACCTCACAACAACAACCCAGCATTTTGGAGACATTCACCAACTGTACTCCGCATGAGAAGAAGAGTGCCCGGTGGAAAGCCATCACGGATGCAGTCGCGATGTATATCGCAAAAGATATGGTGCCCATATACACCGTGGAAAAGCCGGGGTTTATTCACCGTCTCAAAGCTTTGGACCCCAGGTACGTGCTACCAAGCCGTAAACATTTTTCTGACGTTGCCTTGCCTCGGCTGTACAATAGTACACGCCAAAGGATCTCTGCGGAGCTGGAGGGGATGTCATTCTACTCCGCAACAACTGACCTGTGGTCCAGCAGGTTGACCCAGACACCGATCCACTTGACTGGTGGAAGCGTCACCAACTTAACTTTCCAAGGCTAAGTACTTTAGCAAAGAAATACCTCTCTGTGCCAGCTACTCTGAGAGGCTTTTCAGTGTGTGGGGGGGGCATTGTTACATGCCACCGTGCATGCCTGAAGCCAGAGGTAGTAGACAGGCTTGTCTTCCTGGCAAAAAATATTTAGAAAAAACATGCACTACTGTTTAATACTGTTGGTTATGTTGTGAATGCACTTGATTTTGTTTACATGCACTTATTTACTGTGCAAAATATGTTATGTTGATGTTAGATCAGATGTTGCACTTTTGAAAATGTGAATGTTAAAGGGTCATATACATTTTATTTCATGCTGTGTTTGTATCAGTGTATTCAGTTAGAAAAGCTTACTGTAAAAAGTTACATTTGCACAGTTGTTTACAATGGAAGGCTACTATTTAATGCCATTTAATGTTATGTTTAATTTAATTTTATATTTAAATGATTCAGGCAAACAAAAGAGTGACCAAATACTTTTTGTATACTACAGGCACCTTTCTACAATGTTCAGGTTTTGTTTGCACTTTATTTTTATCAACCTACTTGGGAAAATCATCACAAAATAAAAGAAAAAATTGTTTTCAACAGCTTCTGTCATCTGCAAAAAATTTTGGGGGAAAAAAATCGATTTAAATCGTGAATCGGATTTTTTGTAAAAAAATCGGAGATTTTTTTTTTAGGCCATATCGCCCAGCCCTATAGTGAACTAAGGCTGAGGATTTGTTTTGGATTTTTCTCTCTAACAAAGAGTGTTGAGGACAGATTTTTGTTTTTGCTGTGTCCTTACCTCTGCATCGCTGGCAGCAGTCTCCAGGTACAGTCTCCCTTTGTGTGCAGTCCAGTGAAGGGCAGGGTTGAGGATTGCATTCCCTGTTACCCTCCTGTTTGCAATGAAAGGACAAAGAGGTGAGAGAAAATGATGAACAAGGAAGACCAGAGCAATTGTTTAAGCTCAGATATGTTCGTATTAATGTAGGTGTATGTTAAAAAGAAAGATACTCACCTTACACGTACATGTCTGACAGCCATCTCTACTGTAGGACACATTATGAACTGTACCATCCAGCTCACATCCTGAAAGTGAGACAGAAGTTTAAGTGCATAAACATTTTTGAGCTTGTGGGTGTGCGTCTGAAATATCCCAGAAGATAAAAGTTGGAGTGTATACTGGTAGTTTAAGTACGTTTGAGCTTTGTCCCTCTTTGTCTATCAATGCAGATTTGTTTCACCTTTTCTCTGCTCACTGGGGAACATCTGGCTCTGCTTTCTCTCTCCAGTGGTGACAGAACGGTTCTGATATAATATATATGTGCTTGCTCTCACACGTACTATAATTTATGGGCCGCAACTATAACCACAAGTTCCTGCAGCCTTCTAGCCGCTAAAGACCACCGGCAAGTGTATTAACACTGTAAGACATTTACTGTAGCAGTAACAGCTCACCGCAACAACTTCCCACATTCTTTGGCTGTTTAAGTTATTTTGATGAAAAATAACCCCGTTTACTGTACAGCACATACTAAACACTGTGAAGAGCAAAGTCGTTATGCCGAGCTTGGACATTTCAGCAGATAATTATTTTAATGATAACTCTCCAAAGGACAGAGACAACGTGTTTGTGTGTGAGAGAGGGCAATAATGACAGCGTGTGAGAGAGGCTATTGAGGCTGCCTACTGTGCCAGCAGCCAGCAGACATTTCCTCGAGCAAGCCAAGCATGCATAAGATCAAAGTGTATGTGGGAGTGGGAGTCTGCGAGTGCGTATCAACTGGGGGCCATTGGAGTCTTCTGGCCAACATGCAGAAACACTTAAGGATAGGGTGGATGAAAAGGCAGAGACAGCGACAGAGAGAGTAGCCAAGAGGGGTGAGAGAAGGGACAGTGGGGTGTTTGGGCACATCTGTATTGCATAGATGGTTAAAACGTGAACAATAATCAGAACAAAGTTTACATAACTCTGTGGGAGTGGACTAAGGGAGACAGAGACAAAGAGAGACAGAGAATAATAGTCCTTCATGAGGCCAGTCCAAATTCAACTTAAGTCCCACGTGTTTGTTTCACTCTATTATGACAGGAGGTTCTCCACAGTTACCAGGAAGTTGAGTACAACTGTATTACCATACAGAGGCAAGGTACTCTAAAAGCTAGAGTATGCATTGGCAAATGGTAGTAATATATTTAAAAAAAATACATTGACAAAAACATGCTACAACTACCAGGATGACGCTTTAGACCTGCATTACCAGTTGAGGGCAGCGCAACAAGCTGTAAACACAAGTGACAAATGATCCCCTTACAAAGAAGATGAGGTGAGCGTCTGAGAAAACAGTCGACTTTTTACACATCCAGCAGCAACAAGTGATGTTTCTGTCCACCCAAAGAATGTGAGTTCTGTTTTTGGTCTTTTCCAACCCCTGAGGGAAATATGTGGCTCTTTCACAGCTAATTGTTGCAGCATGTCTGTCCACTGTCTGATAAGGTTTTTTTTTTGCCAAAAAATAGCTGCCTGCTGCAGTTTGATGATGAGAGCAGGTGACTGTAAACTAGAACAGGAAAGTGCTGTCGTAAAAACCAAAACAATGAGCTGAAGAAATGCTGAAATGCTGCTCACTAAAAGCAACTCCCTTCCCATTACACATATTAATGTGTTCAAACCTTCATTTTCATTTGTGATTGTGACCCACCTCAAGCTTTTCAAAAGTTCTTGAGACCTGCCGGGTAACCAAACATACAATAAGCAAATCTTCCAAACTAAAACAATGAAACACCTACTGTAGACAAAGCCTTAGAATAGCACGCAAGGACACACGCTCAACATTACAAGAAGCATCTGCCGCCCTGTTAACAGCTCTGTGATGCTGCACTTAGGCACAGCAGGCCTTTGAGCTAAATGCAAAAATACCGTCAGCATGCTAACATGCATACAATGACAGTGCTAACATGTTTATGTATTGGTGTAAGGCTTACCATGTTACCATCTTAGTTTAGCATGCTGACATTTGCTGAATAGCACTAAACACAAAATGCAGATTTTTATCGAAATCCATTCAATCGGACTCGTTGTTGAAACATCACTGAAGTGGACTGACATCACCACACCTGGACATTGCTGCTAGCGTGGCTAAAACATGGCTGGAACTAATACATACATTATCACGACATGGACAAAAAAGTTCAACATAGACATTATGAATCTACTCTACCCCACTAATCCTGGTACCAAAATACCTGTCTCAGCTGTCTCTGACACACTGGTCCCTTGGTGTTGGGGGGTCAGGAGCAGCGAAACCCAGCAGGGTCAGAGGTCAAGACGAAACATACGCCTCCATTTTGACAGGGGTTAGAAAGACAAGGGTCTGAGAGAGGGACGGCCATCTGCAAACTAGCTACTTAACACCAGTTGAACGTGTGCTTTTTAAAGTGTGCCAAAATAATATAATTTTGTGTTTTTGTGTGTGTGTGACGAAGATAAACAGAGTGAGCAAATGAGGAAGGGAATGAGGGAGCGAAAGAGAACTGGCAGGAGCTGAATCATTTTTACCTTTAATGTTAGCTTGGCATGTGACCTTTCCAGATGTGCACGCACACACAGTGGTGAGGTCAATCTGCCAGCGCTGGCCCTCCTCCACGTCACGTCCCTCCCACACACATCGCTGCCTCACACACTCACATCCCTCCAGGTACTGTACGCGTGACTGTAGGTCTGCGTTCTGCAGAAAAACAAAAA
The DNA here is from genome assembly GCF_949748355.1 of Melanostigma gelatinosum. NCBI lineage: Eukaryota > Metazoa > Chordata > Actinopteri > Perciformes > Zoarcidae > Melanostigma > Melanostigma gelatinosum. The sequence goes on from NC_136634.1 coordinate 12,965,539, forward strand.
GAAATCCATGTCCCTTTATATCACCTTATATACTTGTTCTATCATGGCAAGTCATACAATCTTAGTGCAATACGCACCTGAGTTTTGACCGTGTCCAGCATATGAGCAAGCTCTTCCAGCCTCTTCTCTAGCGTCTTCAGCCTGTCATCTTTCTGTGCCTGAGAAACAGACTTCACCCCTTGAGGAGATCCCGGGGGCCCCAGCACCACACCTCTCTGCAGCTGGTCACTCTGGACACCCTGGAGATAACGGTTGGTTTGGTCCGTTGGCCTGCTGCTTGCTTTATGTTTACTGGAGGATGCATCCTGCTGAAACATTCGACTGCTGTCAGTCTGAGAATCTGAGCTATCGCCGTTTGTAAACTGAGACCAAGGCAGAGCATCTGGAAGGAGAAAGCGGGAGATGTTAGGAGTAGAGATTCCTGGATAATTCTTGTATTAATAAAATAACAAAGTTTGAGCTCAAACAAACATCCTGGGACAAGGCTGTCAAAATGAAGACCCACAATGAGGAATAATAAACAAACTGTTTGGGGGACTATCTGCCGATTCACTTTTGTCTCAAAAGTGTCTCATGTCTCCCAGTACAAGAGTACTCAAAATATAATACATTATCAGGGTCAGCAATACAGAGAACGAATGGAGCAAAAGAAAACAAAAAGGGAGTGACACTGCAGCCTCTGGCATCTCGTCAGATTCTTCAGATTGTGCAGTATCTGCTTTTCAGCATTCTGGTAAAAACTGATGAATGAAGCATGAATACTGGTATTTATCTGCACAAAAAGGATATAGTTTGCAGGTCTATAGTGAGCTTTGAAATGTTTATTTTGAAAAGCATGGTTATGGGGTCTCTTCTGCAATCTTATTATATATCTATCATTGTTCTGTGTTTAAATAATATTATTAGCATTCAGTTTTGATATAGAAAATCATTCTTTACCCGTAACATTGTCACAGATCCACGGCCTCCTTCGATAGGCTTTCATTGAAATCTCAGCTGTCTTCAAGTATCCCTGCATTCATACAGAAACACAGAAATGCACACATGCTAAATGTTACTGTATATACAGAATTCACATCAAATGGAGCCGGAAATGAAGGAATGTAACTGTAAGTTACAAATAATTATTGTATACATTTTGGAATACACAGTACTGCAGTTCCAAACTTCATTGTTATGTTGCTGTTTTTTATGTTTCATCCTTTTGTGATGAACTGCAAACGGGCTCAATTATGTCTGAAGAGAAATGGTAATAAATCAGTAAAGGTCTCATGTTGTCAGTATTTGAGTATGTACAGGTATGCAGTATGTGAAAAAACTCACACTAAATTTGCTTTCTTTCTTCCCTGGTGTGCTGGCAAGAGTGACCACAGCATCTTGAGGCAGTTCCAGGTTGATTCTCTCGTCACTTTTTATCTGTACAACAACAGCTTCTTGACAGTCTACAAAAAATGCCAGCCTATCAGTCTCCAGGCTCACAGCCAACTGTACCCACGCCTCCCCGGAGAAGGGGTTTCTCCTTGGGAAGTGAAAGCTGGCAGGGCCCTGAGCTCCTCCTCCAGCCTGGTAGTCCAAACGCAGAGAATAGTTGTGGGTGGAGGAGATGATTTGGAGAATGGGTGAGGACGCAGAGGAGATAGAAAAAAGAGTGGCACTGGAGCCCGATGCCTGATGCCCTGCCAAATGCACCCCCATACCACCCTGAAGGTTGGAGAACAAGAAGTGGGAATATTCACGAGAAAGAGTTAGGTACGGGGCTCTGGGACGTATTTTGTATATCACACTGCCAGGACTTTGCAGTCTGGCCACACCGCTGATGTGGTGGGACATGTTGAGGGCTGCCAGAAGGTCGATCACTAGGAGAGAGATAAAACAGACTTGTGACAAACATGCAGACACATACTGCATGAGGTCATGCTCGGTCAAATGGAGGGTGACACTATGGTTTCTGGGTTGTAATGATTGTGTGAGTCTGTGTGAGACCGAATCAGAACGAAGCCGTTCATCAGCCGGTCACACATGGCTGTTGGAGATAAATCCTAAAGCTGAAGTTAGTAAGTTTGTTTTGTTTTTTGGGAAAAAATGTATAGTTTTCCCTAGTGGTGGAAAGTAGCCAAGTGCAAGTACACAAAGTAAGTACATAATACAATTATTAAAGAGTACTTGTAATTGAGTATTACAATATCTATAGGCCTAGCTTCTTTGTAAATAAAGATTTTGGATGAAAACATATGATCAGCTGTGATATGATGCGGTTAATGATTCATCTTCCCAACATTATGTAAAGTAGTTGAGATGATTTACACCAACACAACAGCTGTAAAATGTTGCTTGCACATCACTAATCAGTGATAATAACTGAATGCTATAATATATGGTATGTAAGACTGTACTGCAAAAACAAGTACTTACTTTTGACACTTAAGAATATGTTGCATGAAGCACTTTAGTTTTACTTCTTCAGAATACTTTCACTTTGCAGTATTGCTAATGTTTCACTTTAATAAAACTAAAGTGAAACATTTCCAAATGAAAATAAAAAGAAATGAACAAAACTATAAATATGCAAAATAAAAAAACATTAACGAGTAACCCAAGAATGCTTTTGTAAACTCACCATTCTCGTGATTTGGACTGGAGTGCCCCTGCACAGACAGCACAAAGACACAGAGCAAATGTATCTCCAGCAGCATGAGCGTCCTCAGTTTGCCGCTCTCCATTCTCCAGACGGAACCAAAATATAAAGCCTGGAATAATCCCCACACAATTTATGCAAAAGGCATGGTATTCATTGTCTTTTTAACCTTAATCTGGTGACATGGACCTTGTACTCTAGGTTGAAGATGTCCCTGTTTTCACTGCGAGCAGATCTTTTCCAAAGGGCACACAGAAGAAACATGAAACATCTGGATGCAGGCAGGGCGTCACTTCTCTGCAGTCACACAATTACATTCCCCCTGGGGCCATATCTACAACGAAGTTTCACTCCATGATCACAAAGGCATAGAGTTTGATGATTATTACGATCCTTGCTCAAGATGCTTTTTTATATCTAACGAGAGAGAAAAACACAGACGTGCAGAAAGGTTCAGGTGTGCAGTGTGCGTGAGGTCACCGGTTCTTGTCTGTCTTGTTCAGTTCCCAGTCCCAGAAGGATAGCTGTGGGGGAAGTCCTTTCTTCCCCTGTTTTCCCTCGTTTTGTCAGGCAAAAAAAAAAAAAACCCATCTCTCCACCCATTACTGCTCAGTGGTGTTGATTCCCAAAGACCTCCGTTTTGGTAATCAGCTAAAACCTGGCCTGGAGAATGGAGGGGATCCATGCTGAAAGCAGCCAAAAATGTTTTTGTGTGTGTGTGTGTGTGTGCACAGAGAGAGAAAGAGAGAGAGAGAGAGAGAGAGAGAGAGAGAGAGAGAGAGAGTGAGAGAGGGCGGGGGTACACAGAAGTAGTCATGTTTCACTGCTTTGGAGACGGTCCCAGTGTGCATCCCCACTGTGCTCAAGCCCCCCCACCTCTGTCTCCACAACTCTTGGCGTTCCTTTCATGTTGTTGTCCTTCTCTTCTCTGCTGTGTTTATTATTTCAGAGACTTTCTTTGAGTGCACCCTCATAAGCAATAGCTCTGAGACTACACAGACACTGCCACTCAAAAAGACAGACATATGCCCCTCTGTCTCGTTGTAGTGTTTTTGGTGTGATGACACCCAGGTGTTTCATAATGGAAGCAGCAGACTGGAGAGTCCCTCACCACTCCAGATTGTTTTCTATACAGATTGAGAGTATATCTGTTGAGGGAGATCCAGGTTTAAAGAAGACACTACTTTGAACCCATGATTTTAAATAACATCTTCCCACCGTCTGTCCACATACAAAACAAACCTTGTCACGTCCGTGACTCATGCCAGCTAGTCTGTAATAATCACAATTAAAAGTTTACCCAGAGGACTTGCTCTTTTTGTTTCGGTGTTTTTTCAACATACACAACATTCTTCCGGATGCCATGACTCTTTCAGGCCAAGAGGGCTGATTAGAGACAGTGATAAAGCAGTAAAAGCTTTGGAATGCAACATTATTTTGTTAAAGGAGCAATAAACAAGGTTCTGTCTGACAATAAAGCAGAAACAGACTATTTAAAGATATTGTGAAGTGATGTTATCTGAGCTTCTCCTTGCTTTGTTTACACCGCCGGGCTGGCCGCGCATGTTTTTAGTGTATGTTAGTACATGTGAGCAGCTCTGATCTGCTCTCATACGGCGGTTACAGCTGATATGATAACGTTGTCCGCACTGACAGCGTTGTTTTGCGAAGACAGAGCACCCACCCTCAGGTTACCCCTCAGGTAAACACTGTTAGCTCTGTCAGCACTGTTGCAATTGTTTATACTGTTGGCGCTGTTAGCACCATTAGCTTTGAGACGCAGGCTAAGGCGTCGCCATGTTGAGAGCTGTTGCCAGGCAATCGAAATGCTCCCAATCTTGTATTATACACCTTTAAGACATTTTTTCAATGAAGAATAACGCGTTATAGAGGAGGAAATTTAATGTTCAATTTTCACAATTTAGAAAAATGCTTCTCAGAAGAACTCGCAGGACCAACATGTTGTTCTCACACCATCTTTGTCTTCCTTTTGTGTGGAATAAGTAGATCAGTGTTACACCCAGACTACATTGAGTTGATATGCAGGACAAATTGAGGAACTTAAAAAAAGACAAATAAGTCTACAGCCATGCATCTCTGGATATTGCACATTGCTATTTTTTTTCGCTCAATGAAACTAACATGCGTATAATGACACATATCATGTTTACCATGTTCAGTTAGCATGCAGACATTTGGTAATTAGCACTAAACACAGAGCTGAGGCTGATGAGAATGGAATAAGTTTAGCAGGTATTTAGTCAGAAACCAAGTGATTGAAAACAAATAAATTTGACCTGATCATGGCGCTACATGAAAAGTCAGGGGATCATTCGAGGTAACACTGTTCATCCTGAGGGGGGATATGAGTGTGTGAACCATATTTCATGTCAATCTATGCAACAGTTATTGAGGCATTTCACTCAATTGCCATTTCAGGTAACATCATTATAAGACAAAGCAAAACACACATTCTGGAAACAGATGTTCAGATAATGAAGTTGTCAAAGCCAGCGATTATCTATCATCCACGCCCCATTGTCCTTTTAACCACATCTCTGCTGACATCCAGTGGCCATGACCAATCACAGCAGTATAATGCAAACTCAGTAATCGACTCAGCTATTGGCTGCATGAAATACCATCTTCAAGCCATATGATCTGAGAAGTGCTTGTCCTCTGCACTCTCTGCCAAAGACTGTGCAGCGTTCAACCTTTCCCTGAGGCAAACTTCACACTTCTGCTCCCTCTCCTTTACTCTGACAATGGAAACCACTCACAAGCCTGCACAAACCAAAACATTTCTAGTGGAGCCAGACAACAGCTTTTATCGCAGGAGCCCTAAAGATATGTGCAGACACACTCCTTTAAGAGTGTCTGTCTGCACATGCTGCACAGTTGTCCCGCATGCTGGGACAACTGTGTAAAAGGATGTGGGTTCATCTTTAGAAGGTGAGCAGCCGATGTTTGATAGCTAATCCCTTGTCAAGCCACATTAGTTGTCACATGTCGGCGACGCTAATTGCACAAATCCAACAGGTGCAAGTTGCGTAAACAAAGTACATACTCATACTCTTTAGCAAAGTCTAACCTATTCAATACATTTACAAATGTATATTTAAAATATGATAAATCTTGCCAAGAAAATTACATTTCCTGTTATGCTCTGTAGTGGCTGTATTACTTAAACCTAGAGCTGAATGGACAATATGGCTGTTCAACTTCGATTGCATGACAAACTGTTGATGAAGGTCAATTGTCATTGTGCCAGATAAATCTCTTAAATTCACTTGTGACCCCAGTGTCTGACCGCACCATCGGGTTCTTGCCATCTTTAATCTGATTGGCTCAGTCTTTGTCCCTGACCAGGTAAGCCCCACCCTCAGGCTTTAGCCTCTGAGCTGCTGTCGATCCAGGGATACACACCATAAGGTGCTGTCTACTTTTTAGTGTACGTGTGGCTGGTGTTATCTATTGTTGTGTCGGCATTGTTTATTCCTGAAAACCTCAGTCTGTCTGTATTGAGTGGTGTTTCGTGGCTTTTTCAGGGCTTTGGGAATCAGTGATGTTGCTTCCATCACAAGTCAAGAGATGATGGAGACTGACAGACAAGCTGCAGAGGATTTGACAGGTCAGTACACTGAACAGCATATCCACGATACCTCAGTTGAGTGTCTATTTACTACGCATTTGCAGAGGAGTCCTGATCCTGAAAAGCCCACTCACCCCAGCCACCCCATTCAAACACTTGCACAAACACGACAGTGCATGACAGACATTTAGTCACACACCTTAATTCGCTTGAAATATAACTGGAGTTGATTATTGTGGTGAAAAAGAAATATGGCCAAGTGTCCAAGCAGTTGGCTGTACGGCAGATATACTGCTAGAAGAACTCATTGTTACTCTTCTCTGTGCTTGTAGAAAATGCAACCCCTAGGAAGCCACAAAGAAAGAAGAATATAAATCATAGTGTCGACTCTAAACTGTTGTTAGGTCAGAGAAACGTGTAGAGGAGGAGGATAGTGGGCTACTATTCAGCTGGTTTGCTCTCTCAGCTAAACCCACTTTAAGGGGATTTGAGGAAATTACACAGAGCAAGTGTGTGTACTTGTGTTGAGAAGGTCTCAACCTATTGATGCTTCTTAGGACGTGTTGTCATCAAGACACAGAATAAAGCTAGGTCTAGCCCACTCATTCTTACCGTAGACAGGGAAAGGATGACCATGTTTAACTCATCGTGTTTACCTCTTCCCTCAGGAAAAACTGGTCCCTGAGGCCTTACTGAGCCCAATGATGGTCCTCATTGAACTGAAACGGAGTATATTTCAGGCCAAGGCTCTAGTCGGCTCACTGCTGGTCCTCCTGTCTCTGCACACAGCCACGGGTATACTGCCACGTCACGTTTGTTCGTATAGGAGTTCGGTTCTTGACCAGCATGAATGGGTTTCTTACACTCTGCATATGTGTTTGCATTGACACAGGAATGTCAGGGTGGGGTGGATGTTTGGATGGTCAGGATGTATTCACAAGGATCAGAGAAAACAGCCATTCGGGAGAAGTTGTCACTGAACTCGTGGCTGAAACCCAAATGGAGGGGGTTCACTGGAGCCTGACTGGAAAAGATGCCGATTGGTTCTTCTTGGATGAAAGAAGCATCCGGCTGAAAACATCAGCTGACAAGGTCCTCGACCGAGAGGTAACTCAAGGAATGCTTGTAATACTGTGGGGCTGCAATGAGGATAACTATGTTTACAGCAAACTTTCAGAGATTGAGCTTTACAGCCTTGTCCTTGGACCAAACACAATCTCTTACCGTCATCCTCTACGTAGCCAGCTGACTTACATCATGGCAGCTGCTAAGGGGTCAACCAGATTAACAATCTCACTCTCTATCTGTCAGTCTACTTCTGTCACTATATCCTTAAAAATATATCTATTTCAGGGCTTAAAACCATTTAATACAGCTACAAAGTATCAACATTGAATCCTCATCAAGTATTCTTAGCATGTGATCAAAATGGTCCTTAACATTCACATTATTAAACAGTCTGTTTAAAAGCATCAATTCCTCCCTCTAGACATGTTGTCTTTTCAGTGCACCTGATGAAACATGAGGATGTGCATTTCTTAGACTGTAATCATGAGAGGAAAAATAACATAAAAAAGAACAAGGAATATATGAGGTGTGTACGCTATTATTTCTTAAATCTTTGGTGTACATGCAAAAGTGCACAAATACAAACGGCTTTGAAGCCTGGGTTCAGTTTTTGAAAGCAGCTTGAAAATATTTCCACCTCAGGCTTTTAATATGGAATTGAGTGTGAGAGTTTTTCTGTCTCATTACAAAGTTACCCTTTGGTTATCATCATTTCGTATTTGTGTTCAAATATTTGAATATATCGAATTAGGGATGTCCCCGACTAACAATTTACATAGTCGTTCCTGATTGGTTAAGTCTTGCCTTTTGTCGACTGATCGACAAATCATGTGGGTTATTTTATGCTCATAGATCCCGCTGTTAAAGCTTTACGTATCTGCAGAAAAATAGTAAAAAAAGATGAATGTTACTGCCGCTTTGGTGGAATAATGGAAAGCGCAGTTTGTTGTGTGTAGGGTGTTTGCATGTGTGTGTGTTGTGTAGTGGCAGCTCGGTCTGTAGCACTGTCACGTTTTTTCCCCCTTCTTGCTTCTCTTGGTTGTAAATAGAACATTCAGTCCAAATTCCATTTTCCAAATCGTAGCAATCCAAAATGAAGTGACAGTCAACAGGAGAGTGAGACACAAAAATGATTTTACCACCTGATTTTAGAGAATCGTTCATATATGCATCTAGTGCTCTGATAGTTCTACGTTCTCATGTGACTGGTCTGATTAATACATGTAGGTCTGTTATTTGATTTTGAAAGCTATGTTGATATTTATGAATAACAACGTTATTTTGTTACCACATTTACCACTTACTATCTCTGAGACCATTCGACTGTGAGATTGACAGCCAAATCCGGCTCCTTAGATCCAATATTCAAATAGTCAACAATTTGGGGTCCCTTCTTTATTAAATAAAGGACTTCTTTGTTTCCTCATATCTGTTGTTGTCTCTCTGTCAGGCTCAGGGTCCTGTCCTAATGGCTGAGTTATCATGTTATGAGGACGACGCACTTCAGGTACACTTCATTAACCTTCATCTTACCGATAACTCTTTAGTGTTTCATCCCACATTCAAACCTAGCCAGACCTTAATTCACTTGAGATAGAACAGACGTTGATTGTTGTGGTGGGGAAGAATTCTGGCCAAGTTTCCAAGCAGCTGTCTGTACGGCAGACATACTGCTAGAAGGACTCATTGTTACTCTTCTCTGTGCTTGTAGAAAATGCAACCAGGAAGCCACAAAGACAGGAAGAATATAAATCACAGTGTCGACTCTAAAGTGTTGTTAGGTCAGAGAAACATGCAGATGAGGATGATAGTGGGCTACTATTCAGCTGGTTTGCTCTCTCAGCCACGCCTAAACTCACTATAAGGGGATTTGAGGAAATTACACAGAGCAAACCTCTATGTGTCTTTTTTTTTTTTGCTGGTGTAGAGTGCGTACAGAATTGTGGTGGAGATTCTCAATGAGAATGATAATTTGCCTGTGTTTGCAGAAGACATGGTCCGGTCTTTTACCATCAGTGAGGTGAGGCACTTTCACAAATACAAGCACACAAATCTGTGCATGCGTACACAAAACATACGAGACTAAAGTGCTGAAGTGTTTCTCTGCCTGCCTTTCTACCTGTGTGTTTTCCAGCTGACTCCAGTGAACACTGTGGTGTTTACTGTCCAGGCCACAGATGCAGATCATGACAAGATCATTTACTCCATTGACCAAGCATCAGTAAGTTCTACTCTAGTTCTAAACGAATAGAAAAACACCAACACAAAAATAAGCATTGTTAATGTCTTTGTGTGTGTGTGTTCTTTAGCCGGATGCAGAGTACTTCAAGGTTGATCTCCCCAACAGTGGAGAGGTGATCCTGTCCAAGCCTCTACTATGAGACCAAAACACTGCTTTCTGTCACCATCCACGCCTCGGTAAGCTATGTACGTCTCAATTTTTACTGTTTTAGAATAAATGCATGCACATATACATCTAAATGAAAGCCATCATCCTTTCCTGAAAATAAAGTAAAGATTTGATTCCCTGATTTTCCTGACAATTACTGTTAAAGAAGATGAGCCCTATTTAATTGTTGTTCTCTTTCAAATTTGCAGGACAAGTGTAATGTCCTCTAAATACATTTTAACTTGTCGTTATCTCAGGAAATGAGCACTGCTGAGCACTTCAATACCAGCACCAACATCACCATCAACATCCTGGATGGAGATGACCAGTACCCACAGTTTATGCCCTGCCAGCTGCTTTTCCACGATGAGACCAGTCACATCTGCACCAGCCCTGTGTACACAGTCAATGTCACAGAGGGGGAGGAGGTCAGATGCTACCCCCCCCCCCCCCCACGAACACACCACACATAACCTGTGTTATACAAGAATGTCCATTAATGACATTCATATAATATCCACTGACTTCACCTTGCTAAGCTTAACATAGACACTACAGTTAGCTGTTTACTGAACGTGGCTGTGTTTTGCATATCAAAAACCAAGGATTATGACCAACAAATGTGTGTCATGTTGCAGGACATTGTGTTGGATTTCTCTCCTGGTCCCATTCATGCAGTGGATGGAGACAGAGAACTCAGCTCTCCACTCAGCTATGCCATTCTCTCAGGTACCACAGATAGACCACCAACACAATTTCATGTGCTGTGCTGATAACTGTTTGTGTTCATGCTAGGAGACGATGATGGGCATTTCCTGATGGACAGAGAAACGGGGGAGGTGAAACTGATTTGTGTGATTGGAGACAGACTCACAACTCCAGAGCTGCATCTCCAGGTCATGGTAAGACTCACATACTCAGTGTTTACAGGAGGCTTGAGACATTCACTCTACTTTCTCACTCCCAATACCAATCTGTTTTCTGTCTTTCTGTGTGTCTTGCACCCAGGCGTATCAGGACGACGACCCCAGGAAGTATTCTGTTGCTACAGCGTTGGTCCGAGTTCTGGCAGTGAACCAGTTTCATCCAGAGTTTGACATGGCTGAATATCAAGGCTTTGTAACTGCTGGAAAGAGCACTGCCTCTCTGGTCAATACTTATGGCAGCAAAGCACTGATGTTATATGCACATGATCAAGACTTTAACCATGTACGCATTGCACTACTATTCCACACACATAACATACACAAACACAGTGCAAAAATGCTCAAAGCAGATCTGTATTTTGAATTTATGTTGTCACCCATCACCTCTTTTTTCTCCACAAACAGGGCTTCAATCCCATGATCCACTTCACCTTCAGTCCTACATCCAATCACACGGAAATGTACCAAATCACACAGGAGGGTCTTCTGATCGCCAGGACCAATCAACTCCAAGCAAGACAGAAACACGTTCTAGAGGTGAGCCTTGATTTGATTGAAAACTCAATACTAGCGATTGTAACCGCACATTTACATTATGTCAGCTCACAAATATAAATTTTAGCTTTAATTACCATAAATGTTTTGGAAGATTCCCTAATTTGCATGAATGCCGATTGAGATACCGAGTCCTTCATTAGGCTGACTGCATAAGGGGAAAAAATGGAACAACCCAAAGGTTTTGGCATGCACAACAAAATAACTATGAAGTGTTGTGTTTATCTACTACAGGGATTCCCAAAGTGGGGTGCGCGCACCCCTGGGGGTGCGCGAGCTGCCTCTAGGGGGTGCGCGAGAGGAAAAGTGTAATGGCGGTCTGATGGTGTAATAATATTAAATATAAAAAAAAAATGTAATTTTAATTTAAAAACTGTCAGGTGGGACATCTGAAGCCATCAGTCGTAACAGAGGAGAGGGACAGAGAGAGAGAGAGGAATCGGAGGCGAGGGGAACGGAGAGGTGCGTTGGGGAGAGACCGGGAGAAGAAATCGAGCCAGAGTCAGAGGAAGATGAGACGGAGGAGACCGAAAAGGAGGAAGGGATAGCACAGACAAATCGGGAGCACATCGGCCCATCGCGGAGTCAAGGTGAAAGAAGAGGAAACGAGAGTGAGCATCAGACTGGGAAAAAAGGAGGAAATATGATGAAGAGTATCTGTGTCTGGGCTTCACTTGGATTGGCAACGCAGATTCCCCAAAGCCACAGTGCGTGGTGTGCAGTGAGGTTCTGGCTAACAGTCTGAAGCTCTTATTTACGTCGCCACCTGAACACCAAGCATGCCAGTGCAAGTCAAAAGCCCCTTACATTGTTTATATCGAAATTGGAGGAGTTACAAAACAGCCAAAAACAACTGGAGTCTCATTCATGTGTTGGGTCTATAAATGACGCACTACGGGCTTCATATCTGGTTACAGAATAGCGAGAAAGGGGCTACCGCACACAATCGCCGAAGACGTGAGCTTGCCAGCTGCCAGAGAGATGGTGGAATGTATGATTGGGGAGAAAGAAGCAAAAAAGTTGGACATGATCCCGGTGTCCAACAACACTGTGTCGCCGCATCGATGCTTTGTCCGAAGACATCCTGGCTGCATTAGTCGCTCATTAATTGTAAATTAAATGTGATAATCTGCCTCTGAGCCTGTGCGTGTGTGCTCGCATCCGTATTGCTCTTTAAAAGTGACGCCTTGTGTCACTGAAAGTTATTGAAACTTTGTTGCAGTGTTTCAGGGCGTTTTCACACCTTCAGTTCGTTTGCTTTGTTCTGATTCAGGGTTTCATATGATACAATGTTGCAGTTGCTCCTTTGTTCGGTTTGTGTTCACACTGCAACATTTAACAGCGGACTAAATCTTGTAAACAAATGCCACGCGCGAGCAAACTGTTCTCTCATTGGTCTTATGCGGCTATGAAGGCTTAAAAGGCTCTGTTGCTTCTTTTTTTTTTTTTTAATTAAGGGGGGGGGGGGTGCGCGAACCCGGTCGGGATGTAGAAGGGGGTGCGCGGCCTAAAAAGTTTGGGAACCGCTGATCTACTATAATTACATCCATCAAAGTGGAATTAGATTCGTTGAAATAAACTGAAAAACATTTGATGTGCTTTGGAAAATGATCAGCAGTAGTGTAAAGTACACAAGACATAAGTTAATTGGCTAAAACATTAAAATCAACCAGCATGTCCCTAATCTTACCAAAGACAAGACTGGAATTATATGTATTCAACATGTCCGGTTGCAACGACTCAAACCTTATACGTACTGCTACATCCTGCAGTGAAGCTAGTCTTTGTCTTTTATCAAAATCTCATAACAAGTGAAGACACAGTTATTGAAGACGTGATAAAAAGTCTAAATACTTTGCAGGTAACGGCTAGAGACCAGGAGTCGGGAGATGCCACCTTTGCTACTGTAGTGGTGGAGGTGTTACCTGAAGGACAATCAAGTAAGGATGCACTCTCAAGGCTTTTACACACCGGTGGCATGAGTACTTTCACACAGAACATGAATATCATGTTGACAATATCAAGTCTAAGGAGTTTTCTCAGCTTTCTGAGTTAATACATCAACCAATCACTTGTACGGACCAGACAAAAAGTGTAGCCAAGAGCTACGAGCAGAGACATTTCAGAGAGGAGGCACCCCTCTGAGAGTCAGTTTAGTGTATCTGTGTCACGTCGGTTTTGCCATTTTCCCGCCCATTTAGGAGACCTGAGACTTTTAACACCAATGGGAGAAGTGAACATAAACACAGATTATGACCGGTTCATTCACTCCACAGTCACCAACATCAATATTGGACCCAATTTTAAGCCACATATCTTCAGAACATTCTGAGAGTAAAATGTCATTTTACAGGAAGACAAATAAGGAGATGATAAACTTTCTTCAAGACCTTTCTCAGGAACACAATCTCGTAAGATCTGGCAGCCAACATTTGCGAACGCCCTTGCTAACTATTTTTTTACATTATGCAATGTGTGTTAACAACACTTCAAACAAGGTGGGGGATGGGGGGGGGGGGCACACATGTACTTACCACTCACAATAGGAGACAGGAAGTGAATATTTCAAACAATTGGCGAAGCTTGTAATGCATCATCTTTGTTATCGAGCATCTTTGTTTTGAGTAAAACAACACGGACGCTCCGTCGTCTGCACCAAGAATGCAAATGTTTTTACTCACTTCAGCCTTGACAAAGGCCGCACATACCATATCCACTCCTCCCGTTTTTACCTTTCACAATAAAAGCCCTAGATATATACAGCACCCTGCGTAAATGTTTACCAGAGGGAACTCAAATTCACTTTGAGCATTTTGTTGAAAGGAAAAAGTGCAAACTCTTATGGGTATGAATAGTTTTGATGCAAAAATATTCGTAGGCAAGTATTTCCCGTGTGTATAGGCCACTACATGGCATTCTCTCCTGATTGCTGTGATGAGCCTGCAGACTGAAACTATGTATCTGTATGTCTGTCTGTGCACACCTCAGTCCCTCGTAATCCACTGGGAGATGCGCATCCGATAAACTGCACGTTGGGCAATGCCTTGTTTCTGAGCATGGTGTTCATGACTGTACTTGGATGTGTCGTGTCCGTGGTGATGTGGCTGAAGAAGAAACAAAAGGGAAAGCGGGACCCACTGCAAAGAGGCTGTGTGGCACAAGGCAAACACCGCAATGTGGTGAGATCCTTAAACTCTATAATCTCGATTCATATTTACCAAAATTTGTTGGTCAGTGAGTTTCTTCACTGTATTTTCTCCCACAGAGCTTACGGTGGTTCCAACTGGTGAGTTAATTATACTGAAGTTAATATTCATCCTTGTCCTTTATTTCCTGTCCCTTTCCTTAAATAACTCTTCATAGTAGTCATGATCTCCATTTCACGAGTGGTTACAGTTGTCTAATTTGTTAATGTCTGCACTGTCCGAATCCTACTTAAGGTAAATATACAGTTCATACAGTTTGACAAAACTATTCCAAAATCCAAATTATTTGCTGTTTCTGAGGCTTTTGACGACATCACCTGCAGTACATCACCTGCAGTACGTGACCTACGTTTGGAATAAAAACCATCTTCATGACAACTGAACAGATCCATCTGTTGATTAAGGCCACAAGACGTGGTCGGAAGCTTCTGAAAGCGACACAAAAGTTGGACCTTGTTTTGTCAATTGTCTTGTCGAACTGCTGTTTCTACGGTCCGGAATCCCTTCAAGCTGAAGTTTATACAGTATTTGAAGATGTGAGGCACATCACTCCTGATTAATCTTCTCACTCCCATTAAAGATTAGACTCCCTGGCTGTTAGAAGGCCTGGCAATTTCTAAACGTCACAGCGATCATTCGCTTACTTCCTCTCTGCGATACAATAGTGGTTTACATTTTCCACTGTGGTTGCTCTCCAGGAGAGTCACAGTAGCAGCATGCCGCACACGGAGGAAGTACCCTACAACAATGAAGAATATGGAACCTGCAACCCTTCCTTCAGCTTCACAGACAATCCTGGCATCTACACCCACCAAGACCTCCCCTCATGCCGAGGACCCGTTCCACCCAGAACGGCTGCTGCACCCGACACCAGCTTCATCCCCACTGAAACCGCGCTCAGCCCTGTGATCTTCAATAATAATGTTTCTCCACCAATCAAAAGCTCCTCTTGTTCACCCCCCTGTCACCCGGCCATTGTGGATGTGAGCCCCACACATATGGCTCCACCCGAAGAAAACCCTGGCTCACCAACTGATACATATCTTGACCCTACCGAGGAACTACCTAACACCAGTCCTAGCCCTGCAACCTCTGATGCCAGCAGCACTCCACCGTTCACCTGTCTTGATTTACAAACTACAGAAACCACCATCAACGACGACCGTGCCGACTCCGTCACCAGCCCCTCCTCTCAATGCAGTGTTCCATGCAGTCAGACCCGAATTGCTTCATCAGAGATAGACAAACCTTTCCGCAAACCTCGTGTGAAGACACCCCCATATTCACCTTTACTGTCCTCACCCCTCCCCAAGCACACGGGCACACCCCCACCCACCCCTGAGCTTGCACCTTTAAAAGCCAAGCTGGTACACATAGATACATCTCCCCTTGATACACCTCCTGCAACACCAGAGCGAACATCCACGACTCTAAGCGCAGAGGTAGACCAACCTTCCCCATCACTGGACCAAATAGAGCAATCGGAAGACCCCGCTGGGGCTTCAGACGCCGGCAGTCCGTCTCAGGACAGGAGGCCATCGGCAAACTCGGAAAACATGCAGGTCATCCGCCGGGCAGGGGATGTCAATGACGATGGTTTTCTGGGAGATGAAGATGCAGGCAAGAACAGTGAGGATGATGATGATGATGAGTTAGATCCAGCTGACGAAGAGCTGCTGAGAGTGATGGCTCGTTGTAATCCCATTTTTATCACATTTAGGAAGTGATGTCACTATAATATTGCAGGAACTGAGAGTGACGGAGTGGACGACAGAGAATGAAGGGGGTGAGGTGAAGATGGATGGCGATGGAAGCCCATAGAGGACTTTATAAAAATGATCATGTAAACTTTCACAATAGCATTACAATTTTCCACATGTCAGTGTTATTTGAGTAAAAGATGAATTTTCACATAGTCTTATGTTCGTTCCATGACCATATTAAAATGAAAATGGAAAAGCTGTACAGTCTAGCTAATCATTTCAACTACCAAAGCACCACCTTCCAGGTAAACTGCAATTAAAATAGGCATTATGAAAAATATTTGTAGTATAACTTGTTCACAACAAAGCCTTTGGATTTTTCTGTAACGCTAGCTACTATTATTACTTCAGTTTATGTGTTGCTGAGAAATGTAGAGTAGTAATTCAGTTCAAACTCTAAAGCACACAAAGAGATGCATATTGGGCTAAATCTACTTCTCCACTCTGTTACACCAATGCTGCATCCTAAGACCAAAATAACAGGAAAACGCTCAAGCTTGGTTTGTTAGCATTAATGAACTTCAGACCATGCATATTATACCCGCTGTGACAAGACGGCAACAACACCTCACCAACACAACCTCTTATTTTGCTTTGACATAGCAAGAATACCTTTCTTTACTGTTAATGTCAGCTGTGCAAAGCAGTGGAACTTCACATTACCACACATCATCAACAAGGACTGAATGATGTCTGAGAAGGCTATATCGACCTGAATAACCCATTACAGGTAGTATCAAAACTTCAAACGAATCCTGCAGTCGATCCTTTTTGTTCCCAGATCTAGAAAAGAATATTTGTATGTTTTTGCTTGCAGCCAACCACCGTAATGCGACTTGTGATACGCACACTACCGCAGCAGCTACAACCCATACAGCCATACAATTTTCTAAGGGTCTCGTGTTCTACAATAACTTAGACTTGGAATTCTCCTACTTGATTATGCTATTAGGGCATGTCGAATAAAAAATGTGGCCATGCTGAGGAGAAAATAACATTTTGTAAACAGTAAATCAATCTGTTTCTCCTTGAATGACTCAATGAATTCTGGTGAAGGAAAGAGAACAAGTTGAGAGGTTGAGTTGCAATTTAAAGGAGTTGTGTGATGGCACAGCAGGTTAAGTTTTTGAAATTAAATCTCAGCTGCGGTTTTCAACTTCAAATTGTTGAAGAAATGCTGTTTGTAATTTTGAAATTTGAATTGAGAGGCAAAGTCCCTCCCCTTTCGATGTCCCCCATGGGACCTTATTTGGAGAAAAGAAATGTACAGAGCCAATTATTATTATTATTATTTATTTTTTTATTGTGGCATGAATTATGATGTTTGTCAATTTAAAAGACAGCTTTACACATCAAGAAAGTCACAGTTTGTCGTAAAACTGTTAAAATACATAATTAAAAAGACTACACACCGAAAGTCTGGCTTGTTCTTTGCACTTTTTTGCGCTTTATAGTTTTGCAAGTCACGACAGTCGCACTTTGTCGTACGTTTGTTGTAGTACCATACAGTTTTGTGTGAAACCGCTCAGTGAGCTACATCTCTTGTCTCGCTCAATAAACGCCACCAACCTAGCTAGGTAACTTAGCTATGCTCCACACATGTAACACGATCTTGTCAATGTGTTTTATCCAACACCACCTGGACTTTTTTAGCCGGGAAGCGAAAGAACGACCTACACGTGTTGCTCGTGTACATCCGTACATCCCGGTACAAAACACAGGAATCATAGCTTCAGAGAGAATGACGTCACTTACACAACTTTAGGGGTTGTAGCCTTTCTAATGATGTATTTCCACTGTATTATACCTCACAGTATTATGTCAAACTCTCTAGATGTGCAAAATTATCTTTTAAATTGACAAACATCATTACACATAATTCATGGCACAATTCAAATGGGATCAAAAAATATGTATACAGTCCCATGGTGGTCAATCAGAATTGGGGAGGGACTTCGCCTCTCTATAAACATTTTTAAATTGTCCTCAGTACAGCAGGTACAGTCTTGAATTCAAATGTCAAATACATTTTTCATTCTCATTTCCAAATTGTTCGAAAATTGCATTTTTATTTTTACTTGAATGTTTAAATAAATGAAAATCAGGTAACATTGTTTATATTGCATTGAAATGTTCAAATTTGAAAAAAACATTTTCATTTGAATACAGAATGCCCAGTATGCGGAAATGAAAATTGGATTCTTTTATTTTTATTTAATTGTTACTCAGATAAAACATACATATGTGGCAAATTATGCTATTGTGGAAAAAAAGATTTTCATTTTAATAAAATCCTCTATACTTCCATAGAGGGCACTGTGACTGACTTGCCAAACCAGAGTTTTACTACATACAGAACTAGCATGCAAACATAATATTTGCTAATTAGCACTGAAACCGAGATGGAAAGACTTGTGATTAAATGATTACAAATCTAAAGAAATTTGATCAAATATGTTTGACATAAATGCTGAATTTCCTCCAGGCTTCAGTTGCTTGATATGCAAGATAGAAGTGACAGACCTGGAAAATAAACATCTAAATATGTATTCAGTTGTGATACTTCATGTTTTTCTGTAGATTTCAATAGCCTATATATATATACACACACACACACACACAACAACCCAGAGATCAGTGGGTCAACAGCCTGAAGGGAGGCAGGAAACAGCATTACCTAAAAAGGAGGAAAGCTGGGAAAACAGTGATTCTAATGCAACACACACTATTGTAAACTGCTACGTAATACCACGAGGTTATTGTAAAAGTAGCGAGGATTGTTTTTTTAAGACGACAGAAACACCTATGTATTAGTATGTTTTTCTTTCCACAGAAACAACTTCCTGAGAACAATAACTTGGCTAGAGTGAGATTAACACAGTCACTTGTAACGGCAGCTGCCGTGTGAAAAACACACGACAGCTAGTACTTCAAGTCAAAGAAACGGCAGACGAAATGTTCTAATTTAGTTTGTTTTTATTGAGACCATTCTTCTCAATCACAAAAACTGGACCTGATTGTTAAGAGTGCTCAGTTTGCAGACCCACAACTTATTTTCAGTCAAGTCACAAGTGAAAGGGTGGTTGCTGCAGTGAGCCTGTAAAAAAACATTATCATATACATTATAGTACACCATAAAAAATCTCAACAGTGGTTATAAATGGTGCTATGGATAATACAAGCATAAACATTTTTAGGAGAGGAAAGTGTTTGACAGGAAAATCTTTTGTTTTTTAACTGCTTACAAATCCAAAGTTTTTTGCTTGGCACACAACTTAGCCGAATCCAACAAAACATAACGTCCAAAAAAAAAGGGCAGGCGAGTATTCAAGAATACAAGCAATATATGTACACAAAGATTCCCACGCGCACACACACACACAATATTGAGGTGATGAGAAAAAAAATTAAGCGAAGCAGCTTTGTGGGCGAAGCATCCATCAATCCCTAAATCATAAATTCTTGATTCCGTCAACTAACCCACAGGCCGGCCTTATGTAGGACCGATAGCTTGTGCTCGCGTGGCTGCTTTGGGGATAAGTATAGTAGAGACGGTGTGGTACCTCTGATGATACTGCATTGCACTGGTCCAAATAGTCTTCATCGTCACTGGAATTTAATATTTACCCTATACTCCAGAATTACCGCATTATGATCAATGACACAAAAACAAAGTACGATGAACCAACAACTGGTGTTTTGAGCCCGATAACATAAGAGACGAGAATAACAAATTCTACTGGCTGGAAATGAGATGTACTCTTCACAGTCCAGTGAATCACAAAAATAAATGCTGCGATAAACTACTCCGCATACTGCAAAAACTTAAACTTGTTCTATTAGGGTTTCATAACAAAACATGGCTATTTCATAAAATCATTTTAGCAGATAAAAAAAAAAAAAAGACGAGTCGTCATCTAACATTGTTTGTTCTTTGCCTGACCTTAGAAAGGGAAGATTAGTGTGATGAAGCAGAGTACAGGCTGGCGATATATCCCGATCTTACACACAACGGAGACAAACTCTCAGATCAATCAAATAAATCAAATAAATTATTGTTTATGGCGTTGGATTAGGTGAGCTCATCTCGTTTGAGATACTCCGTCCACTGTTGGAGTATGGTGGTGCACAAGATGAACACAGAGTCTTTGGAGGCCGGCGGATGTTAGAACTCGTCGTGTCGAGTCAGAGCTTCTCCGAAATCGGTTGCCTGACTGCCCACGAACAGATCGTACTTATCCACGATTTCTGCCTTGGTCAGGCGGCCATCCTGATG
This sequence comes from Melanostigma gelatinosum, assembly GCF_949748355.1. Classification (NCBI taxonomy): domain Eukaryota; kingdom Metazoa; phylum Chordata; class Actinopteri; order Perciformes; family Zoarcidae; genus Melanostigma; species Melanostigma gelatinosum. The sequence goes on from NC_136634.1 coordinate 12,985,949, forward strand.
GCGGGAGAACAAACAACATGATAAGACTTGTATTTGCGTCAGTACACAAAGATTACTTCTTTTAAACTGTTACCAAGATATGAAGGTACTTCATGTTGTTATTATTTGTTACTGTTTGTATTTAGTACGTCTTGTATGATTTGAACATCCATAACTGGGAGCGGACAATAACTAAGATATCTTTTCTCATCTTAAATTTGCACAATAGAAATATCACAAATTTGACAGCACATACTTTGTCTGCGTCTGACTCGTAGACCAGATGCTTGGCCTCTGCGTCAGCATGGTCGTAGTCACTGGGCAGGATCCAGTCTCTGGTCTCCTCCTTGTCCATCTTTCCGTCTTTGTTTTTGTCTCTGAATTCAGTAAACTGCTCCCTCTCCGTCTTCACCCACTCAGGCTCTGAGGAATCTCCCTCCTGGTTGTACATGTCACCTGCAGCACAGACGGATGGTGTTGTCATGCTCATTTCATGAGGGGTAGCTCAAACATTTACCAATACTTCAAATTTTTGTATTTTCCATCCGTCTTGAGCCAATTACAACCTTAAAATCATGAGGTAAAAATTGATGGTGCTTATATGACAATTAACTCAAACTCACCTATGTACTCGTCTAAATCTATTAAACCATCTCCATTCTTGTCAATGTCTTCCATAGTTTCCTGTAGAAAGAAAAGAGACCAAAGAGCAGTGAGAAGGGAAGTAAAACAGTGCGAGTGTCTTCGTTTAACACCCGTGTGCGTTTGTCACTCACCAGCACTACAATGTCTTTCATGTGGTCGTACTCCTCCGGGTGAAGGAAGGCTGTGAACTCCTCCTTGTTGGCTTTCATGTCATTGTCTTGGTTGGCCATTTTGAATCTCCTCTCGTCGCGATCCATCATCTGCCTGTAGCTGAAGCCATCATCAGGGTCGGGATCATCTGCAAGTTAGACGTCACAACTTTGTATAGTGTGCGCATGTGTGGCAAAGTAAATCCGTGTCCATGCAGTACACAGGTAAAACTTCAATCATATAAAAAGAAAACGCTCTGCCGCTGTACCCATAATGTATCCATATGTGGCATTCTTGTACTCCTCCCAGGACACCAGTCCGTCCCCATTCAGGTCATGACTCTTCCACTGTCGATCCACATCATCGTAGATCCACCTCTTCTGAGCATGCTTGATCCACTTCTTCATCTCCTCCACTGTCACGTAGCCATCCTTATCGTCATCTATACGTTCCACTAACATGCTGCAGGTAAATGGAAGAAATGTGGCAAACAATCAGCTTGTACCCTCACATCATATGGTGGTGTGTCACCGCAAATTAACTTTTCTGCTCCTTGAGGTAAAAAACTAGGTCATTACCGCAGTGACTTTATATAGTCACAGTATTTCAAGAACAGATTCACATTCATCTTCCCCGACAGGTATTCTTACCCGAGCCTCTCCTTGCTCTCCTCTGGTGTGAGCTGGTCAAAGGTCTTGGCCTCCTCTTGTCCCAGAAAGGCTTCGTGGTCGTAGTCAAAGTTCTCCACGTCGTCGTGATCTCTGTCGCTGAGGGGTTCGTCGTGGTGAACACGTTCCTTCTTCTCCGTGGGTTTACTGGTGGCGTAAACCACACAGAGAGCAAAACACATAACAAGTGGTCGCAGCTCCATCCTGCGTGTGTGTAGACGCTGTCTGGACAAGGGGTGGAAAAAAGAAAATACCAACAAAAAAAAAAGCTATGATTACTGCCCAAACAGTGCAGACAGCTTTTGTATTGCATGCCTATCTTAGTCTGTCATGCACTTCTATGCAACTCAACCCTGCCCCTGTTTAGCAGTGCAAGCTAACACTCAGGACTATGAGAGGCTAATCTGTTCAAGCTTATGAAATCCCTTATTTGGTAAACATTACTTGTTGCAGGAAATGACATCACATATATTGTGATTAATTAACTGACGTTTCAGCACAGCTTGTTGAATCTATCATTAGCTACATCTAGCATGGATAAAACCAATGCAACATGTAATGCAATGAAATCCTACCTTTATAAAAGTTATGTTCTGATTAAGCATGTTTAAGAGCAAAATACTCAAATCACCTTCTAGCAACCCACATTTGTATATTATGGTTTTGTCATTATAATAGTACTGAGGTATTCGGAGGGGAATAAATATAATCTTTGACTGTTTAACTGTCTTCTAACTACAAAAAAGGCTGCTGCTAACTTGACTGCTTGTGTGACACAGCATCAGTAGTCTGACTTTAGTCCGTCGAGACACCTTCACCCTGGCCATCCCTTGTGAATTACGAGTCCGTTTGTACGCGTTACGTCTAATTATTAATCGTTAACATTGGACTGGCTAACCTAGCGTACCGTTATTCTTTCAGCCAACGTTAAACCTGCAATTTCACTGGTCCAAAGGCAAATGAGCAACGAGGTGATTGTCCATATTGCGTCTTTCTAAACACCAGCTACATGGGAGACATATTTTAATTACTTTTTAGTATTTTAAACCAAAATGTAGCAAGATAACTCACCGGTGTCTTCGGGGAAGTTCGTCGATGCAATTTTAAGTCCCGCCTCTCGGAGACACACCCATGCACTTCCTGTGCTAAAACGCCAAACGACGCGACCGACCAATCAGGCGCCGAGAGCGCGAGTGCGATGTCGCTCGCTCACTGGTCCACTTCAAGGGTGCATCGGTGATTGGATTGGCCAAGAACCGCCACGTCCTCAAAGTCAACAAAACTTGGTTCATTCATAAAACTTCTGTGGCAGAAATTCCACACGAACAAAACATCAACAACAGAAACAACACAATAACACCCAGACAAAAAAAAATAAAGTCTTTATTTCGTGTGGCTTTAACACTATAAAGCAACCGTCACAGTACTGCAGATACAACATATTTATCACAAATCAAAAAAATAGGGTCTAAATATTTTAAGTGAAGTATTCTTTTCACTTCTTTAAATGTATAAATGACGTACTCTCTCCTATAATCGAGCAGATCAAGCAAATTTCTCACCCTCTGCTGGTTGAACACTCATCAAGATATGTGGAAAAAACAGCGACGCACAATGACAGGACTTCCTGCTGCTAAACTGAGGTTTGTCTGTGACTGCTTTTCCCAACGAGATAGGAAATAAAGGAATATATTCACGTGATGGTTTGTAAAAGCGTCATTCAACTATATTTATGTTGCGCATCAAATATCAAATTCACTCTTTTTGAGGTTCAGTGAAGAAGAGGCATTACATGTTTCTGGAAAAGGATTGTGCCACAAGACTTACACTAATACTGTCACTCTCCTTTATTACTGAACTGTATCAATCCAACTGTCTTGGAATTGTCTGTTTTAGACATGGAGTCCTTCACAGCCAGCCCAGTGTCTCTGCACTAGTATCGGGAGGTCACGATATAGCAAAGCCGCTATATCTCAGCCCACTGCTGTCTTCCAAATCTGTGTTGTCCATATCGCCTGCTGTTTCTCCCTGTTGGTTGGCATTTTCTTCTTGATTGGACAGACAGGTTGTGTCCATCTGCTCACCACTATCACCACTTCCTGCTGGGACAACACAAAAAGCCATATTTAGGATTTTAACAATGTTGTTCAAAGCGGAATTCTTTGTAAAGCAGCATAATATCAAAAATGAGTTGGGCCAAGCTTCTCCTGAAAAAATACATTGTATAAAAAATGAATAGCGGTTCTGGCTGACCCTCTTTTTTCTCAACGAGGAAGATTCGTTGCATCATCAGTTTTTTCACGGTGTGGCACATGTACTTGAGCTCTGGAACACTGTCTGATTTTCCTGCAGATATCAAAATGGACAATAAGGCAAAAAAAAAAGAAAGAAGCTGAAACCCAACAATAAACATTGAGGAATATATAGAAAGCCTTACCTGTCTGTGGTGCCTCCTCAAACAGCACACAAGTTCCCAAAGCCTCTGTGACGAGCAAAGGACAGCAAGTAAAAAGTTAAATGTTTATTTTTTTTATGATAAAATCTATTATAGGAGCTCATGGAAGCTGCTTCGTAGAGGAAAAATAGTCAGCACCACTGTGACTAATCATGCTTATTAAAATGTATGGATATGGTATATTCATAACTTCTATTGTATGCTTTCTACTCTATGATTAACAGACTTTTGAGTTGTGACTTTTGACATATTTCCATCATGACAACTTGCTTTAAGCAGGGGGAAAGAAGGAGAGTGCAATATATTTTAACAACAGGCACAAGTCAGTCAAGCTATATATGCTTTCTCTGTAGATATTTAGATTTGACTCCTTACCTTCATATTCCCCTGCAAACACATATTGTCCCATCTGTATCATGGGCTTGTCACTGTCGATATCCTGCAACACATGGACAAAACGTATTTAGTGACAGCTGCAGTGAGAGAGACCTTCACTGCTATTGATGTCATGCATGGTGGTCAGACCGTTTCTCTGTCACAAAAAAAGCATTGATATCCGACACTCACCAGTATCTTGCATGTGCCCCGACACTTGGTCAGGAAGTCATTGTTGATGATACCAGAGAGCTCCACCACAACAAGCTGCTCCTAAACATGCAAAAAGACAACAGTGATCCCAAATAAAGAGACATTGTGATTACAGTCAAACAAGCACAAAAGAGAAACAATTAAATAAAGACGTTTAAATATAACGTTAGTTTCGTGAAACATTTACATCGCCAGGGTACTAGCCCCTAGTAAATGAACTAACGTGCTAGCCACATGAAGCTAATCTGGGTATCGCTAAACAAACGCTAGTACGCTGATGGTATGTCGTACCTCCTCTTCCCATTCATCTTCCATTTTAAAAATCCTGTAATAAAAGGGAATGGTAGCAATAAACGTAAACACTCCTTTCAGCTATATCTACAGAAATCTCCCATTCCTTTATCACTAAAGAATATTTGACAACTTCCGCGAATGTACGGTGCCCGAGAAAGCCCATTGTATTTTGTTTTTTTTCTACATGGCATATTTGCAGTTACGGGCTCTGAACAACGAGGGGCGCTGTTGCTCAGTTTTGTTTGTGGAGTGTCTTGTTGCAAAGCCATTTAATGTCAACTGGAAATAGCGCGAAGAACAATTAAATATAGCTCCTACCCATCCATCCATCCAGTCTGTCTGTCTGTCTGTCTGTCTGTCTGTCTGTCTGTCTGTCTGTCTGTCTGTCTGTCTGTCTGTCTGTCCATCTATCTATCTATCTATCTATCTGTCTATCTATCTCTCTGTCTGTTCAGTCTACTTATGGTTGAGTATGATTGGATCTAAATATTGGCTACCTGTAGGCAGACGCATCCACATCTATCATTAATGTTATTAATGTTATCCTGCAGGAGGACATAGCGGAGGTGATGAGATGAGATGAAATTAGACGATACACTTTATTGATCCCCAAGGAGAAATTCATCTGTCACAGGCAGAGGCAACAAAAATCAAAACAAGCACACACATCAAACATATCCTGAACAAAAAAGAAACAAGAGGGCAGATGCAAAACATGACTGAATCATAATCAAAGTGCAGAATAAGAAAATATATTAAGCACAAACCCACACCATTTAGCTTGGTGATATGAACATACGTGTGGGGGCACCTGAGTTCTTCGGTTTTGTTATTGTGCAGAAGTGGATTTGGTGCCAGTGCAAATCTATTCCTAACACACACAATTAAGGCAACAATCTCAAAATTTGTAATTACAAATGTATTTCTGTCATTATGGTAGGAAGTCAAATGTAAAAAAAAATATATATATAATAGACATATAATATAATTTACGAGCTAAAGATGTTTTATGATACATCAACACAGTTTTATCAGTTTTAATAAGGGGTGGGGAATTCTCCAGTATTTCATTTGTTTATGCCATTGAATTTAGGGAAACAACATATGTATATATATATATATATATATATAATTAAAATCACATGAATGTTATATTGCATTTCTGGTTTAAACAAGTTTTAAAGCAGGAAATTATTTTCCAATAGAACAATGAAGCCTCTAGGATGAGAGGTGACGTCTTGTGAACTCATTTATCATTCAGTTGTCTTGTTTTAGTTTTTATATTTTTAGCCTCAGGATGCTTGACTGGAGGTAATGTATATTGTTCTGTTCTGTATATATAAAATATTTGATATATTAAAAAATGTAATATGTATCTAATAGTCCTGATGAATAATGGTACATATCGATCCTTATATAGGACATATCTCTTCCAAGTTTGCTACCCTCTACAGAGGGGTCAGAGATCGGGGAAAGCTGAGGGGCAACACCCCGGGAGCTGTTATGGATTCATAATCTCGCTCAGGACTTCTTTTTTCTCACCGAGTGCTCTTCCTGAAAGACCACACTGTCCAATAATGAAAAACAGGACAGGTGTGATGAATGGAACATGTAATAAATAAGTGAAATGTATTTGTGCAAATCTACTATATCACCTATCAACCATGCGAGTGCCTTTTACATGTAAATCTTATTCAGTAAAGGTTCTGGCAAAAGTTTTGCATTTTGTTTTTCAGGAGGAGCCATGAATCCTCTTCCACAGACAACACAATTAATAGACTGATTGAGGGAATTGAAGTAAAACTGAACCATTTAACTCGTGGGATGACAAAGTCAATAAATTGGTGCTGGGCCAGTCACAGTACTGTCCTCGGGTTTAGGAAATGGAGTCGTGGAAAGACGGGGTTTAATATGTAGATATCCGTATCCTCCTGGTTTTTTAGATGTCTGAATTTCCTCCAAATGAATTTGGCGGTAACCGTAAATAGCAGACTGTGGGTTTAATGCCCCAAAAGTAAAAACATACAGGTTTCCTGTACCCACCATTTATATGCATTTGCTTTGAAGAAAATGACCACTGTTGGATATTTCTGTTGTAAAGATACAGGAAAGGAAAACAGCACAACAATGAAAACAATTTTTACGATTTAAATTTTTTACAATGTCCACCCAGGCGCCGTAGAGCAAGGCCGCTAACAGTCGTGGAGTGGCTCGGGGGCTGACAGTATTTGTAAATACCTGTATAAATGTAAAGCAGGTTGATGCTGAATGAGAGAGAAAAAAAATATTTTGAATCAGAATCAGGCATCCCAAATTAAAGGGGGGTGCAAATCCCCCATGTGCCTGCTCCCTCTCCATTTCTGGCCTATCATTTATCTCTGGACCACGGTGGGGTTGTCATGTCGACCAGTCCACAAGTTACTATGACAACGGCTCAAGGGGAGGCACTTGCAAGGGAGGTTATTGCCTCCTTGGGGATGTAAGAAGGACGGGGGGAATGGGAGCAGAGACAAAGATAGGGGGACTTATAGATGCCAAAAAGTCTAGAATGAAGGGAGAGGTCAAGTCTGAGTATGTTAGCTGGAAGTGTGTTTGTGTTGGCTTCGCGATAAAGGTCAGTTTACATTCAGAATCACGCAGAAGTGGACACAGTGTGTAAATCAGAGTGGCCCCACTGAAGCTTTGGAGAACAAAGTTTTCTCCCTGCTGGACGAGGCCTCTCCTGTACATGATGTATTACACTTCCTGCTCAGTGCCATACCCTGGGGCACAAAGGGGCGGGGGCAAGGGAGGGAGTGACATTAAGGACCCTCCAAGGTGTCAGATGGGTCCCCAGCTTCCCCCACATTTTGTGATATAAATGTCATAAAGACAAGTTTGGAGTTGGGGAGCTTTCGGGACTCCTTCTGCCTGGGGGGCATCATGGTGGTTAATTGCCCCATTAGCACTGACAGGGTAAATTGGCGGAAGGGCTAACTATATATTACAGTGAAAACAACAACCCCTGGCATACACCTGAGGGCATGGTGCATTTTACAGTACCGCCTGTGCATGTTTAAGTGTGTATGCAAAGAAGTGTGTGTGTGTGCGTAAATTGTAAATGTACATTTACACGAGAGCTTTAAAATCTGTAAAATATTAAATTTCTATATTTATCACGATGGAAATTAACTCAAAGTTCCAGTCAGGGAGAGCGTCTCTCATATCTGTGCTGGACTATCTCAAGGCAACCAATCAGGAGAATTATTCTATTCTATAAAAATGTGACTTTATGTAAGGACTGCTTTATAGAGGACTGTGTAGTTTTGTATATATGAATTCCTTGTGTGAGAAGGTAGACATGAAATGTGTATGTGTGTGTTCACATGCCCTTTTTTCATTGTTTTAAATTGGGCAAAGAAATATGAAGAAATGGAAATTGACATCAAGAGCCAGCAATGCAAATTATATGAAGGATCAATTGAAAGCATTTCTTATTTTGTCCCACTGTAGTGTAAAATGTAAGATTGTTTGTTTATGATGGAATTCATAAATTCCCCCTGACATCACATTTGTGTTTACAGGTTATCCTTTTACACCAAAGAAGCACACATTTGACATCTTATCAATGTACTGTAGTATTAAAAAAGGATGCACATGTAAGGATGAATAAAAAAACAGCAGATCTACATGTTGTTTTCGCTACACTTTTCATTTTAACATTCAAACCACACGCACGGAAGCAGCAGATCACATCTTGTTTCTGTCTGTCTGTCTGTCTGTCTCTCTATCTCACACACACACACACACACTGCTGTGACACACACCTTGCAATATGGACTAACGTTAAAAATACATTGTTATATTCACTGTCATTGTCTTTTGCTCATAAAATGACATACAATTGTCACAGTTCTAACTGCAGTCATAACAAAAACAGGAAATATCCATGTCGGCATAAAGACAACAGAGCAGTCACTGATGTGTATTTGTGATAACCTGCAGTCTTTGCTTGCTGGCATGTGCCAGACGGACAAACACTTTAAATGTTTTCAAATATTAAAATAATCATTGAATCTTCTACACACGTAAACCAAATCATTTGGCACTTAACTAATTGGCCAATGCATCGATTCTTTACATATTTATAGTTTTACAAATGCAGGAAAATAATCAGACCAAAACAAGACAAACCAAAATCAAAATGTCAGCGTTCTCAAAACCAACACAACAAAATAGCATTAATATTCATGTGACTCCGATGTGGCCTTGTAGTGCGGTTGTTTCACGCAACAGCGAGCTGATAGTGACCTGACTGCAGTTAATGCTATCGCCTTTTTATATTCTGTGGTAATACAATAATATGCCCATCTTTGTTTTCCAGAGTGACTTTCTCTGTAACATCGCAGCCTTTCACACCTTTCAGAATGTATATTAATACAATTCTAAAATAAGGACGAGGTCAGTTGTGACAACACCAAATTAAGTATAAAATACATTATTTGATCTTACAAATACATGCAGTTTTCACCTTCTTAAATATGGGCGATCGACAGATTGCTCGTCCAGCGAGAAATTCACAATAGGATTATCATAACAATAGACCCGAGTGGCGAGGATGGGACGGCCGGAGCAGGAAAAAAAACAAAGGTCTTATGTGATGACAAACACAGAAGTGAACACATCAATTTAGGCTGAAGTAGTTTTAATGTTATCCAAAAGGAGTAAATTAACAAGCAAAACCAATGCCCGCAACCCACCTGCAGCCTCGGTTCAAAAACAGTCGAGAGGGAAATTTCTCATTTCATATTGAAGTATATTTAGACGAGACCTCTTCCCTTTTTGTTTGAAGCATTCATATTTTCACTTGTTTGTTAAATGTGAATATCTGTCAGCCAGAAACCTTGCAATTACATGCTACAACTTTTCTAAAGCAGGTGGGTTATCAAACAGAAATTTAAATATTTCATGAAAATAATGCGATTCATGTATGGGACATAATGTTTACATTTGAGCGTCCAACTGCCTGCTTTAACACGAACAAAATGCATATGTAATATTCCTAAAATAATGCCCAAGGGCCTTGCAATGCGTTTTGTTCTCAATAGTGAATCACGGTGATCGTGACGCATTTTGTGGTAGATTTTCATAATGTCCCTCTAAAATCCCTTTGTCTGTTTTTTTTTTTGGTGAATATTGACATTGTTGTTGCCTACTTCGTGCTATTTTAGCATATATTTTGGGGCATCTAGAGATTTTTTTGCAATTTTGTTTTCTCTCAAATTTACAAATATATATATATTTTTTACATCAGCTGGGCTTTGTTTTAACATCCATCCAAAATATATAGCTGGAATTCTTTTCAATAAAAAACAAACCTTTCAGCTGAATTTTATCGTACTTTTTTAAAAAAAATTGTCTTCTCCTCCCTGTCCTCTCTATGCGTTCCCTGTAGCCTCTCCCCCTCCCTCCTCCCTCCCTCTCGCGGAATCCTATTGATCCAAACGGGCTAATTAGCGGTGTCTGCGCAATTACGCACATGCGCACTAGGCGTAATCTCAGCCATTTTTTGAAGGAAACTAATTAGCAGGAATAAAGAGCCAAGTGTTTTTCCCCCACAGTGATCAGAACTCATTCTACCTCTGGAGCTCGCACAAACCCCTCCGTCCCCCTTCTTCTGTTTACTCCAGCCTATATGTAGCTTTAATTACAACTTGGACCCCGCTGCTCTCTCTCCCTCTCCCCTTTTTTTTCCTCCTGGCTCCGTAAAAACGCAGAGGATCATTCATAAGGAATGAGTGGGCTCTCTATACGATTGTTTTCCGGACTACTACACATTCAGCGTACGGAGCTTTGTACCAGAGCCGCTGCATAAATGTAAGTCTGCCGTTTGTTTACGATATTAAAGGGACGGGAGGAAGCCACCCCGACGGTGGGGAGGAAGGGGTGTTTGGTTAGTGCAGCCTGTAAATCGCAGAAATCGAGCTTTTGGTGATCTGCTTGTGCATTGGGTCACCTGTTACTGGATACTGAACGCGATCACTCTTGCTTTAGCTGAATCGGGAGTGTGGAACGGTGCGGTCCACTGTAAACAAAGGCTGAAGTAGTCTGGAGGCTGAGTGTTGGTCGGTGGCTTGACAACACAGACAGAGACGGGGAGTGAACTTCAAGTCGCTGCCCGTCCGGTATTCTCCAACAGCCCCGTTTGTATGGTACCCAGAATAATGCAAAATACAGTTTAGTGCTATTACCTTGATTCTGTATGCGGGGTCCTCGTGCAAAGCAGTTGCGTTCAAAACAGTATTTGTCCATGTCCAACTGTATTTCTCGAGGTCCTATAAAGACAAACAAAATGCATTTTCTCAAAGTATAGCCAAGCAACTCTACTCTCAAGGTCTTTCTCTCACCCCATCACACCCCTTTCTCTCCTTTCTCTCTATTCTTAATACACGCACACACACACACACACACACACACACACACACACACACACACACACACACTCTCACATATACACACACACTCACACAATCACACACACACACACCAGCCTAAGAGTCCGGGGACACATTTTTTGTTAGATATTTGAGCATTATCTTTTGTTGCAAATTGTGTTATATTCACACCTAATAACAAACATGTATTGTGCATTAATATTTTCAGTAATTATAGGTCAAATTTCAGGTGTTTTGTGCCTGTGCTTAATTGACATTATCACAATCAGTTTGCAGAAGACAACAGGATTTACTCTCATTAACACACACATAGATGTAGCCTACACACACACACACTCACACGTTGTTAAATGATGGTTTCCCGCACTTGTGATCGATAGAGAGCCAGGAATGTTTGTATAAATAGTTACATTGCCGATAGACCCAGGTTATTGATTGCAGTGTAAATGAAAATCTTTATCAGATTAGAGACTCTTCTCAGCTGCTGGCAGTCAGGCTCAGCCCCTCAGCACTATCCGGCGGGACAGTGGACAGCTGCAGTGGGCAAGGGTCTGTGGCCTGTGACATAAACACAGTACATTAAAGCACTATCAGAGTGCCGATATGAGCCATATATCTTTAAGGTGCAGAGAGGGGAGAGGCGGTGGCTACAGGAGAGAGAGGATATTTAAGCAGCAGAAGGAGGAGGGGGTTGGTTGGCTGAAGTAGAAGGTGAAAGGGTACATTAAGGTCTCTCCTTGATTAAAAAAAGGTCAGTAATGAGATTGTGGGACACACACAGAGTAAGAGCGATGTATCCGTCTCATCTGCCATCCATCTGTCAGTTAGAAACAGAAGAGGACGAGAGGCTCGATTCATTTTTTTAGGAAGTCACTGATGTATGATTGTGCTGGTAATGGAGATTATTTGTGAAACCTCACTGATCAATTTTGGGAAATTGTAATTATTGACTTGAATGTTTATGGTAATTCCTGTATGATAAAATGTCACAGCTCATTGCCAAATTTTATTAAGACCAGATTATTTCAAAAGCCAAGGAAATGCAGTCTTGAATTATTGTTTTTTATGCATTATATATAAAGTTTCAGTTTACAACAAAAAGGGATTCATTTTAATGTACATCACTGCTTCATTGTTCATGTATATGGGTGTGTTTTTAGTGTGCAAGCAATGGGACTTGGTATATACAATTTTACACACATACAACGGGGAGAGGGGATAAATAATACACTGCACTGCAACACCAGTAACTATTGCTTAAAAAATGACCACAGATTTTCATCAAAATCTGTCTGAAACCTCAACAAACATTTTATAAGCCTCATACAAATATTTGTTGCATTTGGACTAAATTAGATTACACAGGTGTTTATTGTATTGTGACCAGCCCGTGTTTGCACTGCGCGTTATAAAATGGCTCGTGCTAAACAGAGCTCCAGTTTTCTCTCCTAATATCTCTGTACCAATGCACAGCGAAAGACAGATAAAAGCAGATAAAAGAACAGTTTTCAAATCCAGTGTATCAAAGTGTGGCAATTTAGTGGAAGCCCTTTAGCTCAGAAGCATTCAGTTCTTTATTTAATCCTATTCCCTGAGAAATATTGTAGACCTCCTGCGTAGCCTTTACCCGCATTCCTCTACCTAGTTTAGCGCTCATGCTATTGATTTTCCCATTAAGGGCTAACGCTAACCCCTGAGTAACCAGCCTCTGTATTGCGCACTGTGAAGGCAGTATTGAACAGATGCTATCCAGGGACCATAATCAATGTCCTCCACTGTTATGCAATATTATTTACATGACTCATGTATTTCATTTTCTCCTCTTTTCCCTTCACTTTTCTTCTGTCTCTGTCTGTCACGCTCTCCTCTTCTCTTTCTCTGTATCTGAAACACAGGTGGGGTAGTAATGCGTGGCAGCTGTAGCCTCTGGTATGGACAGCGGTGAGGGAGGAGGAGGGGATGGAGGGGGAGGAGAGGAGAGAGATGCTGACCTCAGTCCCCAGGCTTTATCTCTTCCTCTCCTGACCCTTGCGGTCGTTCCGGAGCAGGGGTCATCTTCTCGTACCTCAGCCATGGCCCCTGCCAAAGAGCCCCTGACCCTGCCTCAGCAGGAGGAGGAGGGCGTAGAGGGGTCCCAGGCTAGAGAAGAGACCCAGCGAGGTGAGCAGAAAGAAGGAGGCCGACATTCACAGGAGAATGGAGCGTGTCAAAAGCAGGGGATGAAGGGAGACTTCGGGGAGGGAAATTTGTCAGGGCAAAGGAAGGAAGAAGGGGAGGTGCATGTAGGTGTAGGAGAGGCGTCAGTTACAGGGGGTCTCCCAGCAGCCCTTAGCAGCAGAGGGGGAGAGGAGGAGGAGGAGGAGGAGGAGGAGGAGAAGGAAGAGGAGGAGGCCATCTCAAACCAAAGCCAAACCAAATCCAAATGTTCTTTATTACCTCAACAGAGCCAGCACAGCTCTTCTTCCAGCACTGCGAAGGCCAGTGGCACACTCGACAGCAAAATAGCCGCCTCTCCAAAGCCCTCCCCCACTCCTTCCACCTCTCCAAAGCCCTCCCCTTTTCTTTCCACCTCTCCAAAGCACTTCACTTGTCCGTCCTCCTTTTCTGCCCTGCTGAGCGAGACAGAGGTAAAAGACATTAAGGGAGATCAGGGCTGGATTTCTGAGTTTCCTCAGAGCTTTAAATCCCAGCAGTCCACTCTGGCTTTTACACTGGCAGGTACGGAGCCTGCCAGTACAGCTGCTGAGGATGATGGGCCAGCAGGGGTTCCTCACTCTTCCATTTCCGAAGGAGATGGTGCCAAAGCTCCAGAACCAAATGACAGCCAGCTTGACACAGAGGTGGATGACGAGAGAGACAAAGAAGAAGAACAGAAAGACGCTGTCCTTAAAAACCTCAACCAAGACCTCTCTCCTAATTCACTGACCAGTCACATGACCATAATGCACTCACGCAACTCCTGTAAGACGCTGAAATGCCCCAAGTGTAACTGGCACTACAAGTCTCAACATACACTGCAAGTCCACATGAAAGAGAAACATCCGGAGACGGGAGGCCAGTGTGTGTGTGGGGCCTCCGCGGGAAAGTGTGTGTGTGGCGGTGCAACACGAGGTGTGTGTAGCTATTGCAGTTCGGGGAAACCCCATCCTCGCTTGGCCCGTGGCGAAACCTATGCCTGTGGCTACAAGCCCTACCGCTGTGAGGTGTGTGACTATGCTACCTCATCGAAAGGTAACCTTAGCATACACATGCAGTCGGATAAACACCTTAATAACGTTCAAAATGGGGGACACTCGAATGGTCTCATGCACACTTCTCACATTACCACAAACAACAGCAGCTCCTCCGACGGTAACGCAGTGGACGAGCCCACATACAAGCCCCCACTCTCTACTCCCACGCCTACCACCCAGCCCGCCAAGCTCTCACCACCTGCACACACTCACTCCCATGGTAAGCGGTGGCGGTGTGATGTGTGCGACTATGAGACCAGCATTGCCCGCAACCTGCGCATACACACCACCAGCGAGAAACACACACATAACATGCTGCGGCTCCAGAGAGGTTACTACCTGTCTCACTGTAGGAGTCTTGCCCCGCAGCTTAAACACTTACAAAACGCAGGTGAGTAATGCATTTCTCGCTGTAATCCAACAACAACAAAAATAAAACGTGCAAATTCTTACAGTGGATCTCTCTGTTTCATAGGTGCGGAGCTCTCCTTGAACATGCGACTGACCAGTCAGCAAGTTGCAGATCAGCCAGTCACCCTTGGGTCTACACTGACTCCTTCTCCCTCCCCCTCCCCCCCTCCAGCCCCTTCTCTGTCCCCCACTGAACCCCTCTCCCAGGGGGGCGTGTTTCAATGCCTTGTCTGCTCCTGCTTTTCGTCTGACAGCTTAGAGTCTGTGGAGCAGCACCTGAACGCCCCTCGCTCTCTGCCCCAGTCTGAGTGGTGCTCCCTGGTCGCTGGTGGCTGCCACTGCAGGCTGTGCGGCTACACCACCCAGCTGAGGGCTAACTTCTCCTTGCACTGCCAGACTGACAGGCACCGCACCCGCTACCAGCTTGCTGCTCACCTCCAGGAGGGTGGGGATAGGGGTCAGGAGGGGGCTGCCCTTATTGCTAAGGGCAACCCTGTCCAGCTGAGGTGCAACCTGTGTGACTACGTGACCAGCAGTTTGGACAAGCTGCGAGGACATTCCCTCAGTTCCCACCACGAGGCCAGCGTCCGGGTTTACCGAGTCAGTACACCGTCATTAGTAACACCTTTATCTTCGGGCATGCAAGCAGCATTTCAAACAGAAATGTATTCAGCAATTCGGGATGATCGGACTAGATTTATAAACTGTTGTCAACCATAATCCTTTTCATTCTCTCCTTTCTGCCTCATTATTTTTAGTTCCTGCAGCAGTATGATGGTGAGGTTGATGGGGGATCGTGGCTGTTCCATTGTCTCTTATGCAACCACTCCTCCTCTTCTAAACTACAAGTAATGAAACACAGTCAAACCCTAACCCATCAGCAGAGGGAAGGGCTACTACAGCTGCAACCAATGGGCGGAGAGGAGCTGGCAGCCATTTTTACCATCAGGAAAAGCCCTGATGGTGTCACAGGTGAGAATATGAACCATGTGGCCGTATTTGATTTCATGTTGCATGTGCTAGCTGACGTCATCGAGTAGAGAGGGGATTGAGATGAAAAGAGTGAGACAATAAGTAATGGCTTTTGCTGAGATATTGATCAAGTAAATTGATTTGTCAATACACATCCTTGTTATAACCCCTAACAACAGCTAACTAGCACCTGCTAATCAATGGACCAATACAAATCCCCTGGATAAGGATGGGGGAAGTAGAGGCTAGTTACCCGTTTGTTCAGGATAAAACACTGAATTTACATCGTCTGGAGTGTGTCAACTGCTGGGACAACCTCTAAAATTAGTTGTTCAACACTTCAGTTGTAAATTAAGTGCATCCTGTGATTTGTTTATGTGCAGATTAAGACTTATCGAGGTGAACTGATGTGTTGTAAGTCCATATTACCTCTACTCCACCTCTGAGGAGAATCTAATGGAGAATCAATACTTGATCAATAGTGTACGGAGGCAAGCAAGAAGAATAGAGTGAGGTCCAAAGGAATTGGTCTTTTTGACGGATGCTATCTCGATATTATAAACTACAATTAACCTGTTAGTTTGTGAAAACATATTGTATGAAGCACGATGTTTGTGTAACATAATTGTTTTTCATGTTCCCTCTCAGGAGAGCTCAGTGAGGATATGGAAACTTCCAGTGAGACCACCACTGGTCCTTTGGACACAACCAAAGACATTTGTAACTTGGGGGCGAAGATGATTTCTAAGGAGACGGGTATGTTAATTCATAGTTCAAATGATGATAGCATAATAACCTATTGCATACATGGTAAATATCAATCCATTTTCACGTTAATATGATTTTTTTTACATGAAGAAACAACTAGGGAGGAGGAAAGAGAAAAGAGGGAGTCATTTCCATCAGTCAAGCGTCCATCCTCTGAATGCGAGGAAATGGAAAACTCTATCTCAACCAAACGCCCCAGAATACACCAGCAAAATCAGAACCAGCAGGTGAGCAGTTGACACACATTTTAATAATTGAAGTATGTCCTTGTTAATGTAAAATGTATCAACGGACACAATAAATGCAGTTCTACTGTTATCCCACAAACCTATACACACCTGTGCGCTCTTTCAGCCTTCTAATTCAACACGTTTTAACCATTTTTCCCACTTCTCTCTCTTTAAGACTGTCCAGTGCCCTTTGTGCCAGGTTAAACTCCCACACGCACACCTGCGACAGCATCTCACGCATGTGCACAGTGTGGCACAGGACTGTGTAGACAAGCTCATCAGCACAGTAAGTGTATGCAAGTGTGTATTCGTTGTATTTGCGTTTTGTCAGGAAGAAAAATAAAACGTGAAGGCAAAGCAATGGGGGATGGGGAAGAGTGAAATGTAGGGAGACAATTCCATTAAGAAGGCACCAGAGAGAAAGGCACCGCTTTTTTTTTTAATGCATGTTTAAGTAGCTCCCCGCTATCATCTTTGATGCAGCCGTGCATTCTGTGTATGTGTATGTGCGTGTTTTAGAGTGGAAGAGAGAGGGGTTTGACTGAGTGAGTGAGGGAAAAGCCAGTCTTTCTATAATGCATGTTTAAGTAGCCCTCTATTACCAGAAGTGCAGTCAAGCTAAAAAGGGGCCCCCATGCTTTTTACTGTGTCTCTCCAACTAACAAAGACTGGTCATCTATCCACATCACCATCCTCCATCTCCCTGGCCCGTATGCTAAGTGGCCTTTGTCTCTTGCGCTCTTCGCCTCCACTTGACTGACTGCTTTTCACCCTTTCTCCCCTCTGCTGTCCCTCCCTCCCCCCTTCACCTACTCCTATCATTCCTATTCAGCAATATCTGTCCCCGTCCCTGCCCCTCCCTTTCTGTCCCTCCCAAGCTCACTCTCAATTTCTTATGCGTTACCCCTCCCTTACTCACTCTCTCTCGCTCCGAAGCAGTTTTTTTTGTTCATTGCCCCATACCTTCGCCCTCTCTCCAAGCTCCCTCTTTCTCATATTCTATACCCCTTACCCCCCTGCCACCCCCCACCATCATCCTCCCTCCCTCTCCTCCGACCCCTCCCTCACTCTCTCTGATAGTAATTGAGGTTCATTAATTCAGACTGAGGTGATGATGGCCATTATGTACCTTGCTTTCCAATTACGCTCTCTAGATTAAGCCTGACCTTCAGTTTTCGCTGCAGTGTGTGTGTGTGTGGTTGTTCTTCTCTTTCTCTCTTATGAAGCTGTTACGCAGAGAAAACTCTTGTCATGTAAATCTCATCTTTAGCTGTCTGTCTTTTCCTAAGGGTTGCTAGCTGTTCGCATAGATATGGTATTTGCTCTCAGTGCTCGAAGCTGTGGAGATGGAGGTTTTCTGTATGAAGAATGATTTTAAATAAATTCATTATTCAGCTCAGTAAAGTTTTATTAAACCCTTGGGGCATGTTGGACGGAGCTGAAGGGCAGACCCACATATCTCACCATATACACTTACCAAATTGATGCGCCTTGCTGTCTATACTGCTGCACAGGCCGGTGCAAGATGTAACGATACACTCACAGATTCACACTTTAATGTTTTATGATATTAGGACAGGGTATGCAGGCACTCATGTTTCTACGTCTGGATATTTGCTTGCTGTTATTCTGTTCAATTAAATGTTTTATTCATAATATAGGATTGAGAAAATATGGTAATATCCCATTTCTCTGCCTGAATTCATAAAACAGCACGGATTATAACTGGCAACATCCTCCCCCCCCCCTCCAATAAAAATAAAATTGACACACGGTCACTTTTTTTTTTTCTTTGCAGGTCACACTATCCATGGAACAACCACAGCCTCAGCTGCAGACAGAACCACAGACGGATGATACTCAGAAAAATAAAAACACCAAGAATACCAATGCAAATTGTTCCCATACTGCTGATTCCAGTGCCTCACTTGATTCACAAAAAAACCAAGGTTGGTTTAAAATGCACCGTAAAAAATACCATATTTTAGAGATGAATTAAGAGTCATAAACTCCAAACCATGTCACTGTAATTTGTTTAAAACACATTGTCTTCTTGGTCTAAATTTACTATCACTATTTACAATTTTTATTTTTTTGGCATTTTGCAGGCATTTCAGTAGAGAACACTGAGGGAGATGTAGCCGCACCCAAAGATGTCACAGCTCTACTCACCCCACCGCTAGAAGACAACACCACTCACCCTTCCAATGGCAGACTGGCTCCTCAGTCCCCAACTCAGACTCCCACCTCCTCCCCGATCGGCGACCCCCCTCCTCTTTCTGATCGCCATGGTTACCGGTTCCGTTGCAGCAGGTGCAGCTTGGCGTTCCCCACTCAAGAGAAGCTCCAGCTGCACTGGCAGTACCATGCCATGAGGGCGGCAACAGAGTGCCCCTTCTGCTCTCGACGGTGCCGCAGTCAAGAGGCCTTGCAGAGACACATGCAGAACACACACTCACAGCTGGATAACACACAGGGACAGAATACACTCTTACCGCCTCACACTGCTCAATACATGGAGCAAAATATGAGTTCAGTTCAACAAGATTTTAGTTTATCACCTCAAGTAGGTCAAGAAGCAGGAGAGGATGAAGAGATGGAGGAAGAAGTCCTGGGCATAGAGGTAAAGGAGGAAGAAGAAGAAGAAGTACAATTTAAAGAGAAGAACGTGATCGGTGAAGTTGATGGAGATGAGGAGGCGTTAACTGAGCCAGAGAAAGGGCCACATGAGGATATCATATCAGAACCTACTTACAGCTCTCTTGTCAGAAAGATCTCCAACCCCACAATGGACCGCTATCTAGATCCAACCAGGCCCTATAAATGCACAGTATGCTCTGAATCTTTTACCCAGAAAACCATTCTTCTGGTCCACTATAACTCTGTGTCCCATCTCCACCGGGCCAGACGGGCCCTACAGGACTCTGGCACAGGTGTTGCTGTCCCCGAGTCTCCCCGTGGTCCAGATCCTAGGCCCTACTGCTGCCGATTGTGTGGCGTGGGCTATAGCCAGAGCTCCACACTGGACATTCATCTTCGCTCTGTTCTTCATCAGACTAGAGCTCGTGCTGCCCAGAACTCAGCTCCACAGAACCCAGCATCTAGTGCAGCTGCTCCAGTATCAGTCCCCACTACTGCTACTCAGGCTGCTGCCAACAGAGAACAAATATCAAAGGCTTTGCCGTTCACCAAGAGGCCAGATGTAGTAAGCTCTTCAACCTCTTTACTATTAGGCCCTGGCTTAGCAGCTGAGGCGCAGCCAACCCTCTCTATCCCAACTAACAGACAGCAGGCTAAAAGTAGAGTTGCAGAACTTATAGCGTCAAGAAACCAGCTAATGCTGATACAACAGCAGCAGCTAGCCCAGGCTCAGGCACAGGCCCAAGCTCAGTTACAACAACACACAGCTCTGCTCCAGTCCCAATTAATGCAGCACCTTCCCTTAGGGACAGAGAATCTCCTTAAACAACACTTCTCCCTGTCACCAGACAACTTGCTCTCTCTGCAGCAGCAACTTCTTCTGCCCTTTTATTTGTCAGGAGACATGAATATTAACCCAGAGTTAACTGTTAAGAGCCTTGAACTTAGTCAGTTAGTACATGCCAACACCATCCCCAAAGAACAGGTTAAGGTGGAAGTTAAAAGGGAGTCCCAACCTCAAATAGATGAGAAACAAACCCAGAGACAACGTTCAAACTCAGCTGTTAGCCAACCAAAAGATCGTATGCAGTGTGAAGCCAATGTTGAAGCTGGCTGCAGTGGATCCGCCAAGAACCAGTCAGAAAAAGGACACAGCAATTCTAATCTAGAGGAAGAAAAAGAAGAAATGCCTGTTCCTACTTTTAGAAATAAGTGTCAGAAAGAGGAAACGGATTCCTCTTCATTTACTCTTCATGGATTTCAGTGTCCTCCTCCCAGAGTGCCCTATACAGCTGTGAATGGCGAGCCTGTTCGAGCCCTGCTGCAGAGTTATGGCTATGAGTTGGCACTGCAATACATACAAAGTAGACAAAGACACCAGCAGCAGATAACAACCCATATGATACCAGATAAACAGGAGTGTTCTGATAGCAACAATATGGAGGTATGCTCAGACGAAGAAAAAGTTGAGTTAAGTGGACTACAGGATGGAAAGCTGGAAGACTGTGACAAGGATAACAAACAAGTAGAGGGCAATGGAGAAATAGAAAGTTTGCCACATGACAAAAAAAAGAAAGACAAGGAATCAGTAAACAAAGAGATAGGCTGTTGTGAAAGGGGAGAAAAGTGTAGAGACTGTGGCAAGTTCTTTTCAGATGCCTTGATTTTAAAAAGTCACCGGGAGTACATTCATAGGAAAATGTTTCCTACTCCTGCACTGGAGAGATTTTCCAGAGAATACAGGCTGCAGTATGACCAGATGTACCCACTCACACAACCTAAATCTGGGGAGAATTCAACTGCTTCAGCTGGCGCCCCAGTCCCATCCTCAGAATCAGAACCAACACTGGAACCAGTTATGCCGCAAGTTAAAAGCCTTGCACCCTCACCTGTACCGTCATTTTCAGATCCCATAACCAAAACGTGTGCCCTTGCTACAGACCCAGCAACAACTTCCCCCACACCTTCTTCTTCTCCATTTATTTCACAATCTCAAGAATGTCCACAACAAGAGGCCCCCATCCCAAGCACAGCTGATGCAGCTACTTCTCAAACCACATCCCCAGCTAATGCCATACCTCTTACCTTACCGAAAATACCTATGCTTCCTTTAGACTTGCCCCAGCTTCCTAAAGCCCAACTGCCTTTACCTGAGCTTACCCTACCCCACATTCCGTTTCCCATGGACCTACCTCTCCTCTCTCCAGTTATGATGCAGTCTATGGGTCTCCAGCCCCAATCTTGGTTAGACTTAAGTGTCAACCCTGAGTTGGCAAAACTCTACCAATCTCAACTCAACACAGCACTGCTTGGGCAACAGCCACAGCTCAGCCCTTCTTTGCTTGTCCAGCAACCCCAGCTCAGCCCTTCTTTGCTTGTCCAGCAACCCCAGCTCAGCCCAGCTTTGCAAGGTCAGCCTTCACAGATCAATTCTGCACTGCAGGGTCAACCATCCCAATACAGCCCCATCCAAACAGGACAGCAACCCCAAGTCAGCCCAACAATACTTGAACAACAGGGTAAGAGAACCCGAACCCGAATCTCTGAGGATCAACTGACTGTCCTGAGGAAACACTTTGATATTAACACCCTCCCCAGTGATGAAGACATGAACAAGATGTCTGTTATGTCTGGGTTGCCTCATAAAGTTATCAAACACTGGTTTCGCAACACCCTATTTAAAGAGCGCCAGCGAGACAAGGATTCTCCTTACAATTTTAATAACCCCCCGACCACAGCCCTGGAGGAGCCCAGAGAAGTAGCACAACACCAGCCTCTGTCCCTTTCCCCATGTCCACTGTCCCCAGGCCTTCCAGCCCATACCTCCCCACTGCCCCAGACAACAGACCTCCTGAGAGGAGAACCCCATAGGGGCCGACGCTCTTCCCGAACCCGCTTCACGGAACAACAGCTTGAGACCCTGCAGGGGGTGTTTGAGGCGACTCCGTATCCCAGAGAGGAGGAATATGACCGCATGTCTGCCTTGTTGTCTCTCCCTAACAAAATCATTGTTGTGTGGTTCCAAAATGCAAGACAGAGAGCCCGTAAAAATCAGGACCATGGGACAGATGATGGATTAGAGGGGAAGAACCAACTTGACAATATTCACAGACAGAGAAATGGCTCCAACAAGAATGATGATGACGATAACAGCTGCGGGGATGAAGCACAAGGTGAATCTCAAAATGAAAATTCCATGGATCTGACTTATGAGTATTACACCCACCCTGACTCACCTGTCCTTGATTCTTCCTCTCACTGCATAGAAAGTGAGCGTCTAACAGCCGATGGTGAACCAAGACCTGTTACTAGGCAACAAGAAGACAAAACAATCTCTTCTCAGGCTAACAAGAGCCTAGCTCTTGTTCAAACTCAAAATGAAATTTCAGATGCAGACATCCAGCGTAAGGAAATTGTTCAGGCCATGAAAACGGGGTCCTCTCCACAACCTCAGCCCAGTCTGCAGCCAGAAAGTAGACCCCAGCCTCGCTCCTCCTCTTCTTCACAAAAAACTGTACAGGCCATCACGTCCACAGCTCATTCCAGCCAGGGGCATACATGCAGCCCTCCTTCTGATCCAGCTGTTGAAAAGCCTGTTGATACATCACCCAGCCTCCCTGCTGCTTCAGAGTCCGACACAAGCCACATTCGGCTGCCTGATGCCACCTCTTGCCTATCCACTGAAACCCAGCAAAAAACCCAGCTCCAACCCCAAACGCAGGCTCAGTTTCAGTGCAGTCTCTGCCCAGTGACCTTGCCCTCATTCCAGCTGTGGCAGGAGCATCAGACCAGGCACCTCCTGGCAGCTCAGTCCCAGGTCCAATTTCTCCATTCTGGCTTCACAGACCGAACCATGCCTTACATGATGCTCCACCCCAACCACACCCTGATGGCCAGCCAAATGCTTTCAGGCGCTATGTCCCAGATGCACCCTAATCCCACACATTCCATGATTTCACACTTAAACAGCATACAAATGAATAACACGCTCTCTGATCACTCGAGTAACAACCTGACCAGCCTCTCTCAAAGTACCCTGACACCCATGAAGCAGAGTTCAAAGCTCATGTCAGAGACCAGTTTTGAAGGCCAAAAGAGCGGGAGAGAGATTGAAGAAGAGCACCGAAGGGATAAGCGCCAGAGAACCACCATCACCCCAGAACAGCTTGAAGTGTTGTATCAGCGCTACAGTATGGACTCTAACCCCACCAGAGGAGTCCTGGAAGGCATTGCACGCGATGTAGGCCTGTCAAGACGTGTGGTTCAGGTATTCTAAGGACTTTTTTTGTATTTGATTATGTGTTGATGTTTGTTGGAGAGAGGGACAGAAAGCAAGGCATAGAAAATTACTTAATTATTTTGTGTAACTCAAATTTTAAATCATGCTGGTCTTTCCTTCACAGGTCTGGTTTCAGAACACACGAGCCAGAGAGAGAAAAGGACAGTTCCGATCAATGGGGCCAGGATCCAGTTTCAGCTTGGGTTTGAACCACCTGCGTTGCCCATTCTGCAGGGCTCTCTTCAAGGTAAAGAGTGCTCTTGATGCCCATATGAGGTCACGCCACTGGGCAGAGGCTGAAAGAGCAGGCTACAACTTATCGATGAGTAATGGATCCAATGGGCAGATTGGGATGGCTATGGCATCTGTCATGGACAGACCAGGTCCATCTATCTCCTCCAACCTCATCCCAAACCATGGCTATGTCATCATTAACAAAGAGTTAAGTACGAAGCCACCTATGACCTCTTTGTCTTCAACCACTGATCTGAACAACCCAGAGGAGGATGATGATTATGAAGAAGACGATGAGGAGTACCCATGTGAGGAGGGTTCCAGTACGGCTGACCAAGGGTCTCCTAGTCCTGAGGGATCTGGCGGTCCAAGCTCAGATTGGGGTGAGACGCAAAGTCTGCAACAGCACCAACATCAGCAGCAGCGCCAAAGGACACAAATGAGCCACTTCCAGGTACTCCAGCTCAGAGACTTCTACAGGAGCCACCGTACCCCCAACCGACATGAGTGTGAGACACTGGGCCAGGAGTTGGGACTGCCTCACCGAGTTGTGCAGGTGAATGTTTCAAATATTCATGAATGATAAAATGCAGTTTAATTTTTATGTGTTAGAGATGAAAAATGATTGTTTGAGAACAATTAAGTATGTTAAGGGTGATAGCTAATTTATTCATACAAATCTTTTTTTTTTTCTCCAGGTGTGGTTCCAGAATGCCAGAGCCAAGGAGAAGAGGGCCAGGAGCCTGAGCTCTGACTCTGCAGAAAGGGAGCAGGCCGAGCTGTCCGCAGGGGCAGGGGAGAGAGACAGAGCTTAAAGAGGCAGACTACGGCTGTTTTGCTTCTTTCTACTACATTCTCCCCAAAACGCCTCCTGCACCTGCTGTTGATCTCTAAACATATACCTTGTCCACTTTGCTGCCAAACCTGTAACCTGAACACCCCAAAGATGCCGAGCCACAGTGGCCCAAAGAGAAACTCTCAACTGAAAGTAGGAGAGAGCCCAAACCAAGTCCTCTCTACCACAGCTTTCCTCTTTTCTTATTGTTCTTAAACTCTTTCCCGGTCTGTCCTTTCACATTGAAAAGAGCTCCTCTCCCGATTACGTCAAGACACCTTACTACAACCAAACACCACCTTGATAAAAAACCAACCTGATGCCACAGAGGCCAAAGAGCATTCTCCAAGTATGTGACCTCACTGCCCAGCTAGACCTGCAGTCTACCTCTCAGTCTGCATGACAGACTCACAGTGGGCCCTCCACCAGACAGTGCTAGATGACTAGCTGTGTAGCATGTAGTGCCAGTCTGTAAGAGGCTGGAAAATAAATTGTCAAAGAGATTTTAGTGTAAATAGAGAGCTCCAAAAGATAAACTTGAAGAAAAACAAAGCAGTGGAAGAAGAAGATGAAAAAAAAAGAAAAACATGGAAAAATATCCTTGAAAGAGATGGAGGTATTCGCGTAGAGCTTTTGTAAAGACTGACTCAGATTCCAAAGCTCGTAACCAAAATTTTTCATGTCTGTGGATTTAGTTTCAACACGTTTGTTTTCAATAACAAACTGCAGAGCTGACGTCTGTACGGTGAATGGGTGAGATCTGCAGCTGGCAAAATGAAGCCGAGTACCAATAGACTGATACGGTGCCAGAATGCAGCTTCACCCCCCCCCACAAGCCAATGATGAGTCTTCTGTTGTACATGTACACCTTCTATGTTCCTTTAGTGGATAACAGCCCAAATAGCACAGAACGAAAAGGCCAGTTTGTCCTGAACGGGGCAAACTATTTTTTATAGCACTCAACCATTATACTGTATATGAAAACTTTAACCAAACTCAAATTTACATTGTGTGTGTTTAGTAATAGTTTCTTAATATAAATCGTATGGACTGAGATAAACTGTCTTGCTTCGATATAATAGTGTCATGATTATGAAAAGATGATGACAGCTTTGATATGTTCAGGCAAGGTGACTTACTGCCTTTCCGTTCTATTTGAATATACCAATGGCTGACCGATGTTATTTGATTAATGTAAAGCTTTCTATGCTCAGGTCAACAGCTCAACATGGCTCCGCTTAAATTGTGGTCTTAATACTGGACTTTTCTGTTTTTAAAACAGAAGAGGCATGGTTTAACCTAGGACTAAGTATTAAAAGATATCTACAAAAACATCTGTATTTCAAAGATCTGAGCTTTTCACCACTGAGTAATAGATTGTTACAAAAACCTTATTGAAACTAAAGTGTTTAATAGTGTGAGGGGTAAATGTACAGTATTTAGCTTTTGTATGGTTGACTCGAGACTTCATTGGATGATTGAGACATGGCTCCCTTTTCCACTTACAGATAGGGAGCTACTGCGCAAATCTGAGAAAAACTTCGGATGTTATTGATGTTATTTTTGTACACTTAATTTATTTCCCCTCTTTCTCCTACCTTACCGACTTTGCTCTTTTGCTCTCTACCTTTCTTCCTGTGTTCATTTGCAACCAGTCCTTATTCTAACTGTAATGATGACAATATAACAATAATAGCTAAACAATAATTAATGCTTTAAGACAAAAATCCAAAGACGTGATAATACTTTAACCATATGACCTACAAAAATAAGCGCTACTGTTTACTTGACGATGTATTGCTGTTTTTAAAGAAGGAAGGAGTCCCTATATCTAAGCTACTGTTTTCTGCCTCTCATAAGCACACTGGAGACTGTAACCAAAACCCCAAACTAGAGCCATGGCAGTCTGTAATATAGCGGTTAAAGAGTTTTACTTCTCTTGAGAAATGTTGCAGTTTATTTTTCTTTCTTTTTTACCATAGTGTTGAACTTCAGCCCTTAAGGATGTCCAGTTTGCTGCTAATGTACTGTAGTTTCTAATGATACTGTAGAAAGATGCATGCTCTGATCGCTTTACCACTAGGCTTTAATGACTACAAACTGTAATGATACCTGTGATGCTGTTGATAAACTGCTCCTATGTTATTCCGTTGTAAACAAATGGATATGTGGGGCTCAATTCCATCAGGTTTGTTTTTCAGTGTCCTAATAATTACCCCGACTCAGAAGATAAAAATGGCTTTCGTAATACCAGAAATATTTTTTCAAGCTTCAGTTTTAGAGAAACCTGCTTGGGGCATTCATTTCTCAATACTTACTGAGATACTGCATAGCTATTTGAAGGAGTTCAGCCCCAAATCTTCCACTGGTATGGTGTCAGCCTTTCTGTGTTGCAATGTCTCTCGTCTTTAGCCATTTGTCCATTGAAAACAGCTTTGCTCAACTTGTCTCAGACTGACATCACAACCAACTTTCCAAAGGATGTGGACTGACTTACTCTGTAACGTTTTGTTCTTAAACTAACCAATGTTTACGACAATACCAATGAGCTTTCTTCTGTACAGAAATGTGCATTCCAAATACCACAAAGGCAGTTTTTTTGTATACTGATTATTTAAAATTTTATTTGTCATATTCTCTTGATCTTATTGACTGTAAGATGTAAATATTGGGGTCCTCTATGGTGAAGGGACTCTGTTAACCTTACTGTAGGGAAAACTATTCTTTTCATTTTTTTTTCTGGATATGTTGTTGCCATAGTGATGACCAAAAAGATACCTGTGATGTGCACCTGTCCTTATGTCCTGCTCCAGTGGTTTAGTGCGTCTCTATACTCTCCCTCCCCAAGTTCTCCCCTACTGGTGTGTGTTTCTCTTCCTTTCCCTTCCCATACTCCACTGAGCTAAATAAAGTCTGCTTTGGTGCATGCTCTGGTCTCATCCCTGGTCTAACCAAGAGAAGCCATTTTGTGTATGTTGTGGTATGCGAGGGTGTCTGCCTGTTATGTTTCATATTGCAGGTTGTATGTTGTGTGCATCTGGCCAGAAGGCTTTTGATGTGCAACCGTATGTGTGTGTGTGTGTGTAACACAACAGTGTGTGGAAGGCGTTTGGTGAATGGAGCCATGACCTCTGGGGTCACTTCATTAATTACATCTGTGACATTCAGCCAGATGAGTTTCCTTTGTAACTCAATGATATGATGAATATTAACGACCTCGGATGAATTACACTGCTGCTTCTGCTGCTGATAATGTGTTTTACGACTCTGGGAGAGAGGGGAGTAAAATTGCACACTACAGCATATTTAGATAACGCAGATTTTCATATGCAACATTTCAAAGACCACAGCGTAGGTTGGTCGAGCAGATTTTATTATTTTGTTTTCTTCTGCGTAAAACTTTCCAGTGGTTGATCAGACAACGTGCCAGAGAGGAAAAACTACAACACAAGAATGCGTCGGTCAGAGTCTCAAGCACAAACTGGTATCCTGTCCTTGTTCTCTACCAGCAAGCCATTCATTTAACCATTATACATGAATGCGACAACAGAGGAAACCGTTCTGATTGGAGTTGCAGTGAACAAACAGATACATGGGGAGAACATATGCAAAGTAAACACAGAAGAGGGCTTGAGATAGCTTCGTAGCTGATGATAGCCATCTTACAAAGTCATCCTGATAAAGTGATCCCCAACCATTTCTCCTTCTCCCTGTCCTCCCCCTCTTAATCAAATGAATACTGTGCAGCTGGTGGGGTTGCGGCAAAAAGGGGTACGAGTGTGTGTGCAGGGGGGGGGGGGGGCTTTGAGGGATGGCGTGAAATTATTGCCTGCTGGTGTATATGTGTCACTGGGGGTAGAAGAGTAGAGTAGGGGATTGGGCTGGGGGGGGGGGGGGTGTAATGTCATTGCCTGCTGGTGTATCAGTAGTGGGGGCTCATTTAGATTTAGATTGGTTATGTGAGGAGAGAGCTGAAAGGCCAGCTCATGTTTATGCATGAATCCCAAAGCATGCTGCTGTGGTGGAGCCCCGAGTTAAAGAGACAGAGCTAAAATACATTCACACATTTGGACACAGCTCTGGTTCTTTGGATAAGGCTGCAGTCGAAGCGATGCTTTGCTATCAGATACATTTCAATCACTCGTGCGTGTGTTGGCCCGTTTGTGACGTGGTGTATGCAGATAGGCTACATCTTCGTCCAAATGAACAGCATGCTGCTTCTATTAATCAAAAAAAAAATTTAATCTAATTTTAGTTTTAAAAATCCCACTGCCCGACTGTGTCCTGAAGATTGCTTTGGTATTTTCAACAGCTGATTTACAATCACTCACACACACACACACACACACACACATGCACACGCACACGCACACACACACAGAGTAATCAGTAAATGTCTTTGAAGGAGTTTGTTCAGCACTTCATCAGGTATAAAGTGGTTTTTATTTGGAAATGTGGTCCCTATCCATCTTTTAAATGACTATTTAATGGTCGTCACACCATCCTAATCAATCATGTAGCAGAGCTAGCCTGCAAGCGCAAATACACTCTATTTATGATTCCTAGATTCTGCTGCAAAAACTGACACTCTTTGCCTTCTTAGTGCTGTAAACGAGCAGAACAATGAGTGAAATTGTCTATCAGATTTTGTGGAAACATTAGAAAGACTTCCTATACCGATCACCAGCATCCTGGACATGAGGTACCCTTTGAAATCGGTCTTTATATTATATCTGCACTCTCTAAACCTGTAGAAATGGTGGATAGAATGGCTTTATAAAAATACTGCTGTTTATTGTCATTCTTGGGTGTCTCCACATTCAGGCCCACACTTTTTTCTTTTTGTGTGACCCTTCACCATCCCCCCATCCACTGTGCACCCCCCATCGCCCCCCCCATTCAGTACTTTACATCTATAATGAGATACAAATATACGCATCAGCAGGACAGTGTCTACGCCACGCGTCACTGTGTGAATATTACTCACACTTATTAGCTGGATTATGTTAATCTTTACACTCCCTGCTCACAGACAACAGACTCCCCATGATATGGGGTGGTCACGGCAGAAAGCGTGTGCTGTCGCGTGTGTGTATGTGTGTGTATGGCTGTATGTGTGTGTTGAAGTGATTGCCATGTTGTCAAACTGATCTGCATGTGAAAGGGCGGTCTAATTACATCACTTATGCAAATGTGAAATGCACATATGCATGCACATACATACACACCACTGACAGCTTACTACTGAGGTCAAAAAGACAGTGTGAGCTATTCTCTTATTGACTAACACGAGGTGGCATCACCACCTGTCAGAGACAGACATGTCTTGACAAAATACAGAGAAGTCACAAAGGATGTTTTGACACACTCCTTCAGATAAATTAGAAAAAAAGAGTGGCTGGGTCAAGCTCACAGTAGACTAAAGCACTTAAACTGTTATTGGGAAATGTCCAACCGCATATTCACTGATTATTCTTTTTTCAGACTGAAACATTGATAGTATCTGTGTTGGAATGATTGATTGAGTCTGACACATTTTAATTACGCCCAAATTAAATGAATTGGCTGGCGGACTATAAAACATTGCTGTTTAATAACGAGCCCCACCATTTGCCTTTTTTTCCTTGCTTCATCCAATCCCATTTTGGCTGCCTGCACCAAATAACCTCTCTCCATTTAATGATATGCAAATTAATTTTCATGAACCCCATGATCCCACGCGATGATTAAACTGAGATGACATTAGCTGCCATGCCACTGCCACTGTCAGTGTTTCTGTCTGCCTCCTTTCTTCCTTCCTATCTCTACCATCTTTCTTCGTATCCACGACAACGGCCAACTGGTGATATTAAGGGGTTCATTGTCACCGTTCCCTTATGAATTTGCTTTGTGAGAGATAACATTCCGCGTATCCAGTGTTATTTCAGAGAAGTTTTTCCAATGGCAACAGAGATGGAGCGTCAGAGCGGGAAAAAACGTTGGCTCTCACACCACATGTGGTAGTGGTACACTGAAGACATGTCACAACAACGTACAACGTGCATTGTAATGCAGTAACATCATACAGACGATTTTGGCAACCTTCCACATCTCTTCATTTTCCACTTCCAGTGCTCCCCTCCCACCGTTCCGTTTCAGTCTGGATCCAGCTCCACCTCTGCTGTCGTTTATTGTACCTCATTTGCATAATGAAGCCCAGGCTTAATTAAGATCCCACTGGAGTCTGGAGCCAAGGATGAAGGAGAGGAGGACGAGGAGAAGGGGAGGGGGGATCCGGCGTTCCTTAGCTTATCCGCACGTGTCCAAATAGGAGGCACAATTTAAGGGGAGAGTAAAGCGTTGACGAGCGATTAAATCGCTAATTATGATCGGCTGTTAGAATTAGTGTGTGGCTGTTAATTAGCTGCAGATGAGATGCCCAGACAGTTGCCCGCCCCTGACGACTGCAGCACCCTCCCTGACTGGCAATAGAGAAACACAGCGTGACACCCTGGAGATGATGCCAACACATCCCTCCCTTTAACACACACAGCAGTCTGAGGGGATATCCCTTTAAGAATGTCCCAGGTGTGCATGTGCAGGGAAGAGGCTCTTCATCATCCTTGTCCACCCACTCCCACTGTTCTTCGTTAGGCACAAAATTCCAATTTTGTTTCGTCTGCTATATCCTTTATTCATGTTGCTCATTATTTCTCATCTTCCACATACTCTTTCTCTTCATATTGGAATGGTATGATCCCTTGTAGGTCTTTGTATTGGTCAGCAGCTTCCTTCCAGTGCAGCAATTGGCACTGAGCAGAGTTGGCATCGAGGAAATGTTTTTCGTCCAATACTCCTACCATAGTTGAATTTGGCTCTGGTTCAAACCTTCTGCTACTATTTATTGTCTGCATTTACTACGCCTTTATACGGCTTCTGATGGCACCCGCGAATGCCTCCCTGTTTGCGTTTGGCACGATGCCATCTCTGTGTTTGGTCTCTCCCTTGAGGGGATGCCATTGCCAAAACATTTAAAGGCATCCGAAATGGTCCTGCTCACCGTATGGAGGTTTGAGTTCGCCAATGTGTGCGTTATGTTGGCTGGGCAGCGTGCCATCTTTCTCCTCGTGCCCTTGCCGCCCCTGAAAAAATGCCATCACAGAATCGCTGGCAACCGTTGCCTGGGCACCTCTTCTTGGCTTTGTCCAAGCAAACAAACGGCGATTAGCAGCAAATTCTCAGAGGTGAGTCCTCTTGTCTTTGACTAAGACAGTTCTCCGCCGACCGCTTTGATCGCTCCGGGTATGCCACGACTGCAAGCTGGCATGGCGCCCGCTGGCTGGCACGACGTGGCTGGCATTGAGCGAAAGAAAATTGCAAAAATGAATGGAATGTAGGATTTTCCACCGACATTTTTCTTCGTATGATCAACGGTCATCACCATGTTACAGTTTACGGTTTCATAGTATCATCCATTTCGCTCCTTCTATGCTTCCCTTCATCCAGCTACATCTGAGTCATCATGTGTCTTCTGGCATCGTCCTCATTTCTATGCTCTGCTGTCCTCTGATATCTTCTGTATCTTCCTTTTCTCTGTCCGCTCTGCTGTTCGTTTCACCCCATTGTGCCTGTGCCAAGGTGGCACCATGGTAGCAGTATGGAGGTCTGTTTCTCTTCCTCTTCTATTCTTATTGTCCTCACCCCTTCGCCCATGCCCATGCCCGCCCCCCGCTCAAGTCCTGACTGGATGGCACTGTGCCAACCTGCCACCGCCATCGCTCTCATTTGTAGCTCATCCCTCCGTTGCCCTTCCCCCTGTCTCTACATTTCCATCCCTCTCTCTTCTCCTCATCCACTTTCTAAATCATTTATCCTCTGTTTGTATGAAATGCTACGTTTGTAAATTAACACATTAGCTAATTGACACATATACAACTTTTTCTTTCTCAAATGCGCGCTGCAAATTGTCGGTCTTTGTTGTCATTTGGAAGACTTTTTTGGCACCTGAAGGAATGCTCAGAGTTACTGCCCTGCCGTTAATTACCGCAGCAGTTACTTATTCCACCGAGACAAGAGGAGAAAGACGAAGAGAGCCCCGAGTTTGGATAAAGCTTGTGTTGTTTTAATTAACTTTTACCAACCCCCACCATGTGTGCTTTTGTTTCATCTCTAAGAGCCTTATGCAGGTTGTGCTTGTTCACACACATACTATACATTAATACAATTGATCCGATTATCAATGAAATCAACTGTGTACCATTGACCTCGTACACTTTTCTAAAATGACCCTTGTTTCTTTGTCCTCCTCTTTAAAATATCGTATGTCAAACAATAGCTGCCAGTGGTGGTGGAGCCATTAAGAAAATACTCTCATTAGTACACAAAACATAATGAATATGTAAATGAGGTGTGTAATGTATGCATGGGCTGAGAGACTTGTTCTCTTTTCAATCCTCCATTGTAATCACTCTATGTATATCCCCTTTCCTTAAAACTTGACACTCTTACGCCAATTTTCCTCTTTTCTTAGACCACCAACTGTGAATGAATCCACGGGGGATTTCTTGAGATCTCACTATTATCTCTTTTATTTTGTGTTTTTAACACATTTCTCCTCGCCTTTAACCATGGCTTGTAGTGTAGAATGGTCTCTCAGAGTCTCTCTGTTTGCTTCTTCCTGCTCACAGCTTCCTCTCCAAAACCAAACCCTGCAGTGACGCATTAAACCAACAACTGTGTGTTTGAACAAGGTCTTTCTTCCAGGAATATGAATACTGAACGTTCTATCCACTAAATCACGTCGGCACTAGACTGTGTTTTATTCCGTATTTTGTCTTTGTCCCTTTGTGACTGCGTTGATCTTAATGTGTGGTCCAAACTGTGTGTTAAATTCAAGCTCGCCCTGATAGACGGTGAGTATAGCCTTGCTCCTGCCTAGGATAAACACCTATAATACTCTGGCTCCCTTGGCAATCACCATAGCAACAAACCATGGTACCCACGTGAGTTGCATAATAAGATGTTCTCCAAGAGCACGGACCATAAAGCGGCGACAAACTAGACACCCGCAACGATGATTTCAGAAAATAAGTATTCGTAAATGTCAAAGTTATCAATAGGCTTGCGTCACATAACAAACACTGTCAGATGCTCATGCACCTTCTCTCTGTCTCTCCAGACCTTAACAGGTGCTGATGAGCCGCAGTCAATGATTGTAATGAGCTATCGATCAGCGTGGGAAAACCAAGGGACAGAGAGGGGTGAGGGAGATACGGGGAACCAGAGGACACACACACAACCAGAAGGAAGTGGACTGCCAGGGGAAAAAAACAACTTCAAATGAACTTAATGGAGACAAGCTACAGAAGACAGGGTATCGATACTTGCTTTCATCAAGTCCTTATCTCCTATTGTTCTGCTTAAAATAGAATGGATGGGGAGGTGCTTTTTTTGCCAGCGCAGGTTGAATGGAAGTGTTCAACTGAGAGCAGCTTCTGGACAGGCCAATCTGCTCAGGATGACCATGCAGACATGGTTGTCATGACTGAGTTCAGATGCCAGTGAATGGCACTGACGCAGTATCCCTATTTTCCTCTTTTTGTGCTGTGTGCATGGAGTGGAGGCAGACAGCTTTAGGGAAGGGGGAGGTGCGTTGCGTGTGTGTGAGTGTGTGTGTGTGTGTCGTGTGTGTTGGCTGGCGTTTTCAGATAATGAAATGCAGCAGGGAACAAAGAGCTGGGGGCCCCTATTCTTTGTGCTGCAGCTTCATTTTCACTCCCGTCAGTCTATGATTCTTCCATACCCTCTTTCTTGTATACGTGTATGTGTGTGTTTATGTTTGTATGAGCGGTTTGTTGTGGGTACCTGTGTCCCCTCCTCCTCCTGTTAGTATTCTGCATGGCAGATCCCCCTAATGTAATAACTGTGTCTGCATGTCTAATTTACAGCAGGAGAGAGTAAATAGCCTGTGGTTAATTACAGTACGTGTACGTGTACGTGTGTGTGTGTGTGTGTGTGTGTGTCTATGCATGCGTCTACATGCGCGTGGGTGTGTCAGAATGATTTATGAGTTGCAAATAGCTACACCAGTGGCCCGTTTCTCCTCACTTAGTTTTTAATCTGTCTTTCCATTAATTTTCCTGGAGACGTTATTATGGTTTTATAACAGTGTGCGGACGATGCACATGTGAGTGCACATATGTGTTAATGAGACAAAGATGAGGACAGTTTATGAGAATCGAGGCCATTTGGGCATCTGAGCTGTACTTTGCTTTTCTCTCATCAGACTTCTCCATTTCCCTTCCTTCCTTTCACTATTCCGGTGCTTCATTCACTCTCGTCATTGAGAGCCACAATGAACACAGATCTTTATTGACAGTACACGGTAGAACATGGAAACAGCAGGTCAATCCGTTTAGCCCAAGGGCCGATACACCAATTCACCAATTTGTCAGTGTTAGTTTGAGAGAGAAAAGCAGCTAATCTCTCCTCTCTGCTCTCTATTGATCACACACTTAGACTCCACTTCTCTGTCTAAACACTATTGATTCTCTCTCTCTCTCTCAATCTCTTTCTCTCCCTCTCTTTCTGTCTTGCTCTCGCCACATACCATAGCTCTCAACACATCTTCCTTCATACACTGACTTCTTCTTAGATGAAAGCTTGAATAATGGAGACTGCATGTCCTTGGCTTGTACATGAATCCCCAAGTCATATTTTGGATGAATTTAAAATACAGCTTTGATTAATTTCAGTATAACTGGAGCTTATCAACTGCACAAAGCAGTATAGTGTTTGGTCCACATATGTCTTTGTATATATATTATTGTTCCCTGCTGCGTACATTCACAAGCTGCATGGTCTCATTAAAGAAATCAATTACTTAGCAACTCCTCTACAGCTTGAATACGGACCATGATTAAACATTCACTGCTGGGTACACTGTCTCCTGGCTTTGTTTATCAGTCTCACATCGCAGGGTGAACTTGAAAAGGACCACATTCCTGTCAAGATGAAGGCTATGCAAAAAATATAGAATGATTATCTTAAGGGAGATTCATTTTCACATCAATAGAAATGACCAACAGGTCTTTATTTGATTGGCTTTAGCTTGCGTGGGCCCTTGTCATGGCACATGTGAGTTGAAGCGTAGATTACCACGTCAGTGTAATCAGTACTGTAGATGAAACAG
The DNA here is from genome assembly GCF_949748355.1 of Melanostigma gelatinosum. Classification (NCBI taxonomy): domain Eukaryota; kingdom Metazoa; phylum Chordata; class Actinopteri; order Perciformes; family Zoarcidae; genus Melanostigma; species Melanostigma gelatinosum. The sequence continues at coordinate 13,021,934 of NC_136634.1, forward strand.
GGAGGAAGAGAGAGAAACCTCAGACAAAAACAGAAATTCCCGGAGCATTTATTATATATTTAACCCTCTCTACCCTAATATCAAATTAAAGAAATATAAACAAGGGAATCCCAACCGTTACTCTGATGCTGTGATAAAAACATCCAGGCACGCATGGGTTTCACTGTCTTCCCCCCATAACTCTTATTTTTTAGACTGGTACACCCCCTACAGGTGAGATGAATCCATTACAAACCTTTAACTTTGCAGGTTACAAAACACTAACACATGGCTTGTGTAACTCTGGCATCAGCTGTTTGATAAGATAACCAGTACTGAAGAGTAGGTTCAGCACGTGGGGCGCATTGTGTGGTAAATATTTGTTTAAACTATGCAGTAGATGATTATTCACAGAAGTTTTACAGCATTGTGTTGCTATACCTTACATTTGAAGATGCCTCCTTCAGCAGCTGATAGTGAAGTGTTAGTGAGGAAGACGTTAAGGGAAGTGCTGGTGGGTCGAGAGGATCCAGAGGGATTCTTTGCGAGCTCGTAAAGGAGACCGGGGCGAGAACCGTCGTGGCTAACGCCGTCTATGAGCCTTGGCTGAAGGAGGGGGATGATGAGGTGGTGTCGGCCCTTCAGAAAGATGGTGTTGATTGCAGGATGTTCCACTCGTACTGTCTTAGAGCCCCTTACTCTGTCAGCACGGAGGGTGTCGGACTCAGAGGTTAGTCTCAGCTAAATTAATTTGGCGTTTGCTTATATATTTGTGGTAAATATCAAAGCTTAAAATGTGTATACGATTGGAAAGAAGTTAATTTGGTGGTGGACTGTTTTGTCTTCTCTTGATTTAGGAATAGGTTCAGTGTCTCACTTCACGAACTGCTGTAGACAGAACCCAGGGTCTGCGCTAGGGCCCCCCCTGGACCCTCCTGCATCTCTCCCCACACCTGCCCACTGGCCTCAGGGTGTCTCTTTGGGCACGCTAGGCCTGGCACGCATGCCCCGCAGGAAGGATGGCACAACGGTCAGTAACCACAGAGGAGCAGCCCTGCAGGGCCGAGCTGTATAAATGAATGGGTGCATTTCATCTCCTCTTTCTCTCCCCTGCCTTTCCTGTCACTCTTCAAGTTCTCTCTATCCAATGAAGCAGAAATATTGGAAAATATCTCAGAAAAGAAGATTAGGTTAGCTCATGAAGTCCTCAATGTATTTCTTTGTTCATTTTGGCATTCAGAGTGACTGGGCAGCCAACATCTGTGAATCTTGGGATTTCAGCGAGGAAGGAGCATGTGCCCGGCCTTTCTGAATGATGGCGAGACACCTTGCGTGTACTTTATAAACATATCTCTGTTTGGAGGAATGCTAATAAGTGTGACATTGATTTTACAGTATCATATGATTCTTCCATCTATCCAAGGTGTGTAGATATGAAAAAGAGTCCGGCAGGGCAGATGCCCCAAATACCAGCCGTCTGTCTCTGTACCTTCACTTTGGTCAGCTCAGCCCACGCTGGCTGTTGTGGGACGCCAAAGGGGCACGCTGTCGACCCACAAAGTTCCAACGCAAACTGCCGTGGAGAGATCTGGCTTACTGGCAGCTGACATTGTTTCCTGACCTCCCATGGGAATCCCTCAGACCTCCATATACGGTAGAAATTGGCTACGGACATGTTGATGACACATTAATAACATGTACTGAAAGTGTTACTCATAAATACAAAGTTAAGTTGAACTACCCTTCACTTTCATCATTACTGAAAGCCTATATCACATAATGAAGTGTTTTCATGACGAAGCATTATTCATCCACTGGTATTTGCAGGCTCTGCGATGGAGCAGTGATCGTGGCCACCTGAAGGCCTGGCAGCGAGGGGGAACAGGCTACCCTCTGGTGGACGCAGCCATGAGGCAGCTGTGGCTGACGGGCTGGATGAACTACATGAGGCATGTGGTGGCGTCTTTTCTGATCGCATATCTCTGTCTGCCCTGGCAAGAAGGTTATCGCTGGTTCCAGGTGAGACGTGCATGTATAAAAAGGCACAAAATGCACTTGCATAGAGATCACAAAGCAGCAACACATAATATAATACTACTTACTGACTGTGTCCAACATTTACATGTGTTTAGGACACTCTAGTGGATGCTGATGTTGCCATGGATGCTATGATGTGGCAGAATGGGGATATGTGTGGTCTGGATCACTGGAACTTTGTCATGCACCCCGTCGATGCAGCAATGACCTGTGACCCCTACGGCAGCTATGTTAGGAAATGGTGTCCTGAACTTGCAGATCTGCCCGATGAGCTTATTCACAAACCCTGGAAATGTCCCACGTCCATGCTTCGACGTCCAGGTGAGGAAACGATCATGCTCAGTCTCAAGAAATGTTGGCTTTGGAAACACGCTACCTACCGGTTCCACACTAACATATACGCTGCTATCCTCACTGCTTAGGTGTGGTCTTTGGCCAGACATATGCTGAGCGAATAGTTACAGACCTGGAGGAGCGGCGGTGTCATTCCCTGCAAGATGTAGCTCTGGTGCGAAAAGAGTTTGAACAGTACGTGGACAAGTGTTCAGGCTGCGACTTGGTGCCTCTGCCCCCACGCCTCGTCTCTCAGGCTCTGGGCTTATCGCACAGGGATGGCGGTGTGGTAACAGAAGGGAAGCAGTTCCCATTGCCCGCCATCACCCGCATGGAATTCAAACACCAGCAGGAAGATCCAGATGCAGATGCCGCCTCAAACCCCTACAATGCTGTTCTAAAAGGATACGTGAGCCGCAAGAGGGATGAGACCATTGCCTTCCTTAATGAGAGAGACTTCACTGCCAGTGTGTTGTACGAGGGAGTTCAGAGAAAGGAGAGGCTGGAGAGCGATCATCGCAGAATCGAGGGACTCCCTCAGCTTCCTGCTCCTCGGGGCAGAGCCAGATGAACTCCAACAGCCATGGACATGTTTTCTGTGGTACCCGGTGGGGCGGTCTCCTCAGTCAGGTGATCCAGAGGTCCAGAGGGAACGTTTACAGGTTCTAAGTGACCAGACAGTTGCTAGCTATAAAATGCACAAGTACAAACTGTGACAGAATAATAGTCTAAGTGCAACAATGAGGAAAAAACAACAATTCTACACTGGACTCCAGACTTTGGATAGAGTGAGGAAAATGTGTTGAGACAAAGAGGGTTGCAGAATGCTCATTCAAAACATTTTGTACATTTAGTGTTCAGCAAATTCCCACAAATCTGAGGAATGTTGCACAAAAATATACATTACGCCTTTGAGTCGTACAAGGGGGAAAAAGGCATCTCGCGTCATCTCAGCAGGTCTTTTGTTATTAGGTCTATTTGTGTTTACAATCTCATGTAAACCGCATCAAGAAAATGTATATTTAGTTAAAAAAAAAAAGAAGAATTTTGGTTCAGGGGCTACCTTTTATATATATATATATATATATATATATATATATATATATATATATATATATATATATATATATATAGCTGTATATTGGGAGATTACTTTTGGTTGGAAATATGTAGGTGTGGATATAATGGGCGAGTTTACTCAAACTTTTGAATGATGCAAATGATTAAATATACTAATATAATTCATATTATGCAACACTGACAGTGACACGCATATTACCTGTTCAATGGCTATGTAATGTCAAAGATCTTGTGTACACTACATTACAAGCAGTATTTGTTTTTAACTGTCCCACTTTTATAATATGAAGTCTAGACTTTGGGATTCAATAAAAATGACAGAAAACAATGTCTCAGGACAGGAAATGTTTATTTTCTAATTTTAAAAAAGGTCCAAAGTCTACAATTTAGCCATCACACATGCAGAGTAGACCAACATTATTATTGATACCATAAAGACCAAAGTGCTTTTTAAAGTCTGACAATGTCCTACAACAGAGATTCAAGTTTTCCTTTGAATGAAATGTATGGAAACTGCTCTATTGACTGAGTCTCGGTCGCTTCCGTTTGGGGACTTGAGACTGCAAAAACTCAACACAAGATGCTTAGTCAGCGCAGATTCACAGGTCCCCTAAAGTCAGTCTTTAACAGTCCATAAAGGATTCCTAATGTTCACAGCTTTACAACACTGGCAGGTCAGCCTTCTGGAGCTCCACTGGTGGATGCTAAGCATAGCGTTGTAGCTGACACAGGCACAACTTGTGGATCTTCATGCCAGTAGTGTTTGAAAAGGAGAAGGGGCGCATGGCACTTATTAGTGTAGCGGTGTTGAGTTAGTCCTCAATGGAGCGGATGTATCTCTCATAGGCTGCTTCATCCATTAGAGCATCGAGCTCTGCAGGGTTGCCAATGGTCATCTTCATCAGCCAACCTATGTTGAATAGGTTCAAATCAGGTTATGCTTGGATTTTAGGACCCTTTTTGCATACTCAAGCCCATTCAGCACAAGTCAAATGTTTTTATATATCTCTGCCAACATCTTTTCCAGGGAGTCAAAGACTTCTTTTGCTCATTACAGTGTGGAGTCTGTAAGTAGAGTAGTAATTTAAGTACTAGAGAAGGGGCTAAAACATGAAGTCAAGAGTAAAGATGGTTCACACTTGAAAGATAAAACATGCTATTAAAAGGTTAATTTTTACAAATAAAACAGATTGAACAAAGTACGAGATATCAATCTCCAAAACAGGCGTCATCTCCTTAATCCAGTGGCTGCCTTCTATGTTATGTTGCATTACTGCCATCTACTGTCCAAACAATAAGAAATTAGCGCATAAACTTCTTCCCAGTGTATCGACTCTAAACACTGAACAAATATATTTAACACGATGTAGACCAATCTGCAGTGATATTTTTTACAAGGTAAACAAAGACTAGTGTCAATTAAAAACTACACAAATGACCGTAGGACTCCAGAGTGTTAACATAGACAAACATCATACTTGCTCTTGTTTAAGCTTTAACGTGAGGCTAAAGTATACTACATAGACTCGACTATGTGTTGGTATGGACGCGCTTACCATCTTCGTAGCAAGATTTGTTCACCAGACCGGGATTGTCTGCCAGTAGTGCATTAACCTCTACAACTTCTCCAGTCAAAGGGGAATAAAGCTCACTAGCAGCCTTCACACTTTCCAGAGCTCCAAACTCATCTGTGACAGTAAGTTAGAAAGAAGTGCATTTATATATAAGTTAGGTCCTTTCACAACAGCACAGAAAGCAAAGGGCAAATATTGCTGCTATGTTGACATAAACTACAGTCTGTGTTTTGTGGGATGGTGGCAATTCATGAGTTTGTCCAAACAAGCTACATTCATGTTACTACTAAGATTTATTTTTTAAATCATGGATGGAAAGTAGCCAAACAATTGCTTCTCAACACAACAGCATCTGAGGGGAAAATTATGCATCTCTCCCTTTAAAATGCTAAATCATAATTATTTAGATATCTCTGCTTTGAAAGGCATGTTGTGTTGGAAAAACTGCACGCTAAAAATATTGGGCATTTTTCCGACAGATTATCTTAAACAATCAGGTTTTAGTCCTTCATAACAGTATTTTATACGTGTGTACTGTTAGCATGAGCCACACTGCCTTCAACTTCATACCTTGCTGAGCCAGCTGTGTTCCCACGTCTGGTAGTCCACAGTAAACTACATCTCCCAGAGCCTCCTGCAAGTGGCAGAAAGCAAGGTCAAAGACTGTAGCAAAAGTATTTAGTAACAAATAACCTAACTACACGTGTGGGCGTGAGCGTGTCTGTTTGGGTACACGCACGAGACAACTTACTTGCGCAAACTTGCTGATCCCGACAGTCCCGACAGCTCCGTCGTCTTCTACTCGGATCCATTCGTGCTTGTCTGTGAATTTTAGTGCTGCAAGATAACACAACAGACTCAGACCACAACTAGCCTCCCACTGGACGAGTGTGTAGTATTTTGTGATGTATGACAACCAGAATAAACACAGACAGACATGAAGCAGCGTCGTGAGCTCACGTGTCCTTTTCTCGAGCTAATGTTACCCTGTAGCAACCGAAAATGTTAGCTAACATGCTACAATAAAACACACCCACGGGGGGAATACCTGCTGTTAATCGACAAGAAGTGGCTAGTGTTCTTCCAAAGTAAGGTTGAGATGCCAGCCGCAGCGGTGAAAGTGTTGCCGAGCGAGTAAGTAAAGGCAAAACTGTGAAAAAGTTGGAAGACAGGGAGCGGAATAGCCCACAGGCGGCCATCTTTGTCGCGTACTGATGAGAGCGTCGAATTCTTCTTCGTGGATCTGCACGCCGCCGAGCTTCTTCTTCTTCTTTCAGGTTAATCAGCAGCTGGCGCGCGTAAAGTTGCATTGCAGGCACCTTGTGGAGTTAGTTAACTCCTACAGTGTCCGGTTTGTCATATTAATACCTCATCGTCCTGACTGCTCTCTTAAAGAAGCTGTCCAAACGTCCTGTGCCTTGTCCTTTATCTACACACTCCAGTTTGCTCCAGATAGTTCACTCATTGAAAAAGTCCCAATTAAAAACTTTTCCTCCAGTTCCCAAGTGTAATTTAATCAGAAGCCTCTCCTTCCATAACATATTATACATCTTTCCCACTTCAAATGCTGTAGCTACTATTTGTTATGATGATACAATACGTATAAAGAATTAAATCCTTCTGCACTTATGTTTTAATACAATAAAGCATATTTAGTCTTTGGTAAGTGCCCTTTTTAACTGGATGAATGTTTATTCTACATAAGACTGGATAATTGTCACTACCTACGGCTCCGTATTGATTTATTTTCTAGTCACATATTGGAGGAACGTTATTCGAAACCAATGTAAGATCGAACGCAGACTCCTTTCATGTATTGACACCGAAGTCCCCACACCACACAATGCCTGCCCTACTTTGCTACCCAACAACCAACCCTGTTGTTGTCCCAAATACTATTCATCTTGACATTTGACTGTTGTAGTCTGTGAGCAAAACCAACATCATCTTCAGTCTAAATATCACAGTAATAAGCTATTTGATAGGCGTACTGCTTTGCTGATACTTTTGGATCACGTTCCATTTAGAAAATAAAGACAGCAATTAGTTAGATACAACTAACAAACAAATGCAGACTCCAGAATAAAAATGTGTGTTAAAACTGTTTATTTGAAAGAAGATTCCGAGGAAGAACACAGCGTTATGCCGTCATAAATCTGCTTCTTCCCATCAGAATAATAACTATCATCCCTTGGAGACCCACACATTGTTTTGCAGTTAACGGCCACTTTTATTCAGATTCATTGACTTCAAATATCTGTCTGCACATCTATGGCTCCATTGTTTATAAAAACAAAATACTGCAGTGATTAAGTTCCAGGACTCTTATCAGAGTTGTTTCAGGAGCCACACAGATCCCAAGAACTACTGATTAATTCTATCTTTTGATGACCAGTGGCCTACATGTGTATGCGTCCCACCAAGTCCTTTGCTCATGAATACACAAAGACTGATCAGACAGGGCTCAAGGCTCATTCTTATAGACCACCCTAACAAGAACTTAAATTATTTATTAAGTAACACTTTTATTTATACAAAACAACAGAATATATAAAGAAAAGGTCACTCTCATGCCTGAGAGTTCTACTATTGCTCAAAATTGCATTAGCTGAGGAAATGGCATGTTTGGAATAAAAAATAAAAAGAATATCGCAAACGCGAGTGTTTCACACAACCATACACTTCCTTTGTCCTGTTCTGGCTTCATAAACTATGCTGTAAAACAAACTAAAATACAGAAAGACTAAAAGTGTCCTCCCCTATACCTGGGCTAAAAGCTACAAACATAAATAACAAAAGCACATTTGTTTGGCTTTTACATTACACAGCTTCAAGAGTCCATCCAGTGTCCACTTTTCCTTATTTGATTCTGAAGATGAGAACAAAAAACAACAACAACGGTAACAACATTGATAACAGTAAAGAGAAACGACAGCTTGCTGTGTAGCGAGGAGTGAAAACAGAGGGGATGAAAACTCCTGTGTGTCTGTGTGTGTGTGTGTGTGTGTGTGGTTGGTTGGTTTCTCCATCAGAGCTCATTGGAAGCTTGTTCGCCCTCGTTGGAAGGCGTTTAGCATGAAACATGTCTGTGTTAGGTCCCTCCTGCAGGGGGTGCTCTGTGCTGCTGAATGGGTGCGAGGAGCAGAGGTGAGTACTGGCGGTCCATGGCAAGCAGAGGGGGGTCTTTAGTCTGTAAAGTCTCTCCTCACTGCGGGAAGGAACAGCTAGGTTAGGAAAGCCAGGAAGTGCATCTTGGACCGCGGTTAGGTCACCGCCGTGCCAGACAACTCTCTCTCTCTCTCTCCTTTGTACACACACACTCCTGAAGTCTTCGTGTTCTCAAACACGCGCACAATCAGCCAGACCCAGACACCCCGGCTGGTTTTTAGGTGGTCCGTTCATCCCCGTCAGCCTCCTGCTTGGTTCTGCGCAGGTTGCTCTTCATCTTCACAAACTCAGGGGTGTTCTCCTGTTCCTCCTCATTTTTCTGCTGCTCCAGCTCCAGCTGTAAAACCACACAGACATCGGCAAATTCAGATTAAACAAATTATAGAGGCGATAATCTGATGATGCATCTTGTTTCAGCTTGCAAGGTCCAGTCAGTAACTTCAATCCTGGTTTTTGCTTGTGATCATATACAGTAGCAATGTGCATCCATCTAAGTGACGGTTCATTTTTATATACGCTTTCAATCATTTACCTGCTCTAGTTTCTGTTGTCTTTTCATGAGCTCTATCTCCAGGTCGCTCCTCTTCGTGTGGGCCTCCTGCTCCTCTTTCTGAGCCTTGAGAACTTGCTCCCTCTTTCTCTTCTCCAGAACCTTCTGGAGCTCAGGTTTGTTCTGAGGAGCCAGACCCCTGTGCAGAATCAGCATGTTCAGCGGGAGATTAACATTCACATTCATGGGTAACACACGACGACCATGACCTCATTCTAGTTTGACGTGCAGATCTGGATTTGATTTTCTGGATCAAACAGTCAGTTTTGATTCTGACCCCAATCTCAGATTGTTCCATATTTCTGTGTATGTGGTGGTCGGCAGCATTGGACTGACTTTGGAAAAGAGGGTTAAAACCAAGAGCCCTTTCTTATTTTCTTTCCCTATTCTAAGGACCAAAACAATCCCAATGTATCAACCCATATCTTAAACTATCCCACGTGGAACTGTTCCTCACATGGAAGTTGTCTTGGGGTGATAAATCAGTGACACACCAGACAGATTGTTGCACAACTGCCTGGGTTCGTGCAGCAACATTCAAAAAAGGGACATCTTAATAAAGTGCGAGCGTGCCTTGAGAAGAATAGCAAAAAATACAGAATGTTATGTAATGCCACAAGCTCCTCCAAATTACGAGAGAGAAGGGTGGGGGCTGAGGATGAGGCTGGGGAGAAGGGTTACTTAAGACAGAGGGGAACAGAGATGGGCTGGTCTCAGCTAGAAAAGGCTGAAGCCAGTAAACAGCAACGTCCACAAAGGATTAGGGAGGCATAATAAAGTGACACACACGAGAAAAAAAGAAATCAAGAGCAGAAAAAGGACCGAGGCTATCAGTCGGTCAAAAGAAACACGCTGCAGTCCTTGACTACTTCAATTTAAAACCATATTATCCAGATTATTTGCCTCGTAGTTAATCATTTTCCGTTCGTCATGAAAGCTCGACTCTGCACAGGCTGCGTCTGTTCTTCAAAGAAAACACAGCTTACCTGCCTGCAGTTCGGCAACAACAATGTCTTAATTAAATGCATTGTTAAATCCTGTAGATTGCATAACCGGGCCCACGTGGTCCAAGAAGGAGTGGGAGTTCATTTACAACAAGGCCCTACTTTATTTCAAGTCACGGCTGCAGTTAAATGCCCTGGTTTTCCTCACAGTGAGGGTTCTGTGAAAGCACTTGACGTGCTGGAGCAGAGCAGAGGGTAAAAGACACGATTGAGTCGGGCTGTTTGAGCACCACGCGCAGAAAGGGAGCAGGGCTAAGGCCAACGAAGGCACTAAGACGGGCTATAAAGATGCTTACTCCACTCTCCTTTCGCAGGAGGCATCGTTTACATAATCACAGAACCTCCTATCCGTGACCCCCCCTCCAATGAGTGCACACCCTCTAGCAGACTAGGAAGAATGTGTGTTCAATATCTCAAACATCAATATCTCCATCTGCTCAAATGCTTCCCCAGTCTTGATGGCTGAAGTTCTGAAATTCCTCTGTAAATACGTCATATGTGTGTGTGTGTGTGTGTGTGTGAGAGAGAGGAAGAGTCATCACAGCTAAGGTAGCAAAGGCAGAGAAAGGCCCCCAGCTAGGAATGTTTTGTAATCTTGATTACATAACATTTTTTTTTCTTCCTCTTCATGCAGCCAATCCATCCATCCATCCGCCCTCCCCACTCTCATCAGTGTGACTCATCCACTATGAATTACATTTCTTGTATGGCCTCCCTATCCTGCCCATCCTGGCCTCTTCCCAGTGTTCATTAATGCCTCCATCACTACACAAGGACCTCACTGTTCGACCTGTTTAGGACAGAGCATCTCTGCTGCTGCGATGTAACAGCTGTCAACAGCATGTGTGTTTACATAGCTATTTATAGCTCAGGCACAAAGCTGCCGCCACTGTTTGGTGAGAGAAATTACAAACATTTAGTGTCAAAAGGGTGATCTCAGGTCCCAGTACGCATGTTTACAGATGCATGGATGCTCACATGGACCGCATTAAATCCTGTATTGCATGATCCAGTATTAGTATCAGCAGCCAGACCAGGTTTAACCACCCGTAGAGTATATCTGCGTGACCTTTACATCGCCAATTTTTGACACACTAATGCACTCTGGGTTTTATATAATAGATTCCTGAGCTTTACATAACACTGCTGCTGCTGCTGGAGGTCGAAGGGACCAGTGAAGTCAACAACAGTGACTCACTGCAGAAGTATCAGTACAGTCTGCACGGATACTATCAGACCAATTAGAAGAAAGTAGCAGGGCTACTGGAATAACTCATCGTCCATTAGTAAGTAAATTAGCCTGGATCTGGACACTGTATTGTTTCCCCCTGTCTAACCCATTCTGAATAGGGGCACACTTGATATTGATGTTGTATTTTACCACCCAATAAATGCATAAACCATGACATGTTGAACACTGATCTGAGTTTGTTCATGTGGTAAAAGCTCCGGTTGCTAATTGTAAAATATGAATCCCTTCCTTAAGTGTAACCTGTGCATGTTCGCCAGGCAACACAAAGGGAGAAAGGTGTTGAAGGTGTATTGTTCTGTCTCCTGACCTCTTCTGGTTCATGAGCAACTCTCGGTGCAGGTCCTGGTGGTTACGGGAGGTCTTGACTGGGTTGATGAGCTTTTTAGGTTTGATGAGCTCATCACAGTCTCCGTTCAGGTAGTCGGGCTCCGCCATGACACTCCTCCCTGGTGACAGCGATAGACCAGGGTCACACGGATCTGAATCGACAGAGACAAGTAAAGATACTTTAATTTGACCACAATGCCACAAAGACATGAATGCCACAAATGCGTCGGTGACAGAAGTCTTCAAATCTGTGTTTTTCATTTTCAGCGGTCTATTAATTCTCTTTTCAACCTGTGATATGAGCATCTGCCTGATCCTCCGTCACCAGCTCAGAGTTTTTGAATCGTCTCTATAGTGATAGATGGACTCAGCGCTGGAATTACATAATTGTTCCCACAGAGTGAAGAGGAACATTTTGTTCCCCTTTACAATGAAGAAATGAATCAGAACAGTACTATCAATATCTTACAGGCACATAGTTATGTATATATTTCAATACACACCAAAAGGTTCAATCCATTGTTCAGTATTTTCTTCAATTAATAGAAATTGAACCAGATCATGTGTGGAGATCTACTATCTCCGAACCAAAGGGTCACCTATCAGGTCATTATAAAGCTGAGACATAACTGTGATCCAGCAAGTTGCCTCATGTTTATCCCAGGCTACACACAATAACACAACAGTAGGAAACTTTTAGAGAAGCTAAGTGCCACTGTTCCCCACACTGCTTATCTCAATGAAAATAATCCAATTTGTATCCGTTTGATGGCTAAATAAAGACTTTAACGGATACAAATAAGTTTTGATCGAACCAACTGAATTGAGAACAGAATAATAGTTGACAAAAAAAAACCACACGTAAAGCTGTACAAAGACAAAAAGTGTACAAAATTCAATCTTGGCTTAACTCACCCTGCAGATGAGGAAAGACGGGGTATCTGAACATTGTCGTCATCGCTGCTATTTTGATCCTGAATGTATTTTCCAGAAAAAGCTATTAAAACTCACTGTCCTGTTTATCAGTATGTTGCAGAGCCTCACACAGGAGAGGTGCTTTGTCCTGCACAGCTGTCTGCTACTGAGCTGGTTGGAGATGAACGTCGGTTTTATAGCTACGCTCACACTGCCTGCCTGCCTGCCTGCCTCCCCCCCCCCCACTCACTTTCAACATACATCACGAGGCAAAGAAGAGTTCATAACCAATTTCTGAACATCCTTGCTCGTCCTGTAAAGAACTTCATGACTTGTGGGTAATATAGTCCCATATAGAAGAGTAGAGGAGTAAACTGGTATACATCGTACACAAAATCAGCTGAGATTAGATTGCAAAATCACATGCATTTCTTCTCCCACAGTCTGAGGAATGACTCAGATTTATAAACAATCATGTTCTCAAATGCCCGTGCGTGAGTCTCTCGTGCCAGCGACTGATGAAGACTGAAAACATGGAGGGAAGTTTTGGGACCAGAGCGGGCCAATCACATTCATCAGTGGTGCCAAAGACACATTTTACTGCACGTGCTAGACACAGAGGTGGGGAGAGTGTGTCCTCAGAATGAAAGCATACATGCAGAGGATTGGTGTAATGAGTTAAAGACACCACAAGAGGTCGACATTCTTGCATTCCAGAAACTAAACCATGTCACTTACATAAAAAAAGAAGCCTAAAATAAACATGGTGTGTGGCGGCACACTGCTGAACAAAGGGGGAGAAATACCACATAATAATACTCTTGCTGGATATCGCCAATATGTTGACGTATGCAATTCCTGCTTTTTCCAGTTGGTTATCATTTCAGTCACAGGGATAGATAATCCCTTCTAATCTCAGATTAGTCATCTTTCATACTAACCCATGTGGCCAACACGAATCTTAAAATGTACATTCATGAAACAATCATCTTCAGTATCACAAGTTTACGGTCAAGTTTGGAAAATAAATATTCATGAATCTGTTTCTATAAATAAGAGATTGCACCAGTTTGGTTAGATATTTTCACCCACACGCTACATCACAGGCCAGAATGTTGTTGCCAGACAGAGCGTATTTTGTGACACAGGTATACAACGGTGACAGTGTTTGTGCACGAGATGGCGGAGGTGGGCAGAGGCGGAGGTGGGCAGAACAGTGTTTGGCTGTAACCGAGGGCTGCGTGTAAGCACACAGGTGGCGTGTACATCAAAGGCGGTTTCTGTTAAAGCCGGTAGTCGGGGGGTGGGGTAGAGGAACTTACAGACTGGCAGTGTTGTCAAAGTGTCCGTTAGCTTAACACATCTGCTGCTACTTCCTCTGTGCCCCAAGGGAGAGGGGAAGTGACATAGGCAGTTCAAAGGGAACCTGCAGCCTCAAATTGGAGCACCGGAGCCCCTTAAATTCTGCTTTATCACTGGTGGTTCTGCATGTTGTAGTGAGTCTCATTTCACTTAAAAGGCATATAGAGAACATGTTTGTTTCACTCATCAGTTCAAGGTTTAGACACCTTTAGAGAAATATACAGATAAACGAGTTAACGTGCTCCACTGTCGGTCAGATAAAGACCTGCATTTAATGCATCAAGAGCTCTCCTTCTACAGGTGTCTTATGTGTGGGTTTAAGAACTGCAAAACAGTAAACACATACTTTTTATATTTATATTATATTGTAAACAAACATATTCTATGGAAGCAACCCTCCAAGCATGTCAGTGGGTGGATACGGTTACACAGTTTTAGGGGCAATACTTTCAGGAATCCCATTAAAACAGTTTGTTTATTGGTTGTGGAAACACAGCCTTAGAGCACAGACAACAGGCAAACACACACACACACACACATAATGAGCATCCAAAATACCTGGATCTCCATTATGTCCAAGATAAATGGGGCTGCATTTAGAGGATTCAAAATGTTCAAGCAATACGGGATAAAACGAGAAGAAAGTTGGTGAAACCAATGGAAAAGAAAGAAGGAAAAGTAGGTCAGACGAGGAGAAGAGGGAGATGGTGAGTTGAAGACTTCACTCACTCCCTGTTGTCCTCATGACTGTGATCTCATATACCGTGAAATGACACATGGTTTTAATCTTGCAGGAAAGGAAAGTTCAGATCAATCATGTAAGAACCCGAAAGGTAAATCCACAGAGGCTGAAACTAAACGCATACGTTTTGAATAATATATCACTCATATAATGCTCACACACACACACACACACACACACACACACACACACACACACACACACACACACACACACACACACACACACACGCACACGCACACGCACACGCTTTTCTTTTCAAGGTTTAAAAAAGGAAGTAACTGGATGATTGTGTTTGATAAACATGTTTGCTGTGGTGTGTGTAACCCACAGTGGCAGGTTGCATTAGAGCTTGTACAATGACTTATCTTAGACGGATAAGAGTGCCTGCACTGTGCCAACTGATTGCATTACCACCGGCCCGCTCCGCTATATGAGCACGCACAAAGACTTACATTCATAACACAGACTCATTTCTCAATTTCCCCCTTAACTGTCATCTTCTCTAAGTCGCCATGGAGACCTGCCTTCACCCGCTCTGCATTTAGTGACACAGCATTCAGGGACAGGAAGGAGCTGCTGCCAACTAACAGAGTCTGAAGCCTTCCAATGTTCATCACTGATGGTGGAGAACCAAAATACATTCATTTTGTTCAGCCTTAAAAGCATTTATAATCAGCATTTCTTTACCAACAAAGGATCAAACGACTATGTGTGAGGTGAAATGTGTTGCTCGTAGTGATAAGTCCAAAGATAATTATCACCCGACTCTGCAGTTCACCTCAGATCACCATTTATGTCTTCTTCAGCGCGCAACGTTAGTGGTTCATTATCAAGTTGGCCATTATCAACAATACTGTGAATACTACAAGAAAGATGAACAATATTGCAAAAAGTGGACTGTTACTAAAGTGGAAGAGAAGAGGAGGTCGATAACTTTGTGTTGGGATCAGTGCCCAGATGGTCAGGCTGGGAAATATAACATGACCTGGTTTGCTCTCATGAGTCAACAGTGGCCTTCTTCTTGCTGCAGCTCCGATTGAGAGAAAATGAAGGCGAGGAGAGCAGCTGGTGGCCTGCTCCACCATCTGACCCCCCTGTCCTCCTCCAGCATACGGGCACAGACCATCCAGAGCTCTGCGTGGAGTGGGGTTGAGCCGTTAACTGTCATTGGTTGTGAACACATGGCTGACCACACCCACTCCATCATCAGCCAGCCAGGATTTGTTTTCCACAAAGGTACACAGGCTTATGAAAAAGGATGCATCAGCATACGAGTATCCGAGTCGATATATGCTGATCATGGACACGAACGTCTAACATTTTTAAAAAAGGACTTGAAATTTGAAAGAGCATAGTCATTTTTTAACGGAAAGCTTCGAAAGCAATTCCATAGAATGAATACTAAACTAGACTTTTGTAAACCATGACTTTGCCCTTACATCAGCTGACACACCAACAGAATTGCCCATATTCATATGTGAAGAAAAAACAAGATCAGCTGGCTTTTAAATCAGACTCACAGTATATTTCCACCAAACACGAAAGAACAAATATGTAACATTTTCTTAAAACTTAAATCTCTTGTCCCATATCGTTCCTCTTGTTCACTCTCTCTGCATTCTTTTTTTGTGGCTAGATCCCGTCTATCCACTCACAGATGGGAGGTCCACCCCACAGGGGAAATTGCGTCATCAATACCCCTAAAGCATCCCCCACACCCTGTTCTTTCTCTCTCTCTCATACACACACACACATACACCCTCTCCCCTCACACACTGCGTGTTACAAGCTGGACCGATCTGAGCATGCGTCTCCTAGCGTTTCTGTTAATGAAGCGGCTATTCAGCCATAAATAGGGGAGGCCCTAATTAAACACACAGATAGATGAGCTTTTAACTGACAGGAATGGGGGAGGGAGAGCGGTGTGTGTGTGTGTGTGTGTGTAAGAGCAAGTGAAAGTGAAGGAGAAGCAGAGAGTTCTGGGGCCTAGTCGTGACAATGAGGTCATTTCCCGGAAAGCCTCCGTGTGTACGTGGTCATTTACAAGCCTCGCGACGACACATAACTCATGGTGGGCAGCGCAGTGACGTACATACGCACATATTTCTAGAGCACACAATCAAACAATGGAAACACACTTTTTTCTTGTCACTCGCACCTACAAACCCATTCAAAGTCAGTATCAACAAAAAGAAATACCCACAGCATTTGTTTTCAGTCTACAACTGAATGTGTAAGCACAATTACATGAGAGTTCCCCTCAGGAACAACTGAGCTGCAGCACATGCTTCAGAAAGAAGCAGCCAATAAGACGAGACAAAACATGAACACCATGAGCTCAGGACCAAGCACACGTTTCTGTCTGTACACTATGCTATCAAGAGTTTCAGTTTCACATTTATACTTACTACCAGACTACAGAAGACAATATTGTGAGTAGAAAATAAAGATGTGATCTTTCGTCAAGTACATTTAGACGACAAACACATCTAACATTCACACTATTTAGCTAAAGAGGACTTCATTATGAGATGATCTGAGGGAGAAAGACAAGAGGGAAATGGTTCCTCAATAGCATGCTCGGGAGTGTGGGGATTGAGATCTGTTTTGTATTTCCGGCCTCGGATTGGGGGTCTGGAGCAGGTGAGAAGAGGAGCTGGGGAATTCTGGGGCCTCATCGTGTACGGACCTCTGAAAGCAGCCACAATGTGATGATGTCACTGGTGTATATGGGAATTTTACAATCAGGGTCTTAGGGTTCATAAGGCACAGATGTGCAGCACAAACACCCACACAATGAAAAACACACAGTGCATCATGTGAGGGAGGCGGGAGCTGTACTCTGTGTGTGTGGGTGTGATGTCATTATGGGAGTACTGGGTGTCTCTGTAGACTGCCATGATGAAAAGTCAACACCCAAATTCATTACTACGCCTGGACGCCAAGAGTAATATTTATAAAAAAAAAAAACATCTGAGTTGATGGGGCTCTTTGTTTATCGCTCTGGCTACCCAATGTTTACCTTTTTTGTCTTCACTTGCAGTTTGAGTAATATCAATAACCTATTTCCAGTAGATCTGGACTGATAACAGCTGACTGCAGACATACTGGTGTTGGCGTATATACAGCATAAACATCTTTGCTATTTTTGTGGTCATTTGGAAGCAGTGTCTCCATTTCATAGTTTTCTTCAGAAACAAATCCAATCAATCCTTAACAAGTATGTTTATTGTTACTGTTACATGTCTTTGTAAAAAGAAAAAGACTTTCAGTCGATGTTTTTGCATCACTCGGCTTATATTTTCTATCTCAATGCAGTGCTGCAGGAACGAGTCGTGAAACCAGAATAAGCTAAGTTAGACTTCAGATGCCTGAGATAGTCTGTGGTTAAGATTTTAACATTTTGTTCTACAATATAAAACACACACGTAGATACCACTCTCGTACATTTTAAAGCTTTTACAGGAGTTATAAAATGTGGTTGCTAAGAAGTGCCTAAATTAGTCGATAAAATGTCATCGCGTCGCCTAGTCCACCTTTACAGCCTCGATGTGTATACTTGCGCTCATGAAACCTTGATGTATTTCATTTATAGCTTAATGTTAGTTTTTTACTTTTTACAGGAGTTGGCCTGCAAAAACACGTCAGTCTTTGTTATCTGGAGCCTCCACTAAGCTTTCATGGACGCTTCTTAGGATTTTCTGCCATAGCTTGTCATACTCCAAGCTGCTGCTCTGTCGCTGTGGTCTCCCGCCCTTCCCACTTTCAGCTCTGGCTGGTTCAAGATGACGTGAAAGTCATCCACAGACACCAGACACTACAACTCTGGTACGCTGCAAAATACAGTGAGCACGATATTATAATTTTGGACAATAGGCCGCAATAGAGGAACCTTTATAAGAAGACTTCTCGTTCTGCATTTTAAATTAAGTTTTAAAAAACATTCATCACTTTGGCAACAATTGTATGTACAATGCTAATTTGGTTCTGGGGTCTGATCGGAATCACAGTGTTGTGATCTTGGCTTGGAAACAGTTGTCTCTTTAAATCTGTGTCCGAGTTACTTTCCATCCATCTTCGTGACATGCATCTGTGGGCTAACCACCGCAGAGGCTGCATTTGGTCTTGTTTGACTAAAGTGAGAGTTTGACTGCTTCCATATCTGGCTTTTAAGAGTTGATAGCAAGGCGAGCAGGTATCCACACATCTGTTAGTCGACGTGACCCAACGTGTTTGGATGAAGAGTAACCGACATCTTTTGCTGCTAAGATGAGTCAGATAAGCACAAAGTGATCGTGTTATACTGTGATCTCAGTTGACAGTTTGTACTCCACAGTGACTGAAGGCATTTAATGCGCCGGCTCACGCGCAGTCCTGTTGCGATGCGTTGTGAGCCACAGGCGGCGGCAGATTACAGAATGAATGGGGTGGATTGAAAAAGCACAGACACCACTTTTGAGTCACGCAGTGGGAATGTGATGAACCTGCAAAGTGATTATTACTTTGGACACACAACAGCATGTAGGGACACACACACACCTTTGAGGGACAGAATGATTTGCCATGTGTACACCATGTGCACTTTTTCTTGAAAAGGTTCAAATCAAAGTGCTTACTCCAACCAAATTCTGAACACATGTCCCAAATAATTGGGGAGGGGACTTTGGGGACACACCTGTCAGTCCAATACAAAAGGCTGGTCTATACTCTCTCACAGCTGACACCGACACATGGTCTTGTATTTATATGCATCGGCCTCATGAGAACAGGTGGACTGAGCCAGATGCACAGAATCTAGACGGTTTTGCCACATAGACACGCCCTGAGAGGAGAAATTATAGACGGAGCACAAGCATGTTTCATGTGGCTCCTCCTCACCCTGCAGATGTAAGCATGTGCCCGTATACTGCACATTCCTCACACACATCGGCCTTTTAAATGCAGTTAAAATATCTGTCTCCTTAGTGGTGTAAAAGCCGTATGGTTTAAAAAAGCCACAGCCGTTTTGTCTGGCTCAGCAGTGTGAAGTGCCGTTCAGTCATAATGGAGGAGTCTTTGTTATGGCTCCGCTGTCTGTTCCAGTTCCAGATTCAAAGCTTTGTGCTTTACTGCTGCTTTTTCCTTATGGAGCAGAGTCACGCCCCTCCTCATCGTCTACTGGCTGAGCTCAGCTGGGAGCTTAATTCTCATTGGCTAGGGGGAACACCGGGGAGGATTTGGGAGGTTCCCCTTTGTTTACACGCTAGTACAGAAAACCCCAATAACAACTGTTACCTTGCGTAACCAGACAATCCACAGTTAGCCAGCCAGACAGACACACAGGGGTGAAAGTGGGTCGTCCACACACACGCACACGCACACACACACACAATGTGTAATGGGGGAACCAGGTGCAGGCTAAATGAGGAGTCTTTGTTCCATCTGATTCTATCCTTTATGCTTGACGTGACTCAAAATACTCGGCATGTACATGCATATTTTTAGTTGTGAATAGTAGGCAATCATGTGGTTTCATTGTCTCATGAAACTTTCCAAAGCCTGAATACATTCTGCATATCAGGTTGTGACAGAAAGACGTGGCTCTGAGGGCGTACATGTTTGTGTTTGTAATAAAACAGGATCATATATCTTGATACGGATTCACAAAGAGCTTAATCCAATTCATGCAGCTCAGACTTCCAATATCCCTCTGTTCTTCACCCTAACAAGATGCAAGGAGGAAGGCCTTTAGAGTCTGTGTGCATGCATTTGTGTGCGTCATCCATTCTCCAAGACCACGCAAAGTGGTCAGCACAGTAATGGGGCTTTATTGTGATTGAAGCTCCAGCATAACAGCAGGAAAATCAATGAGATTCTTTGAGAAGCTGGCTCTCTGTACGTATGCATGTGTGTGTGTGTGTGTATAGTCTCTGGTACGTGTATCTTATCTTAAATCAACATCAAGTCCTTCGCCTGCTCAAATAAAAGTAAGTCAAGCCTGTGCATGTCTGTCTTTCATATGTACTGACACCTACCAACACCTACCACGCATACAGCCAAGGCACACACACACACACACACACACACACACACACACACACACACACACACACACACACACACACACACACACACACACACACACACACACACACACACACACACACACACACACACACACACACACACACACACACACACACACACACAAGCTCCTCTCAGGAAACTCAATACCTGAATCGTGACATCATAATATAAAACCATGGCAACAACACAACCGCACAATGTAAACAGATCCGTTGGGCCGTTGTAGGAATCTGTGATTGCATCACTTGTGTTTTCATTGCATCATAATATTTTATTCAGCCTACATGCAGAGGGCCAGTAGCACATCCAGTGTCTTTGAAAAACTGCCAAATCAGATTATAAAACCAGCACCAATATCATTGATGCAGTCGCTTAGTTTGTTTAGAAATGACATTTCACCATGTTAGCTCGATTAATAACGCCCATGCTCATATACATGCATGGAGCATTTGGGTGTTGTTTAGCAGAGGTCGTACAACACAGATTCTCCACATCTTGTCCTGTGCAAGTCAGTAGATGACGGCCTTAAGAATAGCCACACTCAACTATATGACACTTGCTGTGTGAAATAGCACCTAAAACTATATTATTTCATAAAAGTGTTTTAATTATGATTTTAGTAATGGTGGTCTTTGTTTCAGGGGAGGCGGCCCACCGCCACTATAAAACACTGAGGCAAACCCTGGGTCTCCTCTACATACTCTTTGATTAGATATTTTGTGATCTAAGTTATACATTTTCCATGTGCCAGTACAACACTTTGAACACTGTGTTTGTTTTGTTAGAGAAAGAAAAGGTGTATCAGAAGAAAACGTTTTATAAACTAAAACGTTTCCCTGCAGGCTGGAACTGGACAGAGCGAAGACATGTTTGCTCAAACCATGAGGACTGGACTCTTCGAGCAGAGACCCTCTGAAACCTCTGTTTGCATGGCTCATTACAGGGGGAAATTATTTTTGCTTTCACCGCGAGTGAACAAAATGTCTAGTAACACACAAGCACAAGCGCACACGCTCACACTGTCTCGTGCAGTGTGGATCTAACGGATCAGTGCGTTCTGCTGAGTAATGAAGATTTTGTGCCCACAGACAGACCAGCAGGACTGTGGGAGATAATACTGTCAACATACATGTGGTTGCCATTTAGCCCTCCTGTACACACACACACACACACATCCCTGACACAAATACCTTGCTTTTCTCAAGGTAAGGTTGAGTCCTTGACATGGACTCAGGTTCTATAATGATAGATCTGAGAAATGCACCAGAACCACTAATGGAAACATGCTATTATAGAATGGAAACTCAGACATTTCATTCACATTTTTAAAGTCCTTTGAGTGCAATAATAATGGGAGCAGAGAGCATTCCAGTTGTAACATCCACCGCACACAAGCACACGCAGTGACAGCATCAGCCCTTACGGGAAACAGGAGACAGCAAGAGGGGCAGCGTCAGAGAGGAGGGAGAGAGGAGGGAAGGTGGGGGTTCAAAGATCAGACAACAGATGTAAATGGTTTAGCAAACTCCCCTCTAAATGACTAACACATGTGCGAGAAACTTTCCCCTCCCTGCACACACTAAAAACTCTTGAAAGCTCTGCACCTATAACATACTCATTCACACCACCTGCTTTTGTCCCTTCTCTCACTAGAGCACATCCGATGAACCACAGGTACACTACTTCACGTGTTAAAAGCTGCTCAGCTCGCCAGCCTGCTGTCCGACCTCCTCCCAGCAAACACACACGCTGGCTTTAGAGTCGGTTCAGCCCAGTTTGTTTAACTTCTTGTTAACGTTTGACAGCAAACTCTGGGAGGCTTTTTAACAAAGTTGATGGCACTGTGAAAAATAAACACCGTAAGTCTGAGACTCATTGCCACTTCAAAAATAGAACACACACACACACACACACGACAGTTGGTCTTTGCGCCTGATGACAGCACCGGCCAGTGTGTCAGCTCTGACTGAAGCCATGTGCGTTGACACAGAACCAGTAGTCAAATCTGTGCTTTTACACACAGTCTTACTCACACATGCATCCGCTGAGCCACAGCTCAACCATGAAATATGGTATCCTCTGATGCAGTTTGTCTCACAAACGGGCCTCATTTCAATACATTATCTATAAACTACGGCAACAAATAAGAAAACTAGAACCAAAAGCAAGGCACGTCTTGTGTTGTCCAGATTGTAAAGCACTCTGATGTCAACTTAATCAATCTTGACATGGCTAAAAAAACACGAGTGATTCTGTATTTTAGACTGTTTTAGATTGTGTACAGACATTGCCAACACGTGAACATAACATAACATTCTCTCTAAAACACCTCAGCGACAACAGAAATAATAAACACATGTTGTTTTTGTTCTACTAGTCTCCTCCCGGGGTACAAAGTATCAAGTGGCATGAATAGTATCAGTGCGCTAATAAGTAACTGTCGTCTGTACATGCTGTACAACGTGTTTGTTCTTCACTGTCCCGTCGGCTTCAGTCATGCGCCGCAACAAAAGGAGACAATGAAACAAGAGTTTGTGTTTTTGCAATCTCATTCTCTCTCTCCTCGGTCTTTTCTTTTCCTCGTTACTTTTTTTTTAAAACCCAAAACCTGCTGCTTCTGCCGAACGGAGCAGACAGACCGGTTAAAACGTGCTGCTTTTGTTAGTGCGCTCTTGAAACAACCTCATGAAAAACACACACGCGAGCTCCAGACACACGCACACATACATACACACTTACCTCAAAGTCGACCCCGACCCGACTTCTCCAACTGGAGTAGTTTAATATTTAAAATGACAAAGTGGTTCAGGCCACATCAGTGGGTCCCCGGATCACTTCTTGGCTTGAGGTGTGTCTGCGAGACTCTCAGTAGCCGTAGAACACGCACGCACACACACACACTCGTTCACTCAGTCAGGACCCATAGAAAATGTAAATTTAAGATGGGTGGGAGGGGTGGAGTGACGTCACGCACGGGCTCCTCCTCCTCTGTCTTCGTTTGCTCTTTGAATAACATGAGTGGGGACTCCTCGAGCGCAGGGCGGGGCGTGGATGGAGGGGTGTGCGCACCCACACACACGCTTACACAAATAAACACATTTACAAACAAAAAAAATACTGAAAAGTGCCTGTGAGAAATACCCGTGACTTGTATTTTGTCTGCTGTTTTCAATATGTAATAGTGGGCTACTTGTACGCCCCTACTTTATATATTCCCAAATGTTCTACTCTTTCCTGTGATATTACAATATATTTTAATGTGATAATATGTTTTGCTCGAGTTTTAACATTCCAATTGATTTCTTTAACATGTTGTTCAAGCTTCAATAACTACATTATATATATATACCTCTGAAAAGCACGAGTGTAGCATTTAGATGTATCTATTGGCAAAAATGGAACAGAGTATTAAATAGTATGTTTTCTTTCGTATATAATCACCTGAAAATAACAATTGTTGTGTTTACGTTACCTTAGAATGAGTTGTTTATATCCAAGAACGGGCAAACCAAACAACAGCTTCAGAACAGATGGTGCGTTTTGTGTTGGCCACCCTTGTTCTCCTACACGCTGGCCCTGTAAGATACTTTTATTTCCTTTAAAGCAGCACTATAAATGTGTAAAGTAAACGTAAAAGTGAAACAGTCGCCCCCAGGTAGCCAAAATAAATTTAAAAATGCATCATAAGTAACTTTAAGGTATCATATCATTTATGACATTGAAACATAGTGAAATATTCAAACCAAAGATTTGTATGGCTACAACATTCTGTCAAGTGGATATATTCCAGATGTACTGGGCATCACTTTTTAAAATATATTTGGTATCTTTGGTAAGCATATGATATTCCGTGGGTTCAAAAAATGTTTGGCTGCATGGCATTTTGTATTTACTTATGACTAGTGTCCTTCAAAAATGATATATTTACGAATTCAAGAGTGAAGTTTGCATCACACCCTCAGGGAGAGATCAATACTTCTTCACTTTGATCACAACAGTTCACTCAGCTGTTTGTTATTGTTGCAGACTAAATGTCCCAAGCATTCTTTGTGATGAAGAGTAATCTGCTTACTGATTAAGGGTCAGTGGATCTGCTTATCCACCGCCCTTCTGTTAAATCGGCTCACTGAAACTCTACGGTTTCAGGGTGTCGTTTACGTCGCCCTGCTTATTTCAGGAGGCATACATCTTTCTCGACTATATCTCTGGGTTCAATCTGTGTTGCATAAAAATCTAAGTTGCCATGTCATTTCCAGAGCAGGCTTACTGGAAATGACAAAAAGAACAGAAAACGACCCACGGTTTGGGTTTGATTTCCAAACATGTGGGAGGTGGGGGTATCAGAGAAGTAAAACATTCCTAAGGACCTTCTCATAATTTAAGAGTGGGGTGACTAAGAGTGTTGCTTGCGTTACACAATAGGATGAGTCATAGAGTCTGATAGAGAGGACACTCCCTTCAGAGACCACACTCAGCGCTCCCACCATGCAGGAAACAGATGTGTATGCAGTGTGTGTAAAAGCTGGATGAGAAACCCAAAAAGTCAGACCCAAAAATCACTTGCCTTACAAGCCATCCTCAACATGCTATTTCAATTGCGCAAAGGAAGAGTGTGATCATTTGGGAAGTGCTTAGTCTCTTGCTGAGAGAAGAGAATATTGACAACACTCTCCAAATATGTAGCTAGAACCAGCAGCCGGTCAGCTTGGCCTAGCATAAAGGAGGAAACAGGGGTAAACACCTAGCATGGCTCTCTCAAACTCACCAATTGACCCATTATCTAATCCGTACAAAAACTAGAATGTAAATACAATCATTTTGTCATCTAACATCCGGCAAAAAAGCGATTGAGTGTATTTCCTAAACTGTGAAACTACATTTAAACTTAAAACTTAACCTAAAATAATATGACGAACATCACCTCATCTATTCATGACATATATTTTTTTTTGATTTTTAGACTGGTTGTCTAACCTTAAAACAAACACTTTCACTGCTATTTATACTGAAGTCGTGTTAAACTTAAAGCCTTTACCACGACAGGGAGAAAGCACTTCCTCACTGCTATGACAACAGGCCTGCGTGTTCAGCAACTTCTCCAGTGATATTGCATCTGTTCTGTTTCCGTTGAAGTTTCACACTTCTTCTTCCTATAAACCACCACCGAGATGAAAAGATTGAGCAGGACAGTTACATAGCGGACCCAAATCGTGGTTTGAAAAAAAAGCTTTTTTTGCTGCTCTAGAAAAGATTCACTTAAAACCACTGCACTCTTTATACCCTGAATACATACATGTTCTGTTATGCATGCACACAATAGGATGCCTGCTCAAAGCATTAATATGTCCCTTGACCTGTGTGGACACATGTCAGCATATAGGAACGATCCTTTTATCGTAAATAAAGGCTGATTGGGTGAAGCGGACAGGTTTGGACCCTGAAGGTCATGTTGTTGCCTCTTCCTGTGTGTAGAGTTAATAAAGGGGGGTTTCCTCGATCAGTATCACTGCCTGGAAGTGGACAGCTTCCCTGCCCCTCCTCTCTAGCTCACACTGCTGGTATCTGAAGTCTAATTTCTGGGGCAGATGTTTCTGTTATCGTCCCAGGGTTTCCCACAGTTCATGTGTGTGCATGTGTGCATCTAGGTTTGCATGTGAGGCCCCTTTATTTTTTCTTCGTCAGGCCTCCAAGGGCCTCCACTTTAAACAGGATATGGCAGTTATCTGAAAACCATGGTGACAGAGAAGCCTTCCTGTCAGTGACGGCAGGTCTTAAAACTGATAATAGTGAATCTCCTATGGTAGAGGTTTGAGGGATATTCATTTCTGGGCAAGACGTAAATAAGAGACGTATAGCCTGCTCAATGATAACGTAAATCGAAGAAGAACGTAATTTATTCACTGCTGTTGTGAAGAATGTAAAGCCACACTTAGCATCACACCAGCAGGAAAGGAGTAGATGGCAAATAATTGCATGTAATTGTAGTGTACATAAACACCACCCCGTCGTGTGTGACCTACTTGTGAATGACTGTGGGTTTACACCAGCAGTACACCCACCATGTGCTGAAGCAGTGTATGTTCAAGAGCCCACTGGTTACATTTGAGATACTTGTTGAAATCCTCAGCCTTTCTTTTTTTAAACATCAAGTTACCATTTTCTTCTTTTTCTCACTCAGCCCAAACAGACTTAATGCATTCTTTCCACTCTGTGCTCTCCCTCATGTCTGACCCAGCAACAGTTAGGGCATAAAACCCCAGTGCACTGGTGGAGAAACCACAAGATAAAACTCAGCACTCAAGTCATTTTCCACAATTATGACATGTTTTTTTGGAAGAAGTTGCCATTTAGGTAACTGCAATGTGACTTTGTGAGCTGTGTGCACATTACAAAGAGGATGTGTGCTGGCTGTTTTTGTAGCATTAATAAAGCTGGGTAATTATTTTAATAAAATCCGGGTGACACTCCCATTGTCAGCTTGACTGCCTCCGAGATGTGTTCAACAGTTGGGGGAACGTAATGCATTCTCCTTTTCCTCCCTGTTCCTCTTTTCACTGTGAGTGTTCAGCCAAAGTTCAGCTAATTCAATCACTGCTGGATGACTCACACCACAGTGTCCCTTTCTGCACAGACGCAGACACACACACACACACACACACACACACACATACACACATGCACCATGATGCTTGGCTGGGTGAGGTCAGTGAAATCAGTGCCGCGTCAGCCTCTCAACGCACTTCTGAAATAATCTCTTGTTCCCGAGCTTCACAACCCTCTCTCCCTGTCTCTGCTTTTACAATCAGCTGATGCACTGTCATGCTTTTCATTCTCTCTGTCTCTTTTAATACCAACCCAGACGTTTCCCTTGCCATGAATGTATTGGCTAGCAGAGAGAAAGACATAAAACATATCCTTGAGCAATAAATCCAATTTTCATTAAACTTTAACACTTTCTCAGGACTGCCCCTCTTTGGTTCATTGTTGTTCACTTAATCAATGATGGCATACAGTTTATTTTCCTCTTATCTGTCTTACTACACTCCTACTAGCCATACGAGGTGAATTTGACAACAAATGCCCGTCTATTCAAATGAAAAATAATTAACTGGAGCGTAGCAGATGAGAAAATGACAGACTGCATGCCATTTCCAGCCTTTGCATGCCTGCGTGTGTGTCCATGTGTGTCGGTGCTTGAATGTGTTTGCATGTCATGCAAGTGAGCACATGCAAAAAGATCAAGATACAGTCATTTAACTGCAGTCCTCGGATGTTGTCGCAAAGACTGTTATTACTGGTCAAGCCACCCAGATGTATTGAGCTTTACTGTACAGAGCCTTTCCACTTAGCTTAATGACTGCCAACAGGAATGAGAGCAGATGGCTCTGTTACAGTACAGTGAGGGTGAAATATCCACAGAGTTGAACAAAAGTGCCCAATAATTACCATGTCTATTTCATCACTCAGACCACGGACTCATTACGTTTATATGTGTCTCTTTGCTGGACACTCTGGAACGTATACACCACACATATGTTCAAACTATTAGGAACACTGTTTGCATGGATACACAAATTGAGTAATTCAATACTCAATACTGTAAAGTTTCTAAATGCAGACATAAAAGTTTTTTATTCTTGGGAATGTGCACACAGTACAAGCAAACTCAAGTACTCCCACACAGCATTGACATAAGCTAACAGGTTATTTGGATTTCATACGTCATTCATACAAGTTAATCATAAACTGTGTGGAAACAAAACAGACCCAAATAATGAAGTTTGACTGAAGGGAGGTCAGCAGGCCTGGGTCAGCTTGTATGGGAGACACAGCAGAGCTTTTCCCCTCTCTGTCCGTCCACTCGTCTGTCTCTCTGTTTGTCTGTCTGCGTGTTTGTGTGAATAAGCTGAATCAGCAGGATTTACAACACAGAGAGCAGGAAAGGCCCATCCAACAACACACACACACACACACACACACACACACACACACACACACACACACACACACACACACACACACACACACACACACACACACACACACACACACACACACACACACACACACACACACACCATGACCACAGGAAATCAAGGTCAGTGTGACAATGTGTGTGTGTGTCAGAGAGAGAGACAGAGGAGGTTCTGTTCTTACATTACCCCCTGGTGCATCATAATCTCTCCCATTTTATCCTCGGTGTAGGGGGGCGGTAAAAGTGTGCTTGCATTGTTAAAATATCTGTCACTGGGATAAAGAGACCTCAGTTGTCAGGCTTACTGTGCTCTTTGTGTGGATATTATAACTCTTAGAGGACCCCATGTAGCAGATGTTCTCTTGTTTTCTCTTTTAGTGTGTGAGCATGTGCTTGTGGCAGAGGCAGAGTTAATCCATTAAAAGCACCTAAAGCGCTGCTGGGTTAGTAAAGCATTAATGTCAGTGTTTGGTTCACTAATTCTGCCTGTTGATCCACCCTTCATACAGGAGAGGAGTGCCCTCTTTTCACCTTAAAAGGAATAGGGTATATTTTGTGAAACTTTCAAAATTAGAATTTCGCTCATATTGTCAAATTTGATGTCATAGTTTAGTGTGATTTTGCACTTGACTGCTTTATTTTTTGAGATGTTTTTACCTCCCAACCCCCGCCCCCAAAATCCGTTCTTTGTAATGTTATCAGATGGGGTCAGTAAACAAAAGAGAGAGAGATTGACTGTAGATGGGGCTACACACCCTCTCCTGTATGTACTGGCACACACTCACATTTTAGCCACGCTTGTAGACACACAATGTACACACCCAATCACATTATTTATCGGGCACTCAACTCCATCCTTTTACCCATTTGTACCCCTCCACCCTCCCAGTGCTTTGCCCCAAGACTCATTGCCAAGGTAACCGCCAGCACTCAGCTCCTCCCAGACATCCTGGCAAGGTGAGTGAACACACACACACACACACACACACACACACACACACAAAGTCATACACACAGAATGCCCGTCCTTTCCTCTGGATCACTATTATCTACAGACAAAGAGAAGTCTCCCTAATCACTCATGAACAGACAAGTTATGGAACAACTATTAACACATTGGGGGCACAAGTGTGTGAACTCGATCATTTCCTCACACGCAGAGTAATTCTTTTCACAAATATGTTCCTCCCCCCCATAAAAATCAAAGTTGTTTTTCCATCAGCAGAGGACAGCTCGAGCCAGAACTTTTTCCATTGTCAAATCTGTGCTCAACAACTCCAGCATGCAAGAGCTGGAGGCGGAGAAGGGAGCGGAGAGAGAAAAGAGGAGGAAGCTCGTGTTGTTTTCCGTACCTGATAACCCTCCATCCTCTGTCTCCCTACCGTCCGACCTGTCAGACGCTGTTTCCTGGAATTCTGATTCCTGAGGGGAATGTTTGGGAAGGGAAAACAAAGATATACTGTCAGTCCCATCACGGAATAACAAACACATCAATCTGACAGGCATGACAAGTCACACACACATGCCTGCTTGAGGCTGAACAAAGCAAGGGGCCATAAAGAATGTAAGGCCAAGGATCTTAGCACACTGGCTGATATAGACACACAGGATGTCACACTTTATTGTGTTGCATAATGTAAAGTATTCAGGGGTAAATGTCTGCATGCAACAAAACAATAAATTACTGTATGAAGCCAGTGTAAAGATCGACAGGGATTTTTTCTACAAGGGAATGTTCATTTTCTTTGCTCTCTGTCATCCTGTTCAAACCACCCACATGTTTGCATAATAACAGTAATCTTTTACTTCTGTGTGTGTTTCTCTATTTCTCTCTCTCTGTCTGTGTGTGTGTGTGTGTGTGTGTGTGTGTGTGTGTGTGTGTGTGTGTGTGTGTGTGTGTGGAAAAGAGTAACACTGAAGACTTTGCATGATTGTTTACAGTTGAACAATCCTTTGATCATTGTTCCGGATTTTGGAAGTCTTTCCCATAAACCCGTCCGGCTTTAAGATAGGGGTCAGAGATAAATGCAACAACTGTATCACACACTGATATGGACACACATACACAGATAAAGCCTTAGGGCCCAGGAGATCAAAGCTACATCTGTTGCTGCGCTGGATATCTTAACAAACACACTAATGATTAAGTCCGAGGAATTGCACACTGTGGAATGACTCAAAATAACCCAAAAGTCACCTTCTGTTAGTCATGCTCACGCACTCCTACTCATTTGTCTTTCTGGACACATTGTTCGGCCGTTTCACAATAAGCCTGTTCGTTAATTGCCAGTGTTTTCACATTCAGTCCCTTGAGCTCTTCAACAGAGAGGGCATTAATTAGAACCTCGGCTGTGATTTGTGAGGGGTCAGCTGATAAGAAGATGGAGGCCTACAAAGGTTAATGCACATGCTCAGATCATGCCTGTGCTCCACTGGATCAATTTTTTAGATCCTGCTGTCAAGATCACACATGAAAAAAACACATGTGTTGTACATGTGTTGCACATGTTTAATATTTGCTTTGCTTCAGTAAACATTGTGAAACCTCTTTCCTGTTTCGACAGAAAGTGAGAAACGTATGCTCAAGAACACCGTTTTGAAACTCATTCTGACACAGCACAATAATGTCTGTGTTGGGGAGGGCCCGGTTGTATACATTCACAGTCTTGTAACCCTGGTGTCCACTACAAACATGCATTGCACTGTTTAGCAGCTTTGCTGCAGTTTTATAGGGAGGCTGGCACAAGCTTGTTAATAAAGGACGCCTTTAGATGAATTGTTGAGCAATGGCTACAGTTGGCTCAATGTTTTAGTCGCTCAAGTAATTCTCATACCAAGCTTATATCAACTGCCACATGAATCAACCATGTGTTTAATGCTTTCACGGCACATTTCCTGATTCAGATTGCATCGAAAGTGACAATCCTCTGCTATAAAACGATCAAGCCACCAGCTGTCTCAACATCTGCTGATGTCTCCCTTTGGATGAAGTAATCAACAGTATAAATTCCAGGATTCCTACTAAAACCGCCCCTCCCCCCTCTCATTCTTCTGCAGTTTCCACTGCTGATCAGCATTATTGATCAGAGCCTGGGGAGCCACGGCTTCCATAAGGTGTCATCCTCTTCTTGGAATAGGGATTCAGATCTTGAGCTTCAAAACTGTTTTGCCAGTTTTAGTCAAGACTGAATAGCTGACACATACACACACACACACACACCTACACACACACACACACACACACACACACACACACACACACACAGACAGACAAAGGCACACGTGTGTGTGTTTAGAGAGAGATCAGGATTCACAGATCATGTTGAACAGGAGCTCAGGGCTCATTTCACTGACATCTAATCTACAGTCACTGAGCACTTTGACCGCAAAGTGGGTGTGTGAGTGTGTACGTGTGTTTCAGAACTTTACATCTCATTGATAAGAAGATGTTGTATTTTTCTGATGAGAAGTAAATGAATTGAACCTTGACAGGTGAGAATCAGCTTCTACTTAAACCCGACACAAGTATGAATAACTTCATTTGGATCTACACCCACCTTGTGGTAATATAATGTATTACAATAACTCTACAAACAACTGCAGTAGACTGCTAGATTTGATTCCATAACTGATTTGCTTCCTGTCGAATTAATTGCTTTCATATTTAATTACTATATTGTTTATTATTGAATACATATTTACTGACCACAGCCTTCTTACCTTGGACTGTCTGATAATAATTGATGGTCTGGGAATTTGAGGATATTTCAGCTCCATCTCCGGACTAAACTCCACCTCCTCATCATCGTCTGAGCTCTGGGAGAGGCGATGGCAGGCCGGAGGAGACTCAAAGCATGGGCCCTCATCTGCGTCCTGCTGGTGGCAGATAGAGTTTGAGTTGGTACCATTTACTTGTATGGTTGTGGTGGAGTGATCGGAGATACAGCTGACAGTCCTCTGAGGCTGTCTGTGCTGCTGCTCTTGTGGGCTGCATGGTAGGGCTTCTGGTTGGGATATAACTGGATCTGCTGCCGGACGTCCACTGTTATTTCTGCTTCGTCTGGAGTAGTTTGACTCTTGAGCAGGTCCTGGATCAGTGATAACATCAGATGGATTATCAAAACAGTGGCCCAGGGAGGAACAAGGTAGTCCATGCATGCTGTGGGATTCAGAAATGACTAAAGCAAACAGTAAAATAAAAGCTAATCGCACTGACATCAGGTGGACCTGGGGTTTTCCAGTGTGTGGGTCAACATTAGGCAATTAATCTGGAGTAGCATCTTGTATACTCTTGAGCAGAGTTGGAACAATAATCAGTAAGGTATTTACATCATTTCCTTAAAGTGGGATGAGGCAAATGCACTTCATAAGAACGTGCCAACCATTTTCCACACTTTTAAAGCTACATATGAAATAAAAACTTCTCTTTATCCAGGGAAGACATTCACTTTGATCCATGCCAACAAGTATCCTCAATAGCTGTCCTCCATTTTAGCATGTCTTCTTGTTATGTCATTGCAGCACAAATTGTCCACTTGTCCGACAGCAGCAGCTGTATCAGTGTCATCAGTTTATTCCAGAATTCAGTGTCGGCCATCTCAGTATAGGCCGATCTCTCATCACATCTTCTCTTTCTCTCACAGAAAGTAGATTCCCAGCCAGGTTGCTTCTTGGTGGCTTCAACCACTCTTTACAGGCAAGGGTCACTCTCAGTCCTCAGCTCTTGTCTGCTTTCCTGACAACTAATGTGTGTGTGAGAGTCTCAGGGTGTGTGAGTTGCAGTGTGTCAGAGCTGGGTGTCTAGTTACTTGACCAGGTAGTCCCTGGTCTGTTGAGAGTTTGGGGGCCGGGGTTGGGCCACAGGGTCTCTGGTTACCACCTGACTCAGGGTCAGTTGCTAATACACTTCATTACTATTAATTAATGAACTCATCTGATCACAGAGCAGTGGCTTAGAGTGTAAAGATTATTGGAGTGTAGTCGATGGTTGAATATGAGAGTTCAAGTTACAGGCAAACACCGTAAGCGATAGGCCTCAGATGAGAAAGAGAAAGGAGGGGAGCGAGAGAAAAACTCAGCTGCCCTTGGGTGATGGACTACTTAAATATTCATATATGACATAAAGCAGACTTGCATCAATAGTTTATCCAGGGTCTACTGGTGAATATATATTTTTCATACGACAATATCAAGCACAGCATTTTGACAAAAATGCGGAGCATGTGATTGGTTGTTAGGTTACTGTATGTGTGAAGGTTTTGGATTGGTTCCCTTGATTTTGATTCGTTATTGAACAAGTACAGCAAAAACTCTTTTGATGCAGGATAAAATGTTTGAAAATCTAATTGTATGCCAATAAGATACAGCTAAGAGTCTAAGTGGTAGCAGGTGGATTGTGAAAAAACTCTAATCTCCATTGCAAACATCCAATCCATGATCTAGGGGTTAAACGTGTACCATTGAACTTGCCCAGGATGACCAATATATAGTACAACAGTATGTCTTGTCCATAAAGTATATTGGGGCGACACACTCGTAAAAGCCCCACATTTCAACAACAATAAAAGGGTTGAATCTTACAGAAACATTAAAAACCACATAGCCTACAACTGTACTGAAAGATGAATTACACATGCACTTTTGGCCCAATTGATACATTGGGTGGCAAGTTCAAATGATTCAGCTCCAGTTGGGTGAGATGACTGAGATTTAAGCAAAACACGAATGGTGCCCAGAAATAGGACAATATGCAAAAAAAGCTGAATTTACAGCCAAGTTTCTTACAAGAAAATCAATGTCTGAAAAGGCTATTTCTGCGATGTGTGTCAAACCGGCACCCTATCATCTTTAAAATCCTGCTTGTTGCCGTATCAACAAAGGGAAGTCACGCGGACAGAATCAGTCCCAGAATCAGCACCTTGGACAGCGGTCGTCCACATCATTCACTTCGCGCTCTAAAATACAAACGGAATGCTTTCATTGTAGGCAGAAAAATAACACCGCAGTTTATGTGACCCATGTTGCAGTAATGATGAAGAGTCGCAGAGCTTGGCTTCCCTCTGGTGGTCAGTGCTGTGGACTGCAAAGGTTGGGATTTAGGAACAATACACGAGATCTAACCGAGGCTGTTTTCAACATAAGGACGAAATGTCTATTCTCACAGAAGCATCAGCCCAAATAAATCTGCAGAACAAAGAATGTTAACTTGCCTATTTGTATTGTCATCTAACCTAAAAACACATATGCTGAGCTTAAAAATATGTTGCACATTTCTTTATTCTTTTCTCACATCTACAAGATAACAAAATGTATTTTTTTCCTGAGCGACGTCATAGGAGTGTCAGAGCCGGATGGATGAAGGCGCGCGCACACACACATACAGAAAAACAAGAGACGTATTACTACTTTGCTTTCAAAATAAAGCGACAAAATGTTAAATCTTAAGAAAATTAGGCAATTGACACGGGTGTAGGCTTCATGAAAACAAAATGGTATTACAACTAAAGGAAAAAACAGGCCCAAAAATTGAACTGGTGACTGAGGATTCCTTCACACATGCGTTGCAAGTTGTACTTTGAAAACCTTAACAGGAAGTACTCTTCTTCTTATTCTGCGCAGCTTGATTGTGATGAGGATGCCCTGGGGGCGCACAATGTGAGGATAATCGCAGGTGGTAAGGTTACGATCTGCCGAGGAGAGAAGACAGGAGCAGGTGTCGACTAGAAACTGGTTCGGGTTTATGATCGGCTTCACTTATCCATCCCAGGATCGTGGTTGTTGTTGTTTTCTCCCCCTTGATGATCCACGATGCGGTCCTCGGCTTGGTTCGTCGCCAATTACGCTCTCATCCTCTGCACGCTCCGGTTGATTGACGGGGCCAAAGAACATCGACTGTGTAGCGAGGTGAGAGATGCCACAGTCGATCAATAAGGCTTCATCCTGTTTAATTGTTAGCGCTCACTAACGGGGATGGCAATGAGAAAACCGCACAGTTTGGGCTGCTATGGCTTCACACGCTGCACACGCTGACAGCGAGTTGGTAATCCACATCAAATACGATTAGAAATTGATGACACGTTTCCGGGTCGATTTGTGGAACACTATTTAAACGAATCGTGCTTTTCAGAAGGTGGGATGACGAATGCACCTTTAATCATTGCTGTCTTTGTTAAGGGAACAAGTTTGAACAACGCGAATCTCTGCTGACGTCTGGTGTGTTTGAACTTCACCACTCGAGTGCTGTTCAAGCTGTTATCAGTTTCCTGCATGGACTGGCCCTTCCTTCCCTCTGGTCTGGCTCAGTTCAACACCTCCAAAGTCCAGGCTGGCAGCTCAGTCTCAAAGCAGACAGTCAGTCCCAAGATAGAGGAGCGACATTCCTTTTCATTTATTGGCTCAATCTCTCTTTTCACACTGGTTGAGAGATTACTGCAGCTCTCCAGTGAAGGGCTATATGGTGCTACATTTTCTGGGATAGCAAAGCATGACATCAGAGCTGATATATTGGTTTCAATCTCATGAAATGCATTCAGGAGTAGAGACTCTCATGCTGAATTATGGTGTGAGATGAGTATTGAAGTTTGCCATATCAATGTTCGACCACAGCTCTTGTTTGAGTCACAAGAGATTGTTTTAATGAGTTCTGAGTACGACCATATTCTTAACGTTTCTCGTGTCTCGATCACTGCAGCTGTAATTTTAAAACCTTGTTCGCAGTTATGCTCAATTCTGCCTCTTTTCTCATTATCGTCAGTGTGACTGAACTCTACGTCCAGACCCACAGACACCAATGCAAATCATTCCGCACACAACAGCCTGCATGTGCTGCGGTGTCAAAATCTGGTTTGGCTCAAGGAGCAACATTATGTAAACTGTCAGAAATTAGGCCGCCCTCCTCTGTAGAAGGAAATATAGAGAGAGGCTCTGTGGAGGCGAGAACATCAAGTTAATGGTGTTTGCTCCAGACGATAGATTCAAACTATAACATGTGTTCATCAAATGTCCAAATGGTCATCCAGAAAATGTAAAAAAAAAAAAGCTGCTGGTAAAACACCTCCGCCTGCTGCCACCTCCCCCATGTTCCCATCACTGTGGAGATGGTATGTTGTGTATCCAGGGGAGAAGAGCGGTTGTGGCTTGAGAGATAACGCAGCGTAACAGGCGGTCATGATTTTAAAGCCCAGAGCAGCTGGTTACGGAAGTTAAATTCAGTGCTGGTTGCTAATGCAGTAGCACCAGCTAGTTAGTCTGCTCTGATGCATTCTCACCCAGAATGAGATGACTCAGGGCTCTGATGTGGGTTGAGGCCTTTTGTGGTGTTTACTGACCTGCCTTCTGGCCTACATTTGCTAATTGTTTGGGTCCAAGACTGTCGTGGTGCCTGATTTCTAATGCAGATGTTTTGTGTGTGTGTGTGTGTGTGTAATTGGCAGATGAACTACTACTATGAGTACACAGAATGTGACAGCACAGGATCTCGGTGGAGAGTGGCCATCCCACAGAGCCCCGGGGCTTGCACTGGACTACCAGAGCCAGTACGCGGCACAGAGTGCAGTAAGTATATATGTCTGTGTGTGTGTGTGTGTGAGAGAAAGTCGATGTGTATATCTCACCTTCTTATCGGTAGCCTGGAATTTCTAACACTACAACCTGACTGACCCGGTTTGTAGATTCTATAGCCAACAACGGAGCAAAGCCACAGGCCAATACTCTGAGATTAAACCACTGTCACATAATTGCTCTTTGCTCAATCATTGATGGGGCCATGTAGGTGCTCACAATAATTGTATGGGTCTAATAGGAGGTGCAGTAACCATGAAAAAAATCTGTCCAAACAGAGAGTCTTGATTACAAATGAATAGAAAAAGGCAGTAGGTTAACAGAGTTTGTGCTTTTGAATGGACAAACTTATTCATAGGCCGTATAAATAATAACTGCAGATCAGTGCTACTGTTTGCCATGGAAATAGGCCTGCTAAGTGAAAGGTGAGTCACGGAGAGCGTTAAATATTTACTTTCGTTGAGAGGAGGGTGCTCAAAGACTTCTCAATTGTGGTGAAATATGTCTTATCATGATGGAGCCAGGAAGGCAGATTTTAATTGTGTAAATTTCCTACAAGGTGGTCAATCAGTCTTTTGTTCGACCTCCCTAGAACAGGTTTGCCCTGCGCTGTCACAACATCACTAATTGCTCAACATCAACATCACATCAACATCAACATCACTAATTGCTCAGTTGAGATCATCATTCTGTGTTTTAGATAGCTGAAAAATAACTCTCAGAATAGGGTGCATGTTGATGGACAGCTCGTGTTTCTCATGATAGGCTTGCCCTGAGGATTGTTCCTTCTGCATTGCTTGTCGCAATTTGCGTCTTCAGCTTGGATACCTCACCTTTTGTTATTCTGACATTTTCTGTTTCCTTCTTCCTGTTCAAATTCGTGCATATTTCACTTGAAGAACACCAGAACACCAGTTTCCTCATAGCAATTGGACAAAATATCTTGCATTAGATATGATGATGCTTTGCACCGTAATGCGTTGCAAGAGGCCAAGTAAATATAGTTAATTGTCACCAATTAATTACGTGACCATGAAAATGAGTGCAGCAGCAAACTATCCTAAATCAAATCACACCTACAAGCACATCCTGCTGCACACATGAACATACATCTGCTTTCATGTGCTACACAATCCCCACGTTGCATCCCCACGCATAGTTTGCATTGGTTGTTTTTTAAGCATAGTGGGGCATCACAGTGGCATTTGACCAGCTCAGGTATGAGGAAATGCTGACACTATGAAACATTGGCAGATGCAGAAGACATGAAGGCTGCTGGGTTAGCAAAAAGCGCCGAGACAGACACAGTGTGTAACAGGATATGTAAGGATTAAGTTCCCTGATCACTGGGGCTGCATTCTACAGTGATTTGCGTGGCCGTTTCTCTGTCATCTTCAGTCTGTGCGATTCTATATTGCGTTGATGATTTTTCTTTGCAGCAGATTTCAAATGACTTCTCTTCTTTCCACCCCTCTGTACCTTGCCTTTCTGTGTTCTCCAGCCTTCTCATGCTTAGCCGGGGAGTTCCTCGAGATGTCGGCTCAGGAGTGTACCCCGTGTGCAGCGGGAAGCTACTCCCTCGGCAGCGGCATCCGCTTCGACCAATGGGATTCCATGCCTGCTGGCTTCAGTAGCCTGGCAACCTCACTGGAGTACAATCCGCACAGAGACGACAGGCTCACCTGCAACAGGTGTGCGATTAGGACGCGAGAAAAACTAAAATTCGGATCGCGAGCGTAAAATCAATTACAAATGTATTTTCCTTGCAGTTCTACCTGGGTGCCTCAAGGAAACTATCTGGAGTCCAACAGGGATGAATGCACGGTCTCTCTCATCTATGCTGTTCATCTGAAGAAACAGGGCTCTGTCAGCTTTGAGTACCAGTATCTAGACAACAACTTGCTGTTTGAGTTCTTTGTGAGTTTTAAATGGTTTTATATTTTAACTTTTGTCTCTTGAGATATCTGTTTAAGTGGATGCTGTTTGTGTGTACATGGTGTGTTTGTGTTTACACATACTTCCCAAAATGTAATGGGCATAGTACTAATGTTAATGAGAAAAAAATGCTGTATGTAAGTAGAAATAGCACCAGATCATCATCATGCTAATTAGATGCATGAATTGGACAGCATACTATCCTATACTGTTAGTAGGCCTTTCTTGTGGCAGGCACAAGGACACATCATAGCAGGAAAATCAATAATAATATTGGCTGAATTTCATGTCCCAGTTCCAAGGCCCTGCATTGTGCATGCTGGCTCACCGACATGGTTTACTGCTTAGATAGAACAGAGCCATAACTAACATCAATTGTTGCAGCTGTGCTTTTGTCTGCAATGGCAAGTCATATGATGAGTCCCTTATTTAGAGGCAGGTGTGCTGGAAATATTAAGATTTTGTGATCTGTAGTAAATTGAGGACGTTTCTTATTTATTCTCCAT
This sequence comes from Melanostigma gelatinosum, assembly GCF_949748355.1. Classification (NCBI taxonomy): domain Eukaryota; kingdom Metazoa; phylum Chordata; class Actinopteri; order Perciformes; family Zoarcidae; genus Melanostigma; species Melanostigma gelatinosum. Next base: position 13,061,301 of record NC_136634.1, read on the forward strand.
TATGAAAGATGGGTGTTTTATTGTTCAATAAACGACACACAATGCTGCCAATAGACAAAAAGTCACATCAGCACTTTGTTTTTTTTACTGTGTGTCAGTGCATGAGTGTATATAATGAATATTGAAGTCATAAAACACTACACTGCCATACAGGAGGAGAGTTTCAGCTGATGGATTATTTGTGTGTGTTTAGATCCAGAATGACCAATGTCAGGAGATGGATCAGTCTGCTGATACGAAGTGGCTCAAGCTCACCAATCATGGTGAATGGGCAACCCATACGGTAAGTGCTGCATGCCGTCAGATGAACAATAACAACGGAGGACACATCTTTGGCAGCTGGCCGCGATCTACCAAAATAAATGTGTTAAACTCTGGCGGAGCAGCAACAAATGGGTGGATATGAGCAGCCAGCCTGCTAGTACACAGAAAAAGACTGGCATCACTTATTGCGTTCTCCAGTATTTTTCCCATCACAGTAAAATTAGTCTCCATCCGTGCTGTTCTTGCACTGAGGGTATCTGTTATGGCAGCATAGTTTTGTGTCAGTTAAATTGAAATGCTTTATACAACAATCAAATTACGTTGTTCTCTGTTTGAAGTTTTATTTGCACCATTGCACCAATGATGTACATGGAATTAATACATATAAATCAAGTAGAACATATGAATTCAGTCAGGCAGCATTGTTCTCTTTTGCCTTAAAGCACGTTGCATGAAGTTGTTGTTGAATGAACTACTGACTGTTTTCAGATATTATTTCCAGAATATTTATGGTGCAGCTTTTTGCTTTTTTTCCATTTAAATTACATAATCATGAGCAGTGATGGCCCGGCTCTAGCATTTGGGCCGATCTTACAAATGTGTAACATTTAGATATTGCAGCTGCCAGTTTGTCACTTTGTTTTTTCTAAATATAATTAGTTTCAATGTTTAAAACAAAATAATTGGAATTAAATACATATTTTTTTTAAAGTCTGAAAACCGTGCGGTAAGGTGCTACATCTGCATCGTGTGTTGAAATGTGCCTCGAGTGGAAGTTTGTCTCCAATGCTTTGCATTTTTGGGAAGCAGAATGCGCAGACATCATTCTAAATGTTTTGTTTATGTTTAATATCGTTTTGGTTGTATGATTTTATTTAGTTTTCTTTTATTTGTTTTCAGTCCAGTCAATGGCTTAAATTTTGGAGAAATTAGTTTGTAACCCAAACCAATCTGTAACTGTTCATGAATCCTTTATGGGCTGAAAGCATCAATAGCATTTCATTCAGTGTTGTTTTTTTTACCATCCATCCAAAGATGCACCTAATGGTTCCCTCTATAGATCAGCCTGAGCTAAATATTCTGTAAATAAGCTTAGTAATAGTGTTTGATTTAAATTCAGACTAGATCTCTTTTTAGTTTAGAGATGATGATTTAAATAAAACATGAAATCTTAACTAAAGAGGTCAAAATGAAACGCCAAATATGGTTTACATTTTGTACCTTGTCATTCGCAAGTGCCTTCATCATTTCAAGTGTTGATTGTATCTGTTATTTTAAGATGGCATATCTTGTTAATTGGCGCTACATAAAGCAACACCTGACTTTAATGTGCTCTCTTATCTACCGCGCTGGCACAGCCTGACTGATAAGACATGAACACATGTATTCTAGGTGAACCTGAAGTCTGGCACCAACATCCTGTACTGGAGGACCGGTGGGGTCCTGATGAGGGCCAAAGGGGTGAAGCCTGTTCTGCTGAAAAATGTTCAAATAAAAGGTCAGTAAGAAATTCCCATCTCTTATTCCCACTTCTCAAATCAATGCACTTATTAAACAATCATTTTCCCTTTTCATTCTCATATTTCCTTGTACCAGGAGTGGCCTACACATCAGAGTGTTTCCCATGTAAGCCGGGGACGTTCAGCCGAGTCCCAGGATCCACCGCATGCGACCCCTGTCCTCGGGACACCTACACTGGCCACGGTGCCAGCTCCTGCACCCCCTGCAACACTACCACTCACTATGCAGGTAGGAACGCATACAAGAAGATGTGCACATGTTGCACAGCATTTCAGACCGACAGCATGTTTAATCTCTGAAACAACACAGTGTAACTGCAGTGCAGTATTCAGTGTAGCCTTATTGTTGTCAGCGTGGCTCACAGAGGCGCATCACACAGCCACAGGATAGAAAGAGAGCGTGTCCTATTTTCAGCCACGTTAGTCAAACTTCAGAAGGAGAAACATTGTGTTTAGTTCAGTGAGGAGGACTTGTGTTATCACAAGGGAGGCGCAGATTCTGGCTCAGGAAGTAGTGGCTATGCGCTTGTATTTTTCAGAAAGCTTCTGTATTACTTAAATTTTACAATTTGTGTTTTCTAATATGCTATTTCTAAGGTTAGAAGTAATGTGCTCCCTTGTCTATTTGAGTATTTTCTCAACAAGGATTTACTCGAATACATTTGCACATGTGAGGCAGTCACCTTACTAGACCCTGCTGAGAGGCAAGGCCAGCTATATATAAATCAACAGTCGGTAGTAAATTAGTTATAATGGCAGAAATATGGCTCACTGACCCGATATTTTTGATATTCTAACGTGGTCTAAATAAATGAAATGAAAGTAATGAAAAGACTGCTCTTTTCTCTTTCTTTAATTTGCTGTGATATAAAGTATCTTCACCTCCTCAGATGATTCAGTGAATGCGTCTCCTGTTTAGTAAAGTCACTGAGAAGTGATTGTAAGAAGATGAGAGTATTCAGAACATATTACATATTTTTATTGAGTACACCTCTTTATGCATCTTGTATGACGTCTGTGCTTCACTGCTCTGTTTGAGTCTCCCGTCAAAGTGCTCTTCTTTAAGAGCACATTTCTATTCTTTTATTCCTCATCTGCCTTCACATCTTGTATCACATCTTTTTCTATTTTCTTTACTGTATTTTAACTGAATGGTTCTCTATTTTATTTTAATTCCTGTGTTTTAGTGGTTTAGCTGCATGGCTTTTGTGTTTAATGCTCTGCAGTGTGTTAGAACTATTGAGGTTATTGTTACAGTGCTACAGTATTTGCAGGGCTCTGTGTAAATTCTATCTTTAAATGATAGCCACTTATTTCTCTGTTGCTCACGTCGTTTTATTTTGCCTTATCGCCACTTTTCTTTTCCAAGCTGAGGGGTCTGCCGTGTGTAAGGACAGACCTCCATGTTCAAGGAAGGACTATTTCCAGATCCACACAGCATGTGACCATGAAGGCAAGGTGAGAGAAATATAATACAAAGAGAAATCCCATTCTGTAATCACAGTTTCTTGTCCATCACCCTACATCTTTGTGTAATTTCAGACGCAGGTCATATATAAGTGGATTGAACCTATAATCTGTCTGGAGGGTGTGACTGGAGCTGAGTCGTTGCCTCCAAGTGGAGAAAGGGAGCCCTGCCCTCCCTGCAACCCTGGTTTCTATAACAATGACACCGCCACCTGCTCACCATGCCCACCTGGGACCTATTCTGATGGGATTAAACGTACCGAGGACTCTCTTGACTTATATTGTATTGCTTCCTGCCATTTTCCTTCAGTTACTTTTGTTTTTGCTGTATGCGGTTTCCAAATTGTGTTTTTCATCCCCCAGCATGTGATCGGTGTCCAGCAGGCACTGAACCCTCCTTGGGTTACGAGTATAAATGGTGGAATATTCTTCCTGCAAACATGAAGACCTCCTGTTTCAATGTTGGAAACTCCAAATGTGATGGTATGAATGGTGAGTATATTTGGCTCGATGTGTCCACTCGTGATCTCTCTCGCTCTCGCTCTCGCTCTCGCTCTCGCTCTCGCTCTCGCTCTCGCTCTCGCTCTCTCTTTATTGGTCATTCTGTTTCTGAACGCCTCTCTTAAAGGAACATGTCATCATTGTGGGACATGCGCTTTCTTGCCAAAAGTAAGATAAGAAGATTGATAGTTCCCTCAAGTCTGTATGGTAAATATGAAGTTGAAGCCAAGAGACAGGTAACTCAGCTTAGCCAGGGGCAGTGACTATCTGGAGCCTCTACTGGTTGCCTCGTTGCTGTCACCAACCATATGGTGACAGCAACGCTCCTGTTCTAAGCTTAGATAGCTGGCAGCTGACTGCGGCTTCACTTTTACGACACAGACATGAGAGTGATATGCTCTCATCTGATTCTCTGCAAGATGATAAATAAGCATTTTTCACACGTTGTTGAACTATTCTTCTCTGGGGCCAGTGTGCAGCAATTTGGGGGGATCTATTAGCAGAAATGGAATATAATATTCATAACTATTCACCTGGAACTAAGCATCCTTTTGTTTTCGTTGACATTGGATGAGCCCTTCATATCTACATACAGAGCTGGTCCTCTTCATGGTGTCAGCCGGTTGAACACCCATGTTTTAACAGTAGCCCACGAGGGACAAACCAAAGACTGGCTCTAGAGAGAGCCTTTCGCCTTTCAGCTGAAGGTCACTGTAGTTCTCCAACACTCTTGTGAAGCTGCGGTGACGTGACACACAGAGTGGAACCTCAAGCCGCCGTTTGACTTCTGCTGCTCCTGAGGATGGCCTCTGAGCGAGGCGAACGGAGTTACCATGATTTCGCTTTCTGCAGCTCTCGCTACAGCGGTCTTGGAGAGAGCGGAGGGGTATTCAGCTGGTTGCAATCTGCAACCACACAGCTAGATGCCACCAAATCGACACGCTGTCCCTTTAATGTGTAGTGACGAGAGTTACAACAGTCAATGTTATCTAAATGTGTATATATATATATATAATATATATATTAATCGTTGAGTAATGTCGATTTGTCCTGTCCTTTAGGCTGGGAGGTGGCAGGTGATCATATCCAGAGTGGAGCAGGGAGCTCGGATAATGATTACCTCATCCTCAACATCCATGTGCCTGGCTTCAAGTAAGTACAGTCATGTTTGTTTTAGTTTTTTCTTCAGTCTCCATCATTCTCGTCACTCAGCTGTCTGTTTTGTTTCGCTGTGACTGATTCCACTCGTCTCTGTTTTCATCTGCCTCCAGGCTCCCTACGTCTATGTCAAGCCATTCAGGGACGGAGTTTGGTCGCATCACATTTGAATTTGAAACTGTGTGTGTTGCCGGCTGTGAGTTCTACTTCATGATGGTGAGACGGCTCCTGACAGATGTTCGCTGCTACATATACATTGTGATGTAGGTGGTGTGAATTAAGTGGAGTGAAAATGTTGTTCTTTAGGATGTAAACAGGAAGAGTACTACGGTGGTAGAGTCATGGGAGAGAACGAAAACAAGACAGACCTACACACACGTCATGACACAGAATGCCTCGGTTTCCTACACATGGGCTTTTCAGAGGACAAACCAACCTTCAGATGTAAGTATGAGTAAAGTACTGGAAATATATGTTTGTTTTTAATGTCTTTTATTGTTTTGTGTGTGTGTGTTTTGCATTCTTAGTTTCCTTGTTTCAATCAAAAAGCCCATAAGGCAGTTACTCAAATATGTGTCCCCTGAAATCCTTCCTTAAAAAAGATTAACAGCCAGCAAGTTCACATTTCATAATAACTTCCTCTGTGGAGGTCTGGCCACTGACCCACTTCAGAAAGTCCTTCAAAAAATCATGAAACCTGGTCTTGTGGTTAAACCTTCATATTAATTGTCTCACGTCCAGAAACAAGACTGCTCTGAAAGACTTACTGTCAGTTTTTTCATGGTCTCGTAAATCCACCCCACACTTGGTACACCGAACACTCCCTATTGTTGGCTAAGAAAGATACTATCTGCCGTGGAGTTAGTGTTTCAACCGAACCACAAATCAAACAGACTTCTTTATCTTTGTGCCCACTTCGGTGAAGCTTGAATCATTGACTTGCTCTTTTAAAGCACCTGTTTAGCAGGAATGTGGGCATTTCAAGTCAGGACAGAACTTCGTCTTGTATAAAGTACCAACACTGTATGTTGCGATCCATATGTGCTTTTTTTGTTAGAGTCTCTGGAAAAAAGGTTTTAAAACTCCACAGCCCCTATAAGCAGCATTGTTCTGTACCTTGTTTGTCTCTCTCAGGTACGCCGGTACGTCAACGACGTGGTGCGAATCTACTCCATCTCGGTGACTAACGCGGTCGATGGGGTGGCGTCTAGGTGCCGGGCTTGTGCCCTCAGCACCGAACCCTCAACCTCTACGTGTGTGCCGTGTCCACCTGGACACTACATTGACGAGCTCACCAGCCAGTGCACGGAGTGTCCCCGTAACACATACCTCGTCCCTCATGCCACACCGGGCCCGAACGCCTGCAAACCCTGTGGACCGGCTAGCAAGAGCGACAAGGTTTGTTTTTCTTTGTAATGGGGAAAGGAATCAAACCATTGGGAAACTTTTTTTAAATGATTCATATAACAACCATATGCGGGTGTTTTTTTACAGGACCACAGTTTATGTTACAGTGACTGTCACTTCACCCACACTGAGAGCAATGCCACTCTGACTTATGACTTCAGCCTCCTTGGGTCTGGAGGATCACTGATGAACGGTCCAAGCTTCACCTCCAAAGGAACCAAGTACTTCCACCACTTCAAAATCAGCCTGTGTGGAGGAAAGGTGTGATGAGATGAAAACACACACACATGCGGATTAAATGTAATCAAACGTTTGTGTGTATTAATGCAATGTTCTTGCTATTTGCTTTTTTTGTTTCATATTTAAGGGTCAGTTGGCAGTATGCACAGACAATGTAACAGACCTATCCGTCACCGACTCCCAGAGAGAGAAAGGTGAAGGAATCAATGCCGTCAAGACCTTCATCTGTCAGTCAACAATAATCCCAGCTACTGGACGAGGCTTCCACACAGCGCTCGCCTCACAGTCCATTAACCTGGCGGACACATTACTTGGTTAGTGGGCAGAAGATGCACACAGTGATAGAGCTGCATTTGGTGTGTTTTATACCGCTGTTGTTGCGCGAAAGGGTAAAGATGTAACGACACGAAACGGTTCCGTCTTGTTGGTCTTTTAACAAATAATATTACATTCGTGTTACAGGAGAGAGAAAATCAAAGACGCATTAATTGTACATACACGCATTAAACGATGTGTCTGTGTATTGTTAACCAGGAGTGACAGTTGATAGTACACTTGATGGAATAAGGGCGAGACCAGAGATGTACCACCAAACCACCAAGAAAGTCCCTGATGTCAACTTCTACTACAGGTACCTCTATTATTAAAAAAAAAAAAATCAAACTAAAATAAATGTTGCGTCTAAGGTTATGTCTTGCTTTTTGTATTTCCCTTTGCTAAGGTCCCTGGATCCGACTTCATCATGTGAGTCAGGTCGGAGCGCAGTGGTGACACTTCGTTGTAACGCAGAGAAGAGCACTAAAGGAGAGCTCAGCGTTCCCAGGTGCTACATCTCTGTCTCTGTCTGCCTGACTCCCTGTCTAATACCACATGTAACGTTTATCAATGCTGTGATGTGGTGTCGAGGTGACGGCTTGTGTTTGCTTATTGCAGTCAGTGCCCTGCAGGAACATGCGACGGCTGCACCTTTAATTTCTTATGGGAGAGCTCAGGAGCTTGTCCTACATGCACAGAGAGAGACTACCATCAGATAGAGGGAGCTTGCAAGGGAGGACACCAGGTGTGTGTGGGATGGATTTCTTTTGGTTCTTGAGTAAAACACAATGGATTTAAATGAAACAATGCGCTGACAGCTTTAATTTGAGGATGTTTACGCCCACATCCCATTGATGTGGTGTGTAGAATTTAGAGCCTATTTTATAACCCCCCCAAATTCAATATGGATGCAAACAGCCTTAAAGCTGAAAGTCAGCACTTTAACAGTTTTTGTTTCACTTGAAATTTAGTGTGCAGGAGTAAAGCCACTCCATTTCAAGTCTCTTAAGTACTTACTAGTAAGACTGCACTGTGTGGGAGGAAAATTAAAATTAGTATATACAATATTCAGTGTATGTTTTGGCTTATTTGCTGCTATATGTGTGTATGTTCTTCCTCAGGACCTGCTGTATGTGTGGACTGAACCAAAGCTGTGCATGGGCGGTCTGACCTTGCCTGAAAAGAAAACCTTGCCATGTGAGGGTATGGAGTTCTGGGTACGGCTCGGTGCAGGGCTGGGAGCCTTCACCGCAGTGCTGCTCGTCTCGCTCACCTGCTACTTCTGGAAGAAGAACAAAAGGTGTGATTCCCTTTTTCCTTCCTGCCAGCTTTTTTGTTTCTCTCTACTTCCTTCTTTCTTTCTTTCCTTCCTTTTTTCTTTCCTACTACTCGACTTCTTTCCTGTATTCCTTCCTAACTTTATCCTTCCTTATCTTTTATTATTTTCCCCCTCCACTTTCTGCCTCCTTCCTTCCTGTCCCATTTATCTTCCCCTATCTAACTCCACACCACTTCCTTGTTTCCTCCTTCATACTATATCACTTCTTTTTCTTTTTCCTCTCCTTGCTTTCCTTCCAGCTTTCTTCCTTACTTCATCTCATCATCTCCTCCAAACCTCTGTTGTTTGATCCCATACCTTCTGCCATTGTTTCCTTGTCACATCATCACACATTTTGTCAATATTCATGATGACATTGGTTGTTTTTTTGCTACAGTATTGATTCTGTCATTTGTCTCTGTGCTAGGTTGGAGTACAAGTACTCCCGGTTGGTGATATCTGCCAATAAGGAGTGTGAGATGCCAGGAGCTGACAGCTGTGCCATGATGGAGGGTGAGAACGAGGGAGACATGGAGGATGAAATCGTGTACACAAAACCTTCTCTACTTGGCAAACTCAAAGCCATAGCATCCAAGGTGAGAGTCACACCATCGTTAGACGTGCAGTTAGAAAATCTCCCTTTCATAAAAGTCTTTAGAAACTATAGAAATAATGTGTTTTTCATTTTCTCAGGGAAGTGGAGAGCACTATGAACATGTGCAGCTAAACTCCTCTCATTCGAAAGCGTTGGTATGGAGCTAGAGAGATGGTAAAGTGAGGGGAGAGATCGGACCCTCGAGAGACTTTCCACTGAACCCCCCCCCTTTAACCAACCACCCCCTTTATGAGCTCTGGTACCAGGAATACCAACTGTGTGTTCATACACACATAAACACACACACGTCATGCACCTAGAGCCAGGCTCAGAGAAGCCAAGAACATGGTGGCCTTAAAGCTCGGTACGACAGAGCCGTCCAACTCGATGCATAGTACTGTGAGGCAGGTGTGTGTGATAGACACTTCCTGGTATATTCTGATACACACTGATGTCAGAAAGGCTGTTAGAGGAGCTCAGGGTAAGACAAGGACCCATTTGATGTTCTCTTTTCATTTTCATTTCAGTCTGTGTAGTGCCTATAGACAGCCATGGCGTAATTTGCCATCAAGTTCACCAATGGTGAGTGTGTGTGTGTGTGTCCATCTCCCATAGACGTTTACACAGACTGCACATATTACACAGACATATAAAGTCTCTATCTTCTCATCCGTTTGTTCTTTTGCTTGGTTGAAATTATTGTAACGAGGAGAAGTGTGTTGCTGACCAAGTGAAAATGAAGACGTCATGTTATGCGGATAAGGTTGTGTTGTTGACTGTCTATTTACTTCAATTAAATTATGATGTATTTATGTATAAGTGGACCCAGTTTGATTGATTTTCTCTTGTACCGATTATTTTGAGAAATTCTCTGGAGGGCTTGGAGACAGACAGGTTTAAGAAGCATTGTGGGTGACAAAATGGATTTAAAGCAAAAAGGTTCTGAATAATAACTTAAATACGGGCATTATCAGTCCAATAATCAGTCCTGAAAATGTCTCTTCAGGGAAAATTCAAAAATCATAATGGTTTCTGATCCACATAGCAAATAAACAAAATACACGGGATCCATCATAAACACTGCAGAACAGGTCATTACATATAATTGTGCATGTCAGACATGTAGAATAAATGTCATCATTTTGACACAGTAGTTAACAGTTTAATCTGACTACCAGTTTGTAAAACTCATTTATGTCATGATTACCAGTTACGATGTCGTATATTTACAACTGTGGCAGTAATACAATACGTTTGAGGTTTTTACTGATCAACTTGTAACTTTTAGTAGTGAGGGTGGGATGATCTATGTATTGGGTGCAATTTATTTCCTTGTAGACATTCAGCGATCCAACAATTTATCGCGTGTGGCCCAGAATTATTCAATGCCTCAAAATCCTGTCACTTTGATTACAAAACCATTTGATCAACAACAGCCGTGATACGTCAGTGGTCTAAAATGAGCAAGCCCGATATATATTCTCTCCTACAAGCCGAGGGCTCAGCAATTGAATTATATTTTAACACAATGTATTACTTTCAAAATGATCATAACACGAGTCACATCACCAGTTTAGCGTCAGAATTTTATCGCTTTTAACCTTTACACAGCTGAAGTGAAAGAGTATAGAATGAGTTTTCTGTGTGTGATCCATTTCACATTTAAGCCATAAAACTAAAAGAACAGTAATATCAGAGATATTGTCTTGTTTTGGGATTAAAATATATATGTAGCCTATATTACAAATGTATATATTTATAGAAATAGTTTTTTGTAAGATTATTCAAGTGCCTGTGGCTCCAGACTTCAGCTCTTTGCAGACCTTCAGTGGGTTCTCCTGTAGAGGGCAGTGGAAAACAGGAGGACAAATGTAACCCTTTTTTGCTTCCCTGCAAGCCAAAATGCAGGGGTGGAAGTAACGAAATACATTTACTCTCGTTACTGTAACAAAGTCGTTTTTTTGTGTACTTGTACTGTTTTGAGTTTTTCTTAAAATATATTTATCACAGGTAGCCTACATTTCGTGTTGCATCCGCATCCGAGTAAAACTATAATTTACATGAGAAAGTCCTGATAAAACTAGAAAATGCATTTCCTGCTGAAAATGCGTTGGAATGCTGAAAGCTGAAATTAATTGTGAAAAAATAGCTGAAAATTAAGAAATGGGAGACTATCTGTCTGAAAAATGTTGAAGCCCGAAAGCATTTAAACTGCACTGCTGAAAAACCTTCTAGTTGAACTGTCTCACTATGGTGTCTGTAGCTGAAAGTATGAGGAAGAAGAAGGCTTTGAAAGTTGAAGAAGTATAACAGGATTTGAAGATTTTCTCCATAGAGCTTTAAAACTTTTTTTTTTCTGGTTGCTGAGAGACAGCTGAGGGTTAATATAAGTGTCAGTTTTACTGGCGTAGTTAAATTTATTGGAAAATTGGGTTCCCCAGGGACCGTTAGCAAAGTGTAATGCGGAAACACAGCAGTCACTCATGCAACCAGAAAAAAAAAAGTTTTAAAGCTGATACACAGCTTCTATTCTTCCAGCCAGACAGTCGCTAAAAAATTAGGAATGTACAAGGTTTAAAGCTGCTACAAAGCTTCTATTCATTTAGTCAAGACAGGCGCTGGGAAAATTAGGGAGGGTTTGACTACTCCTGATAAAAACACAGATGCGGCCTTGCTTTGTGTCTACTTACAAGGACAGTTAGCGGCAGATATTTAAAAAGGTGGGGGCAAGGTTGACTCTCTCTGTCTTATAAAATATTTAGTTACAAGCCATTGCTTGAGTAATCAAAACATAGCATTTCACACCTAGCAAGGGTATATAGGGAGATTTGTAAATAATATATATTCATACACTGTTAAATAATATGCGTTATACTTGTAGAGCTTATATTGCGGAGTTGTGGGGTCACTGTATGAAGGTTTAAAACGCAGAAAGAAGCACTCCGTCATTCTTTCGTACAACAGAATAAAGGTCAGTGACCCCTGAACAGTAATGCTTGCTAAAACCATAAGATTAGGGCTGCAAATTGCCAAATTAGTATAATGGACGAGCTTTTGTGTCCATTCACACAGAGACTTCGAAATAACTCTATAACTGTACTGTTTTCGTCCTCTTCACCATAAGTGTTAATAATAAAATAGATCATCATTTCACACACACACATATTACTGAGAAAAGCAGGTTTTAAGACATGCGGCAGTGTGAATGACATTGATCTGAGTTCAAACAGACACCAGAAAACTTGGGAGAAGCGTTGGCTCCCTCTGCTGGTGCTTCATGATAAAAAAAAAAAAAAAAAAACATTTGTTATGCATGTTGGCTTTTCTGTGGCCTCTTCAAGAACTGCAACAGGAACATTGGACAGGAGCTTTGGCTCCATCGTGTGGACATTTGGGAATACTGATTTCAGACTTTTATTGCATATTACAGAAACACACATCATGGCTGAGAAATACTCCTCGTATCTGTGCATCTTGGAGAATGCAGTCCAGGAACAGAGCAGGATTAATGGACGAAGCAAACTTTGGCCAGTGGAACAACACGCCTACAAAAGATTGATAAAAAGATGGAAAGATAAAGCCATTTGGGATGGAGAACTGCTGAACTGTCCTCTCACTGAAGAGAAGCTGCAACAAATAAGCGAAGAACACACTTATGATGAATACAGAGCCGCTGTGGAAAGAACAGATATGGAGCTCGAAGCACTAAAAGTGTCAATACAGCTGGCAAAGCTTGACGTGGCTCCAAAGCCTGCTAAAAAGAAAAAGAAACAGCACGGAAGAAATTTCTACTGCTACAACTGTGGAAAACCAGGACACTGCGCACGAGACTGCCCCACGCGTGGTCAACAACAACAATCAGGCTCACCACGTGGAAGAAGAGGAAATTATCAGAGAGAGACAGGCAATCAGCATCCAAGAAGCCAGAATCAAGCTGAACAGCAATACCTTTCACATATCTGGCAACAACAGAGACACTGCTGCAACTATTAGCCACAATACCTGCGTCATATCCAGTTCCAGATCCACATATTCCCTTAACAACCCACAGCCCACAGCCCACAGACAAAGCATCCTCCATCATGAAACACCTCAGCCCCTTTAGTTTGAACACAAGAAACAGAAGATGTGTTCACCATTCTCACGTAGACTCTGTCACCTGCATCGGCACTTCAAGAATTGACTATTCATTCCCTTTTCCACCTAGATGTTTCTGAACAAAAAGAGGGATGTTACTGCAGTTTTGTATCAGAAAAAAGGGGGAGAAGGAGCTGCATCAAAGAATCCTCCTAAGCGAGAAATTCACATTCGGAGCTGCAAGAAAATCGAAAATTCAAAAGAATGCACAAAAGCACATATTGTCTATGAAACAGGAAGAATGTTGCTACAAAGGAGGTGAAGGAAACACAGCATCCTATGCTGTGGTGAGACAATTCGAAGACATGGAACACACAATAGTAGCATCAGGTATCCTACCTCAACCAGCATCAGCACAACTGGCGGAAGTCGAAGCGCTCATACAAGCCTTGAAAATAGCAGAAGGAAAATCTGTAAACATCTTCACAGATTCTGCTTACGCACATGGAGCAGCTCACGTTGATGGGCCCATGTGGCGAAGAAGAGGATACACAACATCAATGGACGCACCCATCAAACACAAGAAGGAAATCATGGCACTGGTGGAAGCTATGAAGCTACCAAAAAGAGTGGCAATCATGAAATGCAAAGGACATGATGGAAAAGCAAGAACCAGAATAACTGCGGGAAACGACATGGCAGATGAAGCTGCTAAAGAAGAAGAGGATACAGACCAAAACAGATGGTTCTGAAAATAGCCATACAATAACCAGAAATCACTGAAGAAACACTGATTGAGATACAGAAGAAGGCTGGACCATACGAATGGTCCGAATGGCAAAGGAAAGGAGCAACAAAAGGAGAAAGTGGACTTTGGAGATCCCATGATGGCAGAGTGGTAGCACCAGCAGAATTGTGTGTCTCACTGATATCAGAGGCACGCACGAAGGAAAGAAAGGAACATTGCAAAGAATGCAAGCACTGTGCCTCTTCTGCGACGAATGCACCACCTGTGGAGAACACAATGTGAAGAAACCGTACAAAACACCTATGGGCTCTTATCCTGTACCATCAGCCTGCTTCCAAGACATCAGCATGGACTTTACTCATCTCATACTCATACTCATCATGGTGGACAGATTCTCAAAGTGGGTGGAGGCAATCCCAACTAAAAGAGAAGACGCACAGACAGTAGTGAAGTGGCTGCAGACAGAGCTGATACTCCGATAATGGTTCACATTTCAGTAATAAGCATTTGCAGGAAGTTGAAGCCAGACTAGGAATCAGACATAGATCTGGATCAGTGTATCATTCACAGTCACAAGGACTGGTAGAGAGGGCAAATCAGACGCTAAAATCAAAAATAGCGAAAACATGTGTAGCATCAAAGCTGACATGGGTTGAAATTTTACCATTAGCTCTAATGGCAGTGAGGAGCGCACAAGGAAATAAGACGCATCTTTCACCACATGAGTTAATGACAGGGAGGCAAATGCCTGGTCCTCCAAGAGACGGTAGTCATATACATAGATATACATAGATACATAGATGTACATATACCTAGATGTGCAGCAAGTTGAAATGAAGGCATATGTGACTGCATTAATCATTCTCACGGAGGCTCTCTCCAAACAGGTCCAGCGAACCAGTGCAGCTGACCAGGAAAAGGTAAAAATCTCATCCGAGAGGGTGACTGGGTCAGGGTCAAAGTTCATAAGAGAAAGTGGACTGACCCCAGGTGGACAGGGCCGTACGAAGTGAAGGAGGTTACTTCACACTCGGTCCAAGTCATAGGTAAAGCAGGAGCACCTTGGCACCACCTGTCACACTGTGCCCCAGCACCGGAGCCGTCCAGACCTCTAGCAGAGGTCCGAGGTAATCTGACGCAAAATGCATAATTTGTTTTGTAATTTGTAATTTGACTTTTCAGCAACCACCAACAGGTGATCCAATTAGCTACAGGACATGGAAACGACAATGTTTGGTTAAATTGAATTGTTGATAATGCTATAAAAAACAAAATGGGTGGCTGTATAGCTTGTGCTGCAGCTAGACCAGCTAGGTTCACCGAACCAGCACCACTATATCCTGAATCTGACCCAACAGGATACGCATGCATGACAAATATGACTAAAATGGCTACTCCACCAAATTGCACAACTCTGGCATCCATATTTAAAGTACAAAACCTGACCCAACGCAGACGCAGACATATCTTAGCTAAAAGAGCAGCTGGAGCTGAGTTCAGTCTGGACAAAGGTCCAACCTACATAGATGCAATCGGAGTGCCCAGAGGAGTGCCTAATCAATACAAATTGATAAACTAAATTGCAGTAGGTTTTGAGAGTATCGCAAGTATTATTCCATGGATAACTGTGAATAAAATGTTGATTGTATCAATTATGTGCATTACAATGTTCTTCGTTTGGCTAATCATACTAGGGATGCAATAGAGGGTCTGGCTGAGCAGCTGGCCCCACTTCTTTGATTACTGTACAAAACAGAATGGCTTTGGACATGTTGCTTGCTGAAAAAGGAGGTGTTTGCTCAATGTTTGGAGACCTGTGTTGCACTGTCATCCCCAACAATACTGCGCCGGACGGTTCAGTCACAAAAGCACTGAATAGTCTGAGGGCACTGTCAAACGAAATGCAGGAAGCATCAGGTGTGAACAATCCATTTGGAGATTGGATGGAAAACATGTTTGGAAAATGGAAGCACCTGATCTTGTCAATAGCAGTGTCAGTGGGTGTGTTCATTGCAATATTGGTCTCATGTGGATGTTGTATAATACCCTGTATTCGTTCTTTGGTTGGCCGTCTCATCACCACTGCCCTCTCCAAGGAACCATTACCACCCCCTCCTTATGGAGCTTACCCAGTATGGGAAGAGCAGAACAGCCTGGTAGGGTCAGGAGAGGCAGAGGAAGACACCAGCGTGTGAACAGGGTAGGAAAGTAAAGAAAGTGACGTCTTTCAGACGTCAAGAGAGGGATTTGTTGATAAAATTAGCATATATACAGTTTTAATCAGCAATTAGCTCATATACAGCTTAATCAGCAGCTAGTTTATATGCAGCTTTAAGTAGCAACTAGCTTATATATACAGTTTAATTAATCACTAGTATATTTGTAGTTTTAATAACCATTATCTTATGCAGCTCTATTAACCACTTATACAGTGCTCACAACACAGCAAGGCCTGAGAGAAGCAGGTGAAAGGTTACTTATTTAACTGCGTCACAAGGAACCGGCAGCCATCTTTCAGAAAGATAAGACAGTGAGATTCAAGCGAGGGCCAACGCCCCAGCTGAGCCCGGCTTTCTCCACACACTCTTTCTGTAGGTCCTCACGCTTACAACACCTCACTCACACTGACGGAAACCAACGCCTATTGGGAGGGGCCAAAGGTGAATGGACATTCACGGCTTCCAACCAAGCGTAATACACGGCATAAACGTGCTACGTTTGCATCTTTGACTTTGACTAATGTATCAAGGGGGCGGACCCCATATATTAAGGATCATGCTGATGTGTTGAAGTGTGTCTGATGGTGGAACTCTGCGAGTGAAGCTATTAGTGACCCGTGCACGTATTACTGCAGGGCTGAATAACTCCTCTGTTGATAAATAAACCTATTGCTTTTGATTTAACTATACGCCTCTGAGAGCTTCTGTTTCATTCTTAAACCTGCTCTAAGTGTGAAAGACAGCTACAACATTTTTTCACAACAATCCCATTCAAAAGAAAATTGCAAAAAGCTAAATTCAAAAAGTTTAAAGATTACAAATATGAAAAGTCAAAGCACCCCTCTCCTGAAAGAGCTGAACATTTTGATATTTGAACAATTTCTGTAGCTTAAACAAATTTCAGAAGGAGTGATATTTGTAGTAATAGTAGTAGAAGTTGTAGTTGTAGTAGAAGTATCATTAGTAGTAGAAGTATTAGTATTTAGAAGAAGTAGTAGCCTAGTATCAGTAGTAGTAGTAATAGCTGTAGTAGTGGTCGTAGTATTTAATATAACAGTAGTAGTAGTAGTAAAAGTAATGGCAGTATTTGAAGTAGCAGTAGTAGTAGTACTAGTAGCAGTCGTACTAATAGCTGTAGTAGTATTAGTACTGGTAGTAGCATGAATAGCAGTAGTAGCAGTTGTAGTATAAGTAATAGTAGTAGTGGTAGTAATAGCAGTAGTGGTAGTAATAATAACGATGGTAGCAGTAATAGTAATAGCAACAGCAAAAGTTGTAGTAGAAGTAGTAGCAGCAGTAGTAGTAGTAATACTAGAAATATTAGCAGTAGTAGTAGTCGCAGTAAGAGCATTCATTATTTCAACAAAAAAGCCTAATTTTGAGCTTAATGTTTACATACAGTTAATCCATGGGGCTTTTATTTTGAAAGGGTGTGGCTGGGTGGGGGAGGGAGGGGGAGGGGAGACATAATCATAATGTTTGACACACATAAACAGAGGTTATTAAATGACAGGCTTCATCACAAGCAGTTCAGTTAGAATTCACTCTGGGGCTTTTATTTTGAAATGGGGTGTGGGGGAGAAGGGGAGAGGAGACAGAATCATAATGTTAGATAAACACAAACCGGTTATTAAATGACAGGCTCATCACAAGCATTTCAGTTAGGATTCATTCTGTGGGGCTTTTATTTTACAATGGCGTGTGTGTGTGTGTGTGTGGGGAGGAGGGGGGAAAGACCTCTAAAGATCCCTAAGACCTGAATGACTGTATGAGAGACACAGAGAGAGAGAGGGAGAGGAGTGTATGTGCGCGTGTGTCTGTGAGTCTGTGTTTTTATCAACATCACTAATTGGCTCAATCGCTAACACCTGTGTGCCTGAAGCCATTTCATGGAGATAAAACAGGGAAACACCTCTCAAACAAATCATCAAAACTCCCATAACGTAGCTCCTATTGCGCCGATATTAAAAATTGAGGGGAAGAATGAGTTGAAGAACAGATTCTGTAAAAATTAGTGTAGTGTAAAAAATGGGGCTTAACTGGCGATCTAGAAATGGGGTACCGTGTTCTGTGGAAGATGTTTTTGAAGCAAAATTTAACATTGGTCTCTATGGAGCAGAAAGTTCGTTTTCCTCTCAATTAAAGTCTTCTGTGTCAAATGTGGAAATCTGTGGGATACCACAGTAATTTTTCTACGACAAGGACAATATTAGCTACTTTTACATCCAGAAATTATGCATGAAGAGTGAAGATTGTGGACACAGTGGCAAAACACAAATGTTTTTTTCACAAGAATCTCAAGCTGCTCTTCACTCTAGCGGTGACATCACGCACTCTAAGCTGTGCAATACACACCCATTATGAAGTCAGAAAAGGGCTGAAAAATCATAAAAGTTAAATTGCTGCAGTTCAAAAAGTTAACAGCATTCCAACAATAAGATAGTTCAGCAGCTGCTGCAGAGAAGAAGCTGCAGGTGTGTCTGCGGCCGCAGCAGAGCAGAGCTCCATCTCCAGAGAGGTGACTCTCCGGATATGATAAGTTACAAATGTTGCGGGCAACCGAGGTCAGTGAAGGTCACTTCAAATCAATTGAAGCCTCACAAGTGTGCTGTGGTTATAATTAGCATTAGTGTACCTCAGCATATTAAAAAATGTATTGCATCTACCTGAATCAATGACTTGCGTTTCCTATTAAAACTGTACTTCAATAACATGGATAATCTTATAAATACAGTGTATTGTTAACAACCTACACTTGCTTGAAGTTCTACAAAAGAGTGATTTCCCCGTACACTTCACAGTTCAATTTAAATAACTGTTTGAGGTCCAAAGAGGTTAAAGTATACATTATACATTATTTCACTAAAACCAGAGAAAAGTTTTAAAAATTATACAATTTTCTGTTGCAGTACTTTGGAAATGGAAATTCCTGCCTTATTCCTGGTAATGCATGTAATGACCTGAGCCCACCACCAGATGACGACATTTGCCTGGCTATAAGAAAAGAGTCAACATGTAGTTCTTCAAAAGTAGGAACTGTAGGCAGTATGATCCATAAATGAGCCATAAATAAGAAACAGGGGAAACAATGACATGAGTGCATTGAGTGCCTGCAATATATCTGTAATATTGTCATGAACCCAATCAACAACCTGACAGTGTAGGACATAAAACTACTGACAAATGTCATCTTAACTGTTGATTTATTTCCTTTTTTAGACTATTTATTTTAGTTTTTCAGTCTTTTTTTGAGGAAAGTGAGCCTACACACTGGAGTGCATTGTCCTAAGGCAGTGAGCATTCCAGTAGATGGTTTAATTGGAGTGCCATCACTTAGGGAACAGATTACGCAGGAGTGTTAAAGACGTCTTTCAGCATTTGCCAACACGCGCTATGAATAGAGCGTGTGTGTGAGTGGTGGTGGGGAGGGGCTGTCGATGTCGCTGTAGAGACAAATCTATGTACACTTGCATGCAACATCTAGATTTTAGATGAGATTTGTAGACACACTGTCAGCGGGACAGACTGGACACAGAAGGACGAGCAGACCACACCAGCTGTTTTCTTGTTGTTATTTATTATGATGTCATCACAGCCTCTTTATTGCACATATCATAAACACGGAACTATTGCTTTGATTGGTCAGTCCCAGAGTTCAGCTCGACCTCGACTTCATTTTGCCGCAGAGATCTTGTCTTGTTTCAAAGTCTAGAGGCCAAGGACACATTCTGTTGTATAGCAAGGGGCTACAGCACAGACCTTTGTAGAGCACATGGCCATTGGCAGGGGCTGAATAGAGGAACAATGTTCGTAGTGGATGGCTAGCTGTATGAAAGGGATATTCATGAGTAAAGCCAATTAAAGAAGCTTCCACAGAGAGTTAGTGGGTTCATGAGATGATAAACTGAGTACAGTGGCGTGAAAAAGGTGATGTATGTTGATTTTGATGTCAAAGTGATGCATTTTCTTTATGTGTAAGTCTCATTTTTATTTTCCTATACACTCTCCAAATTCTTTATCTACCTTCCCATTATCCCTCCTCCAACTTCCTCAAGTCCGCCTCGTTGGCATGTGCTGCAGTGGGCACCCATATCTGAGTGCTTCAGTTCAAGTGCGGGCTACCAGTCTGTTGGTCTGGCTTTAGGTGGTCTTGGCTGAGACCGACTCAGCAGCAAGTTTCACACAGAGTGGAGATGAGGTGGACACAAGGTGACGGGGGAAAGGTTCAAAGGGGTGAGGTGGGTTTATAGAGAGCGGGTCAGAGGAGGAGTGCGAGACTGTTGTCCGAGACTAGTACCCTGGACTAAATGAGAGGAGAATCCGGGTTAAGTGCTCTATTTGTGTGACCATTAAAAGCTGGGAGTAGAGTACAGGGCCTTGCTGAGCCAAAATCTCATCACTCGCTGCCAATTTGAATCACAACCAGCAACTACTTTTCCCTCTTTCTATTCCTCTTATTTCGCTTGCTCCTCACCCCTCCTCCCACCCTCCTCTCCATGCAGACAAATGGACATTCCGGCAGCGGATGTGGCGGTGGTTGTCCATAGCAACCTGCCATGCGGGGTGTATCTTGTGGGAGCAGGACCACTGAGTGAATGGCTAAGCCTTCTGCTAACAAAGACTGTGGATCTCTGAGATGCTTTCAGCTTCCATAGAAGCGCTGTGACTTCTGGGCTGTGGGAGTGCTTTACATAATCCAGCAGCAGCTCCCCTCTGCTCTGCCACATCACTCTCTCCTTCTGCTCTCTGCACCTAAACACACACGCCCTGATGTAGGTCGGCTCGTCTTGGCGCATCCTCTAAAATTCTTTCGATCTATCATTCAGTGTGATAATCACAGGGTGCTGTTGGAGACCGGCTGTGCAAAGGTGTCGACCGGTCAAGAGATGCATGTTCAACAGTTCTGCCTGCACCTACAGTATGAATTTCAACATGGAGAAACCGCATTTAAAATGCTTTGTCCGGGGAAGGAAAATAAGTGATTCTGATCACATATTATGTTAGAAATATCAAGTATAACAGTCACACTTTATTTTAGACAGCATATTATAGGGTGTAACCATTTACGATCAGCTTATCCTAATTGCAATACATTCTGACACGAGAGGCAACTTTTTAACAACAAAATATGATGGAACCTAGTGCTAAATTAGTTTAGGCTATTTAGATTTTCTTATAAAAAAAACGTTATTCATCTTTTTGTCATTTAGTCTCCCCACCTCATAACTGTCACCCATCAGGGAGTCTGTTGTATTTCCAGCCACAAACAGAGAGTTTGATGGGATGTTTTGATAAATGTAATGCATGTTCTGCATACGAGTTCTACTCTAACATCCTTTTGTTCGATGATAGGATCTGCCAGCAGCTGACATTGTGTGCTCTGCTTCCTCTCGTGAGCCTCTCTGGGACTGCCGTAGCCAGCTGCTCCACTGTGCCTCTCAACGGCAACACATTTAAAACAGACATGTAAACCGCACACATCAATAAGTCGACGACTCGGTAACGTCACCTTGTCGGTATATGAGCTTTTCTCTTCCCCTTCCTTTTTTTTTTTATTGGAGCAGCTGAGCTGTAACAAAATGTAAAGTAAAGTCGCTGTGATGGGTGTCTATCAGAATATCCATTTCATATTTCTTTAATCACAGACTGGAAAAAGAAGGGGGGTCGAGAAAGTCATTTCAACCTAAGAATTCCACGGGTTCACTGTAGGGAAACAATCAACAGCAGAAGGCTTGCTAGGGAATAAAACTAAGTGGCATTGTGTTGCCCTGAAACATGTGCTCTATACTGGGGTCACTTTTACATTTACCAGACACGGATTTGCATTTGGTAATGTAAAACCGATCTCTTTTCAATCCCTAACTGGAGCACTATCAAACATACATTAAGGCACATAGCCATATTAAAAACATCACCACATACTGTATCTATGGGGCACGAAAGAACATAAGCTACCACTCCCCTGTAGTTGGAAAAATGCAACATGTGTTCAGCAAAGAGGAACGTTTCCCTCCATTAGTGGTTGAGTTGTTTGAGCACAAATTCGTGATTACATGGGTAAGACACCAATTTGTGTTTGTTGACAGAACTATCGCAGCACTGTCTGTATTGACAGTTTTGAGGCAAAAGAAACGCATCTGATGTGCTATATCCTTTCTGTCCTGTTGTTAGTTGTTATTAGCAATCCGTTACAACAATCCTCTTAGTAAACAGGCAGTTTGAGAGTGGGAGTGTTTCCTTAGTGAACACATGTCTGGAACTATGGCCATTAAGATAAAGGGATCCCAAAATAGAAAAATGAACATTTGTATCAAAGGCAAAACATATTTTCCCTGCAAAAACAGCTACAATGGGTTCTTTATATTGATCTAGGATGCAAAGAAAATCGATCAAGAAGTAAATCGATGAATTGTCAAATTGTCCTGGAACAGTGTAACTGTAAGTCGATGAGTTTGGTGGATTTTTGTACATGTCCGTTCCAGCCATCCTTTACCGGCCAGTTTATGCGTTTGTCCACATTCATTCGAGGGTTACAAGACTGTCAACATTGTGCTGTTTGAACCATCAGTAGTATAATATACAAATGTACAGATACACAATATAAATACATACATAATTGGTTATTACAATGAGACCTACAAAAAAGCATGAGAATAAAAAGTCTGTGGGATATTGCAGGTGAGGCAAGCAGAGCCACAAATGTGCATCCAGACTGAGGGACACACACCCTCCTACCATGATTAGCGCATGTCTATTTACACCGCATCATAACAAAGCTATCAAAAACAAAGGCTCCAAAAATTCCTCCTAAAAACTTTTTTTTGTTCTTTTGTTTCTCTACAACAATGTCGATTCCATGTATGTACATCCCTAGAAAATAATTTAATTTTAGTTACACACTTTCTACATTTCTGAAACAATACACGTCTAGTCCACAAGGGAGGTTGTTTGTTTGTTTGTGCATGTATTTGTGTGTATGTGTACATATGTTTATGTGTGTGTTTTTATGAGTGTATATAGTGTGTGACTGAGGTGGGGAATGATGGTTTTACGGGGATAATTTTCATGGATTGGCTAACAGTCGCAGGGGCAGATTTAGAGAGTGGACTGGATGTGGTCACAGAGAGGAAGTAGTGGAGTCGACGATTTCTCTCCCGTTGCACACGGTTGGGACGTGGGTGCTGACAGAAGCTAGACAAAGGGATAGAGCGAGAAAGGAGAAGATTAATGCATAGACAAAAATCGGATTTGTGCATATAATAATTCATAACTGACTTCTTCAGTTGATGATTTTTGCTGCAAAATGATAAAACTGACAATTAAGCAATATATGTGTCACATTATGCCAATTGCATTTAAATCAAACAATTGAGGTTTTGACGCTAGTGTAGAAAGAGCATTGCCCTGATAGGCAAATGAAATAAAGGAAGAGTCACATAACTGATGCAAATTACATCAGTGGGGGTGTAAACGCAGACTTAATCGCATGGTAATAAATATGGTATCACTGCTAATTTACGAGTCATTTGTAAAAATAACTTGTGTGGAATTGCACCCAACCCTTAAATGATCTGTTTTTGTGAGGCCAGTTCAGCACCAAGGAATATGTAAAACTATCTAGTCACCTCTTGCTGGCATGCTTCTTTCTTGACATCTCACTGTACTGTTCAACACCACAGCTCTGTCTGTCAGCAGGATGCCATTCTCTGCAGTCTAACAAGCTTACGATGGAAACTGTCAAACACGCATCACCGTAAAGATATAGAGACCTTGCTTGCTTGGGGCATTATAACTTGGCTGTGCTACAGTTTAGATACAAAATACAGAAAACAAACGCCTAGATAGTTTATAATTATGTGTCCCTCATAGCAAATGTGGAACACAGGGAGGCGAAATATTGAATGCTGAAAACTCAACCCATTTGACAGAGGCATGATAATAATAGCGCAAGACAGTGCTGCTCTAAACCCCTGTCTCTTTAAAGATGAGGTAACTGCATGTAACCTACCGTGAGATGCGTATGTGGTGGCAGCCCCACTGACACTGAAGTGATTGAGGTTCAGCCTGTGGCTGGCCACATTCTTCTGTGGCTGGAACATGATGATATGGACCTTGGGAGCAAACATACAGCCCAGGACCACAAAGCCACTCAGACTGACTGAGATACACATGGTAGTGGTCTGAACCTGCAGAGAAAAGAGCAGGAGACAGTAATTAGTAGCCAGACTTTGATGGATACATCTTATGCTAATGTAGTACAAAGAAATTGCTGTTGAGAGCTAAATTGGTGATAATAATCTGTAATAAAGAACATTTGTCAAAGGGATTTTGTTAAATGAGTATTACAAAGTCCTTATCAGAAAATAAAACAATAATACATTGGACGGATACATTTGAAGCATGAAAATGCCAAAAGTAATTAACCAATCTCTAGACGTAAACAGAGCCAACGAGGCATGTAAATAGCAAGCGCTACTATTTATTGGAAGACTCTGTTACCTTGCAACAGTTCAGAGGATAACAATTACAGGATGGATCAATAAAATCCTTAATCAACAGAGACCACAGAGGCCAAACTTAACAGTATCTCAGTGGTAGCTTTTACTTCATTCTCTGTGACTTATTGTACAAAATCAATGCTAAATCTAATCGTAGGCCCGTCTGAAATGGTGTTTGCAGTATGTCCCTTTCAGCTTGCCAAGTCATTGGTGTGGCTCGTCTTGTGTGGCACAGACGTTTTATAACATCAACTCACAGTAGAATCACAGTACTGTACACACAAGCACATAAACGTTCAACCCTTCAACATCTCGCCTGTGCGTGTATATTCTTATACTTATACTATATACTTGTGTGTGTGTGTGTGAGTGGGTGGGGTTGTGTATGTTGGTGATGTTGTGCCTCTACCTGACTAATCTTAGTCAGATTACAAGGCCAAGGAAATGATTATTTCCAGAGAGAGAGAGAGAGAGAGAGAGCTGTTTTTTTTAAAGGGATAAAATGAGCAGCCCTGGCATCAGCATTCCTCTCTTATGTCCTTTGATACAGTGCACAGTGTGTGTGTGTGTTTGCAGAAGCGTGTGCTTAAGGTGTGTGTGTATGCTTAAGGTTTGTATGGATCAAATGAACACTTGCCCCCCTTTGCTGTCAAATCTGGACACGTGTCAGCAGTTTGACAGAGCCTGTCTGTTTGTCATGCCAATACTGCAGAGCTGGGACATTTGCCAGCAGGATTATCAATTGTTTAAGTTGCCTCTATACCTGTGTTGTCACTGCTTTGTGACCTGTGCGCTTGTATTGACATGTTGAGGGGACAACAAAATGCTCAAACAATTATGTTGTCTTCAATATTGTCTGACAATGTCTTCCTAGAAGACAGAGACAAGTATTTGATCGTGTGTGTGTGTTGAAGAAGGTACCCTGTAGTCACTGGATGTAACATAGAAGATGGGAAGAAAGGCCAGCCAGATGATACAGGTGGTGTACATGGTGAATCCAATAAACTTGGCCTCATTGAAGTTCTCAGGGCACTTCCTGGTCTTGAAGGCATACCTAGAGGGAGAACATCATATTTCTGATTAGTTGGACAGCATCTGAACAAAAGTGATGCCGACTCTGCTGGAATGATTGTTGCTATAAAAACTAAACTTCTGAAATTGAAAGAAAAACTGATTTTATATTTATTTATCTCAGAGCCCAGTGAGATTGTTGAGCACATAGGAAAATATGACATGTTTTTTTCTAGGTGTGCATGAAAACAAATGGCACCAAAATGCAGTGAACAAAGTTCTCAGGGTGGAGAACATAAAGGACTTTAGTTGGAACCTTTTGCGAAACTATCATGGCAAATTTAACCAGCTATGACACACTTACACAGTACACAGGATGACCAGGAGCACGTCATATCCCAGTGAAAGCAGCATACTGGAGTCGCGTACGTTACACTTGAGGATGACAGTCTGTCGTCGCTCTGGCAACGTGAAGCGGCGTGTCCCGGGAACTTCCAGCAGCAGCCACACCGACACCATCACTAACTGGACGGAGATTAAGCTCAGACAGATGAACACCTGAAACAGAAGGAAAAGTAGGGTCAGGTCATCAAGATCCACTGTCTATCTGTCCATCCATCTGAATGATGCAGATGGATGGACACGATGCTGCAATCACTCACCTGAGAGGACGGGCTAATGAAGCGTGGCCTCACTGCACCCGCTCCGTCTTTCACGCCGTTGAAAATCCTGGCGATTCTGTTTGTTTTGGTGAGGAGGGCGGAGTAGCAGACCGCGAACGAAGTGCCCAGGCCGAGGCGCCGCAGGGCACAGATGGCAGGAGAGGGTTTGGCCAAGAAGAGAAAAGTCATGGCGTAGGACATGAAGACTCCAGAGAGGAGGATGTAACATAGCTCTCTGCCGGAAGCTTTCACCAGCGGTGTGTCGTTGTGTCGGACAAACACCCAGAACACCAGACCGGTGCACATAAACCTGTGGAGCAATTTAATGGCGGCACAGTTACCACTCAAAGTTTCTAGCGAACTACTTTTAAACAAGAATGTTGTGAAAAGGATCCTAAATATACATGTGCATCATGCGAACATACTTGGGTAACATTGGCTGGGGTTGCTGCAGTGTAAATATCTCCAAATCCAATATAAAGCACCACAGAGCTGCTAATGTTATCATTGCTTACATTGCAGCAGATGAGCACTCTGTTTTACCCATTCCTTTTAACTTTTGCTCTTTTGTTTTTGGAAAGGCAAAAAAACAAACATCCTGCAAGCTCTTTGAAAGCAGAGCACTGCTCCTATTGACGGTTGCTAAGCTATGATTGGACAATCACTGCTTGGAGGAAAGGTCAATTCCCTTGCCCCATCCCAATATATACACACCCACAAACACACACACACTCACACTCACACCCCTCAGGAGTCAGAATCTGACATCCTGTTGACAGTCCTTTATCACTCACCCTACACAGGCGATGGTAATTGGAACAATAGCCCAGGCATCTTCCCACATAATATAGTCCTCAGGAAGGTCATAACAGGACGTCAGCTCATCAGTGGGCCACTGGCCGGGAGCGCAGGGCGAGCAGGTGAACTCATCAGCCAGGTATTCATGAGGATCGCAGGCTGTACAGATCCAGCAGCAGTACTCACCTGGGGAACAGGAATATGAACAGCAGAATGTGTCGGTCTGATATTTCTCAAAAGGCACTGCTGCTTGGTATGGTATGCTGCGACAAAGAAGAACATTGTTGAAATTCAGTCTCCTACCTGCCTGCATTTTCTTCATCTCATTGCGTTCACAGGGGTCGCTGCACTGCGAGGTGGGCACCACTTCTCTTGGCCAGTGAATTAGATCGTTGCTTAGAGTCAGACTCTCTGCCCAGTCACCGACTGGCACGTAACCGTAACGATCGGCAGAGCGCTGGTAGCTGAAGATGTTGTATCGGCCCACGCCGTCCCCCTGGGAATCAAATTTCACGACTGTCTCACTGCCTGGAGGAGAGAAAGGGGCTGCAGGGGGTGAGAGGAGACAAAGAGTGGCAAAGAAGAAGATAAGACAAATGGGAAAAAAAGGAGATTAAAGCTAAACGATCACAAACAATCATCCCATTGATGGCTCATTGATGCCTCTTATAAGCAACAATGAGGACAGAGACAAGCAGCCATGGTCAGTTAAGCCTTAGGAGTCCAGAACAGACAGTGAAGGGCATTAGAATAGAGTGTTTTCATTACTGAAGACCAGCCAGTTACTAGGCTATAAATGCCTGGTATGCTTGGTGATGTCTGTGTGTATCAATGGCCTCCCATCCTTCCCTGAGGTCACATACGGATTAAACACTACTCTGAATTCCAATCTGACAAAGTTTATTACCAAATGCATCATTAACAAACTGCCTATAAAGTCATATCGGCATAAAGTCAGAAGACTGAATCCCTGAGCAGTGCTAGCTACCCACACATTGATAGAATTAGCCTCTGGGTCCCTTATGTGAGGGAGGTACACTGCTGAAACTGCCAAATTGGTTTGTATACAAGTTGTTATGAAAGGATTACCATCTACCCTGAGGATGTGGGAACAGAAGCGATTGGCAGGATGCTGAAACCATTACAAAAAAAACAAGGAGAAAAGTGGCCATGGACTGAGGGAAACAAAGAAACTTCTTAATGTGTTGCAGGCAGTGTTGGAGCTGACAGTGCTGACACTTGGTCGTTCTGACACAGACAAAGTGTATGCCGCTCCTACAGTCACTGCCGCTTCTGTCCTTACAGCGGAGCAATCAACTCTATGCAGCTGACACACTGTATAGGGCTGAGTGTTACACGCTGCTGCCTCCCCTGTCAAATGATGATGTGGCTGGGTTTATAAAGCGCCACTCCTCAACGGCTAACAAGCCTCTTGGTCTTCAGTGCACATCAGCATTGACGACACTGTGCTGCCTGCCTCATATCTCAGTGTCATTGGGTAACTGTAGAAATCACCAGCCAAACGTACAGCTTGGGATCAGGGGAATGCATCAAAATACAGATTGTGGATGTGTGTGGATGTGTGCCTGTGGAGGCTCCATTAGGTTTTACTTTACAATGTGATGGTTAAGGTATTGCTCTGAGCGCTATGAGGCTGTGCTGACAGAACCGAAGCTCTGACCCTGCTGTTAGCGGCGTGTGCGTGCGTGCATGCAACACTGAAGCCGCACTATTGTTGGGAAAGCTCAGTGTGCTCGGAGAAGAATAGCGTGTCAGATGGCAGCAGAGGGGGTTAGGGTTTATGAAATCCATAAATCACCCTCTATCTTTTCTCCTCGCTCTCTCTCTGTGTCTCAGGAAAGTGTCAAGTCGTCTTTGGATTGTAGGGCTAAATGTTTCAGTGACAGCTAAATGAAAATTATTTCAATAAGATGGTGATAATATCTACAGACCAAGGAGAGATATGAATCCATTATATTGCAAGTTGACAGATAATAAAGTCTGTTAATAACACTGAGCAATAAGACAAGCCGGGCCTCCTCCTCTTAGACACCCATACACACTCACAGAAACACTTTGCCATGAGCTAACTATCACAACTGCACCTTATTGGGACCTTCGATGTGTGCTGAAGGCTAATTAGCTGTATTTGGTAATTACGTGTAATACCGACTAAAGAGATAACGGTATTAGCCTACGGACCCATTTGAGGGCGCCGTATTGTCCTTGACTTCCCTCGAACAGATCACAGTCAGGAGCAATAAACTCAGAGAACTGGCGATTCCTCCTTATAACCAACACCAGAGACCTTGCTGACGTGAGAGAGTGAGCAGCTTATCGGACAAAAAGCGTTTGAGGGTGCAAGATAGAGCTGGCGAAGGCCACCAAGACCCTGTGACTGCAGAGAGCTGAGACAAGCAGTCCAAGTACTTGACTGATGGACACCACTCTCTCTGCTGAGCACCGTCCTGGAATCAATTAAAACATCTGGTGAACTCAGAGATCCAGCGGCAATACATACTCACAATGACAATTCTAACTTGTTGGTGCTGTTTACCATGTTCACCATATTAGTTGAGCCTGTTAGCATGCTAACATTTACTAATGAGCACTAAATACAAGGTATGGTCATGGCTGATGGGAATGTCAAATGTTTTGCAGGTATTTAGTCATAAAGCAAAGTATTGGACACACTGAAAACGCCCTCAGCACTATTCCTAGCTTTTTAAGTGACTGCATCCAATGGTGTGCCATGCCTTCTCAGCGACATTCTCCCCAAATCATTCACTCTGTTGCACTGGATACGATGTATAATTCTAGACAAAAAAACAACAACCCAAAGTGCCCTTTGTGCAACTGTGAATATACTGCTGTTTATCTAAGAGGATTCATTGCATCGTCAACCAAAATCTACTAAATTTATCAACCAGCTGAGGCCACAGAATGTCAAACAAATAACTGAAAAAAGAAGAATAAAGTCAGGTGAGACAAACTGCGGTTGGAACGCAGCCGAACCAGATCCCTCATTTTTGTGAGAATTCTTTTTAGCGTCCCCACTAACTCGAGAAACACCTTATTATTCTAGCTTAATTAGAAGCTTGGTGAAAACAAGCTTTTCATTCAGAAGCTGTGAAATTAATTATGTTCTCGGCCATGTCGGGCTAAAGCGAAGCCCAAGGGGGGATTGTGGGTATTAAAGACAGGGAGAGAGAGAGAGGAGGCAAAGGGGGCTTGGGGGGAATAAGTAGGAATCAGTAATCTGAAAGAGAGAGCGAGAGAGATAGAGAGAGAGAGGGAGAGAGAAGGCAAATCTTTTCTTTTTAGTGTGTGTGTGACTAAATATTCAAAAGCTGGTTGTTGATTCGTGGTTGTTTATGGAATAGAGAATTGTATTTCCAAGTGTCAATTCATCTGAATCCCGGATTTACTCCTAATTTAAGCGTGCCAAAGCAAACACTGCATATAGGGCTGTGCACAAACGCACACCTGTTCCAGGTAAAATACAACAGCTCTGCATGCTAATGGTGTGACCAACCTTTCTTATCCCTCTTTTTCCTCCTCCAGAGGGTTGTAGACCTTACACATCTGTGACCACACAGACACACATCCCTGAGCATATGAAGATATGGACACGGGGAGGCACTCACATGTCACAAACGCACACGCAAACAGATCACATCAGCTATATTTGTTCTCCCCGTAGATCCAGTCACTGGGGACTGAGGCGGTGCCTTGGCCACGGATCAACAGGCCTCAGGGGAACACAAGACAGATAGGGAGGAGAGGAGGAAGTCGAGAACAAGGAGGATAAATATATAGGCGGAAAGGTGCAGCAGCAGAAAGCCGCGGCTCTACTGAAATAAACGTGGTGAGATAGAGGAGACAAAGAAAGAAATGGCAGGCCAAAAGCAGGAGGTGCTGGGAGGAAGAAGGAGCCAAGAGACATGATAAGGGCAAAGAAAGGAGGGAAGTGACAAGGGAGACGAGGGAGAAGAATACGAGAAAAAAGAGAGGATATAGCAGGAGAGAAAAGCAAGGAACTAGTGTGACAGCAGCAGAGATATAGGTGGACGGAGGAAAGCCTTTAGACGGAGGAATCAATTGCGAAAAGGTAAGGGATGGATGGAGGGATGAGCAAAGTGAATGAGTGGAAGAACAGACCGGCGCAGAGAGGCGGTGGAGGCAGGAGAGCAACCTTGTGAAGTCCGAGTGGGATGTGCTGTTTTTGAATGTAGAGAGAGAGAGTAGGACTCTTTCTGGGTGGGAGAGAGAATTGAGACAGAGAGATATATAGAGAGACAGAGTGAGAGAAAAAGAGACAGAAAGACAGAGAGGGACAGAGGGGGACAGAGGCAAAGAGACGGAGGAAAGAGTGTGAAGAGAAAATGGGGGAGAGAAGGAGTGAAGGTTGTTCTCCAGCATCTAAACGTTGCGGTAAGCTTGCTGCTTAATATGGCCCTGAAGGCACACCGCCTCTGCTAACATCGACGTATCACACACACACACACACACACACACACACACACACACACGGAGGGAAGGGGGAATATCACATCTATCATCACTATTTGAACAGAAGACTGCGTGCATGCGTGTATACACTGATATGCTTGCTGCAGATCGGGTTGGTGGGTGGGTGGGAGTTGAATGATGGCTTTGAGAAGTGTGTGGGTTGGGGGTGTCTGCAATTTTATACTGGAAAAAAAACGAGCATTTCAATCTGCTTCTTTGTAAAAAAAGGTTAAAGGAAAAAGCTGACTGTATGTGTGTACGTACGTTCGGTTTTGTGTTCGAAGCATGTAGCGAGGCACAAATGTGCCCCTGTGTCTGTTACTCGATGGCGGGGAGCAGTTCCCATGATCTATCAGATCACTTCAACAATTGGCAATAGTGTCGGCTTCATTACCATAGCAACTAGCGAGATGAGACGAGATGAAGAGAGCTACATATGAAAACACAGTCCTATCCACACAACATACTGCCTCAGAGCACCACAACACATTTGTGTTATGATTGTAAAGTTAAGGACAGTATTATCAGAGTATTGTGAAGCATTAAAATGAAGTGAGACCCAACTTTGATGCAATGTATCGAGTGTATAATGAACATGCATGTGTGTGTGTGTGTGTGTGTATGAGAGAAGGAGATGGCAGAGAGATAGAGAGCGCTGAACAGTGTTGGTTTTCCATCTGCTACAGTTCAGACTGAGAGCACTGCGGATGGTGATGCTGCAGTATTTATTCTCCACATTCAACCTCAACTCACCTCACCTCCTTTCCTTACATACTATGGAAAGATGCGTATGTACAGCAGTGTGAGTGTGCGTCATTCTGGGGCTAAACCAACAGCTAAAAGCAAACGCTGCCACGGTTCCCAGTTTAACTGTACCGCCACCTTCAACATCCTCATCGTCTTATCAGCGCAGATTCTTTGAATGCATTTTTTTCTTCCCCAAACCGATAGAGCTGTTTGCCATGCTGTCACCGTCGTCACTGACACTGAGCTGTAAAGACCTCAAGATCCTTGTACATGCTGTTCCTCTCTTCACAGAGTAACGACATGCGCCTCATCATGGACATACATCAGAGGTGGAAAGAAGGGAGGGGAGCGGGAGAGGGGAATGTACGGAAGAGAGATGGTCAGACATGAAGATGTAAGGAAGTCACACTGGATTCACACCTCTCTTTCTTCAACTTATTCCACACATTTTCAAACTTTCTATGTGTGAATCTGCATATCTATTCAACCCTTCTCTGTATGCATCCTATAAGAGAGTGGTTATCATTTGTGCCAACCGGAGGCTGCGACTGCAATCGTCTTGACTGTCTTTCCTCTCCCTCTTCCTTCCTCTCTATCTTACTCACACTCTTCCTCCCTCTATCCTTCTTTATGTCTCCCTCCTCTCATGCAGAAATGCTCCAAGTCCTTTGATTTGTAGCAGAAATGAAGATTGGAAATTTCAAAGCGAATCCTCTTCTTCTGCTGATGCACGCTCTCCCACTCCGGCATTGCCTCAGTGCTCCCTTGTTCCTTCCCTCCTTCCTTCCTTATTTCTTTTTCTGTCTTACTCCCTTTTACCTTACCCCAAACTCTCCTTTCTCATTCGAGTCTGCCCGTCATTCTTATCTATAAGCTTCCCTCCCCCTCCCTTCATATGTAGTGCCATTCTTTCATCCTCCATCCATTCCCCCAGCGTCTCGTGGCAAAGCTGGCGTGTTAGCGCTGTTTGTTAGGCTGTTTTGATGTCTGCTCCTGGTCACGGTTGGTGGAGGAATAAGCACCTCTAAACCTGTGTCAGTCCCCGAGACACAGCAGTTTATTTATAACGCTGCCTTTGTACGCCATCTGTCAGTCAAGCCAATCCTCTGTCTCTTCTCCCCCTACTCTACAGAGACTGACAGACAGACAGGCAGCCTGCTATAGGAGCTATTATAACACACACAATCTCATTAGTTCAAGACAGAAGAATATGGCTGACGGATTAGCAGCAGCTCTCATTCCTCAAAGCAACTTTGTAGTGTCGTATCAATTACGCATGGGTAATAGGTGTCAATAGCATGGCTGGCTCCGACAATACATAGCAATTAAGCAGATTTGTCTCAGTACTTTTTATGTTCTGTGGAAGGACAACATCCTCGCGTTGTTCATGAGCGGACTGTTAAGTAGGAACAACACTCCTATTCCTGTCTGTTTCTTGCTATCTCTCCCCTTTCCTCCCCAACTTTCTCTCCGTCATTCACGTATTTTCACTCTCCATCCATCCACCTTGAACAACTTATTTAGGACTCTACACTCGCTCCAGCTCCCTTACCTGTGAAGCTGACATTTAGGATGTAATCCCTGTAGAGTCTGCGCCCATCCAGTGCCTTCATGCTGTCGCACAGCTTGGTGGTGTTGAAGCACAGGCTGCGTTGCATATAATGGAGTGCATGAGCCATGGCGTACACCGCGTTCACCACAAACATGATCTTGGACTCTGGTTCAAAGTTACTCTTGTCGATCGACAAGTCCAAGTCACACAGTGGGAGAGACGTCTCTCCCAATCCAACACCTCCTCCTGCTCCTCCCCCACCCAAGGAGCACTGGAACCGCTGCTCCCAGAATTCCCTGTACCAGGGATTACGATGGTTTTTGACTGGGTTTAGGCTGAGAAAGTAGCGGTTGAATTCTGGCAAGGGATTGGCTGCCAGCTCAAGTGTGATGGCTCCTTCAGCGCTGACCTCATTTCCCTTGACAATACTTTCCTGTGCACCCCAGCCATCGCTGGCCACCCAGATAAAGGAGGTGTTCAGCCTGGCAGCTGCTGCCAACAGCTCTCTGGCATCGTCGCTACGCAGGAAGAGGACTGCCACATGGGCATTCGGCTTCTGGAGGAGCTGACGGATCACAGCTTCATAGGACTTCTTAGCATTAGAACGCCCCACCTGGACGGAAAGAGGACATTAATGTAATGACAGATGTACTGTAAATGTTCCTTCTACTTTCAAATAGGCCCTTATTTGTGATCATTTATCACCATCATTCAAAGGAATAAACAAGCCAAAAATGTCGTCTGTACTTCCGCCTCACGCCATTATACACCTCTGTAGCAAATGAGATAGAAATGTGTCTGTTAAAATACCCTAAGTGAGTTCTTGGAGATAAGCTTTACATTTTTTGGTTCACAACTGACAACACCAGTGTAATATGACCTCCATTTGTGTGTAGGACAAGATAAGACATGGGGACAAACTTTTATAAACTCACAAATTTAGGACCTCATTGATCGTTAGTGGTGCAGCTTCAGGCCATACATTAGTGTGATAATGCTGATTGAAAGTTTAAGTTGTTTTTTGGTATCTTACTTTGAGCAGTTGTTGCTAATATTCATGCAGAAATAAACTCATTCTATTTCATGTCTTACCTTCTCTGAAGTAGCGATACAGATGTTCCTCATGCGTGCCTCTTGTTCAAAGGCCTCTATACCGGTTTCACCGTAATCACCCTCCGATGCCACGGTGGACACGTATGTCCAGTTGAAAAACCGGAGAATCTCGGCCATGGCTTTGGCCTGGTAGAAGTCGGGGGGCACCGTGCGGGCGAAGTAATCGTAGCGGGTCTTATCACTGAGCTTGGCACTGGTCGAAGCATAGCTTATCTGAGGAATCTGAAAGAGCCTGAGAAGATTGGCAACCTGTAGGGAGAAACAGTACAATGAGAAATGAATCAGCTGGAATAATTCCAAACCCTCTTGCAAATTAAAGCATTTTAATGAATTGTAGGAATTTAACTTAATTGAATCACTCATCACGTGGCAAATTTTGCTAACGACTTTGTTTCAGAATAAATACACTTAGTTTGAGAGACTATCAATATTATCTGCATAGATACTAAATTAGTCCAAATAAGTCCTTTTGATTTTGTGTAGCTTGAGAAAGAATGTAATTGATTGACTGACTGATTCTGATCCCAATTTAGTTTGTTATTTTTTTACTTCTGAAATCGGAATTTTATTGTATTTTGTCCCATTAACCTCTGATTCCTTTATGCAATGTGATATGAAAATATTTTTCGATAAGCTGCGGTTTGGAACCGTGTTAAACTCAAGAGTCAATGCTTTCAAGCAGCTACTTATAGTGTTTGCAATGCATATGTTTTGAGAGGTGGCAGCAACTGAGCCAATTACTGTACAATTAATTGAATAGGTCACTTGAAAGAAGCAGTACACACAAAGTAGGGGTCGGGGAAAAAAATCATTTCTTAGATGCATCGCGATTCTCTCTTGGAAAATGATGACTTAATGCAGGAAACTCAATAATGGGAGATTTCGAACTAAATTCTCGACGTTATGATTGCCTGTAACAATTCTGTGAGACGAGTCACGAAGTAGACTGCAACTTTTTTGGTCAAGGATTTTCGCCCCTATTTAGTCATTGAGAATCAGAGCTTTCGCGCTATGTTGCACACTTTAAAACCGAGAAACAACATTCATCTCAACGTTTTTACGGACACAGCGATACTGTGCAAGCAAACCAAAGCTGAAGTCATGGAATCAATGAGGACAGTGGGTAGGATGACAGTAACACACTGTGTCACCGCTGCTAAAATAGAAGACCAGCCACAGTGAGAAAAAATAAATCATGTATTGAATACATTTTGTTGCATCAAGAAGAAGATTCCCACCCCCAACACAGTGTCAAAAACTGGAAGATGTACACCCCATGGATTGCTTAACAGTTGCAAGCATAATTCGTTTCATAACAGATACTCAGCGTTCATATCCGATTTCAACATTTCTGAATTGGCCATGAAAACATTTGATCAATACTGGGTATCCCACACAATATAGTGTCTCACTTTGTAGGAAGCTCATGTCTCTAATTTGGTCCAATAGGGCAAAGCAGTGGCGGCCGGCCAATAGAGGGCCACGGGGCCTGGCCCCACCCACCTTGAGCCACAAAAAAATAAAATAAAAAATTATAATATTATTAATTTTTTTAATAATATTAATAAATTATACAAATTGTCAATATTTGTGTTTTTGAGCTATGTAATATACCCAGTAATATTTGTAAAATAGGATATCTGCGCAAAATAAATGCTTTTCCCTGCTTGTCCTCTCCGCTGGTGCACCTCTCAGCTGTCCCCGTGCACGTCTCTACTGCGCGTGCACGTGCTGGGGCCAGATCGATTTGGCCCAAGGAAGACGGGTCTAATAAGCAGCTTAGCCAATCACTGATTAAAGAAAAAAATGAGTGAACTACAAATTAGCCAATCAGCGCCCTAAAAAAGACTTCCGGGAGGACCAGACCCTCCCGGAAGTCTTTTTCTCCCGGAGTGCCCGTGTCTAGTTCTCATCTCGCGTGTTCTCCCTACCCAGCTGGACGAAGGTCACCGGCTTGCGGTAAAGAAACACAACGAGGAGGTGGATAAAAACCGGCACATTTTATCAAAAATAATTGATTGTGTCAAGTTTTGTGGGGCTTTTGAGTTGGCTTTGCGTGGGCATGACGAGGCTGACTCCTCGGACAACCCTGGCGTGTTCAAGGGACTGGTGGATTTTGTTGCGTCCCTCGACGGTGTGCTGGAGGAGCACCTGGAGACAGACAGCGTTTTTAAAGGGACAAAATGAGCTGTTGGACTGCATGCTGTCGGTTGTAAGGAATTACATTCTGGAGGAAGTAAAGAACGCTGATTTTATCGCCATTCAAGCAGACGAGACGACGGACATTTCCACCCACTCGATGCTAACGGTAACGTGCAAGAGCGTTTTAATGCTCTGGCTATGCTCTCCATGGAGAAGGAACTTGTCAGGGACATGCCTGACTTCAATAAGAAGGTCATTGAGAGGTTTGCCACTCAGAAGAGCAAAGTTCCTTTACAAATAAAAACATGCAGGTTTCCTCACCGCACTGATTGGGTGTTTCTCCAACAAACAAGGTTCATAGGGGCATCTTAAAATATACTTGTTCTATTAGACTATATGTGATATTTATATTTTATTATAATGTATTCATGATATTTATATTGTATATTTATGATTATATGGTATTTATCTATCATATTATACTGAATATTATTATTATATGATATATATATATATACATTAACTGCAATAAAGTGCTCATCCACAGACATGCTGCGACTGCAGGGGTAGTGTTGTTGTGTTGGAGGTTTTTTGTTAATTAGTGATGGACATCATCTAGGGTCTACTGATGTCCATATAATATTCCCTTTTACTGTTGATTGGGGTTTGGTCATGTTCTCTTCATTACAATTTTAGTCACAGATGCCAACACAAATATAATTGCTACACACTCTCATGCACACAAAGACATGTAAACATTCAGATTCAAACATGCACACACACGCAAATAAACAGAAACTACACAGCCATTCTGTTCTCGCCTCCGTTTAATCCTTTTAGAGCGCATCACTCTGGGCTTTTCTATATTTCATTCATAGCTCATTTGATGAGCTGTTTTGACAACATGTCAGAATCTCATTAGACTAATAATGTAAAAGATTAGCAAACACACTTGCATACATACACTGACGTGCACAAGAACAGGTCCACACATACACAGGCACCTGCATTGACGTACACCCACACACACACACACACACACACACACACACACACACACATGGATAAGGGCTGCTTATAGTACTTCGGGAAGGTTTTATGGTTTTAAGATGGCAGTTGACTTAAATGTCAGGGAAGGTCAGGCTGCAAAATGTAACCGCATTGCTCCATTACCTGCCACTGAGCAATGACTACAGCTAACTAAGAGGCGTGTCTGTAGGGACATGCAGAGTTTACTCTGTTAGTGAATGCTTCTCTCTTCCTGTGAGAGAGAGAGAGAGAGAGAGAGAGAGAGAGAGAGAAGGGAGATGTACTGAATGGGTTGAATATGAGAGACGAGTAGAAAAAAAATTAAAGGGAAGGAGGAAAAATTGGTGCAGTGGAGGGCTGCTGTGTGTTTTCTGCTTGGAATGCAAGTCACACACAGCGACACGCACATGCACACATGTACGAACGGAGGGGAGGTATTATGCCTGCTATGTGAATGCCCTTAAAACATTGGAGTTTAGTTGTGCATGGTTAAACATAAAATAATTCCCTATTACTTCATTTACAAGCAATAGAGAGCCTGGCCACGTAGAACGTCATGAAGGAGTAGCTGGGTTAGCTTGTCTGGCAAGAGATCAGAAGGCTGAGCACATTTCGGCTCTCGTAAACAGTGCTGCCCTCGGAAAAAGACAGGTAAAAACAACAGCAACGGCAACAAAGGGCAACAAGAATGAGCTGCAAGAAAACAAGGGGTAATTATGTGTGCTGAAGGACAAGAGACAGAGCAGATGTGTTAACAATGGCTGCCCCAGGAATGAGGAGGAGGAGAAGAAGGGGGCTGAGGTCAGCAT
Source organism: Melanostigma gelatinosum (assembly GCF_949748355.1). Taxonomy (NCBI): domain Eukaryota; kingdom Metazoa; phylum Chordata; class Actinopteri; order Perciformes; family Zoarcidae; genus Melanostigma; species Melanostigma gelatinosum. The sequence goes on from NC_136634.1 coordinate 13,100,003, forward strand.
ACACTGAGCTCTCCCCAAATAGCCGCGAGGGATGCCTCTGAATGCAAATAAAGAAGGAGAAAAAAGAGCAGTAGACAGTGAAGAGAAAGAAGAGAGAAAAGATTTAAGAGACAGAAAAAAGAGAGCTACATAACGTATGGGGAGAGAGAAAAAGAGAGGATGAGAAAAAGACAGAGAAAGTTGCAGAGATTAGGGATTTAGGGACTGATAGGAGGATGCTTTTGTGCAGTCACAGAGGAGTAAGGGAGAGGGAGGTTTTATGCTAAACTATGTAAATTAACCAGCTCTATGACAAGAGCTACAAGAGCCGAGGAGACACACAAGAACACACCAATGGAAAACCTGATTCTAAGAAATAAGTATACACACACACACACACACACACACAGACAGGAATGGACTTGCACTGCCATATCATTGGAAGTCAGCTTCTGCACGCTTGGTCATGAGTAAAAGATGAGAGAAGAAGCCGCCAAGTTAAAGTTAGAGGATGGTGGTGAAGTGCGTCTATAAATACTTCTGTACCTGCATGCTGCGTGTTTACCTGTATGGAGACGCTGCTGAAGGATCCACCTATGACTCCAGCGATTGCGAGCGGGCTGTCGTCCTGCAGAGCGTAAGATCCGTCTGGACAGATGAACTCTGTGTCGTCCACCTTAGTGAGGGAGGCTCTGACAAACTCCAGAGCCTAGGAAACACACCCACATGGACATTTCATATCAAATGCTGTGCAACGTACGGGGTACAATGGTCTATATTATCTATTTATTCTTAATCGGCCTTCAACACACTTTGAACTATGTTCTTTATAAGAAATATGCAACATAAATAAAGACTGATTCATACTTTTCTTTAGTGTAATATTTCTATCTCTTTGAAGGGACGATAAAAGCCCTTTGTCTTACTCTCGCAGCTCTTAGATCACATGTGTCAAACGCAAGGCCCGCGGGCCGAATCCGGTCCGCCACGTCATTTTATGTGGCCCGCGAATCCGCCAGCAAAAAAAAAAAAAAAAGTTTAAAAAATGATTTTTTCTTTTTTTTTGGAAAAATAATTAAAAGTTAGACTTGAAAATCAAAGTATCCCCATGGTCGAAATTATGAGATAGCATGTTGTCTGTGTTCCGACATTAAAACTATCACAACAGGTGGACAGGAGAGGCAACAGCCCAAAAAGCGGTTTTCCAACGATTGAAAAAGATCGACAAACAATCCCAAAATGTCCACGAAGAGAAAAATTGATGCAGAGGGAAGAAAATGTAATGAAAGATGTGAAAGCGAATACGTTTGTGCTTCAAGGAGAAAAACGGGTCTGTCTTCTGTGTTATGAGGCGTGTCGGTGATGAAGGATACAATTCACGACGGCATTTTGACACCAAACACGGAGCTAAATTTAGCCTCCAAGAAAAACACCGAATTGTCCAAGAATTAAAAGGCAGACTGCAATCACAGCAGAATATATTTACACAACTACAGCCCAGTGCATGCTAAAGATATGTGAGCAGTGCTCTGACCAGATACACTTTTACAAATGTCAGTTTGTGAAGAAACACCATCGCAGACCGAGTTCATGAACTAGCAGCAATCTAACAACACAGCCAGCTAAGAGACGAGCAGGTACTTGTGTTTCTAATGAACTGTTGATGAAAGCACAGACAACACGGACACATCATCTATCCATGTTCATCAGACCTGACTCTCAGTGCAGCTCTTGGATGTAGCTGCCATGCACAGGACGACGACAGGGAGGAACATTAGTGATGCAGAGAGGTGACACAAACAGCTTTGAACAAAGTTAATGTAATAACTTGTGTTTGATATTTGTCTTTGTTATTTTCTTTAATAGTTTGATCTTTGATAGAGTCATGTGGGTTTCTTAACCCTCAATTAAAATGATTTATGTTATAACAACAGAAATGTGTTTAAATATCATTTTTCATTTATATAACTGCATGTACAATATTTGTACACTTGAATAAACAATAATCAAATGCAGAGAGAGTTATTTAACAATATGTTAGGAGAAGTTAGTTACACAGTCTTACAGTTACAACCGGCCCTTTGAGGGCGACCGTGATGCTGATGTGGCCCAGAGTGGAAATGAGTTTGACACCCCTGTCTTAGATGCTTTCAGAAGAGGGTCCAAATTGCAAATGAACTCCCCTGACATCAAGCCACATGATAACATATTGCTAGGATGTGAAGAACCAGGCAACGAACCTACAACCCACTTAGGAAAACCAACTGTCAAGAATCCAAGGTTTATACGATCAGTCAAATAGCTCATTGTATGAGATAACTGGATGCATCATCCCTAAATAGCTCAGCAATAAGACACAATATATTTTTTGAAGATAATCCCTGAGGGAAAGTGCTTTAAAAAAAAAATGTCTGCCTCATTTCCCTCTTCACAAATAGCTTCAATCTATACTTCTCATCAAGGATTTGCCGGTATCATTTGAGGCAGGATCTTTACCCGCCATGGATGAAATAGAATTTCTAGGTACATTTACTTTACCTGAATAGTACCTTTTAATGAGACCTTACAGGTTTTACTCCATTTAAAATGGAAACATTGCACTTTTTATTTCTGACACCACAACTTACTTTGCGGAGCAACTTTTAAAATGTAAAATGTAGCAAAAGTTCAAGTCGCCCAGCAGCGCAAAAGAACAGACTGTATCTGAACTGCACTGTTTCTAAAAAGTTGTCTCAGCATTCACAGGTAAATGCAGATACAACTCAAAGCTCAACAACACAGAAATAGGACTTTCTCTGAGAATAAAAACTCCAACTGAGCCATTATTTCAGTAATATGCTGCTCTTTGTTTTTGTTCGAGGATTTCATTACTTTCACCACTGTCATATATATACAAATGCAGCAGATAATACTTACAGTTATACATAAATGCAAGAAGAGCTGGAAATACTGTTCAAAGAACACAAAACTATCTATCAATGTAGTTTCTTGTGATTTAGTGAATTACCAATAATATATCTTGAGCAAGTATGTTTGCAAAAGCAATGCTTGAGTTTAAACATTAACGACATCTTGTGCAAATCAAAGCGTAAGCCATATTAATTCACATATTTAAGACTATATACTACACACGCGTCAACAGTGTTTTAAGTTGATGTCAAGCAGCATAAACTAAAGATAGGAAAAGTAGTTTGATTTTAAATACTGTCTGGAACCATCTCCCTTTAGGAAACATGCAGATTATATGTACAATGATGGCGCTCACCCACCTGCTCCAGTGCATAGGTATCTCTGGAGCAGGTGTCCAGGATGTGGACCCCGAGAGAGACCCCAGGCAACAAAATGTCGTCCTCATTGATTCTGTCAATGGCAAACAGCATGGCCTCCAGCCTCTGGATCCCTCTGTCCTCGTTCACACGCCCACACTCCTCCATCCCAGCACCTTTCTCATGCACAGGGAACAGACCGCCGAGCACCAGATCTCCCTCGATGCGGATCTCCTGGCGGGACTGAAGCGGGTCTCCAACCGAGAGCAAGACGCCCCGACACATCGTGACCAAGATTAGAGCGGGAACGCAGGCCACCATGTTGGGCTCAAGGAGGGATAGGATTGTGAAAATATGAGGAGACGCTTGACAGAGAGCGAGGCAGAGGGAGGTAGGGGGCTGAGGGTGAAGGTTAGGGCTGAGGGGCTTAGGGTGGTGCACGGTGGGGTCGAGTCAAGCAGTGGGCGTGGATGCTTGGGTCGGTCTGTGGCCCATGAAACGGTCAGGGAGAACTGAACTGGACCACACACGGAGGGGCACACCATCTGTACATCATTCCTGTGTGGAGAGGAGTTATAACTCAAGTCAATCTACGTGCAGCTGCAAGATGAAATACTTTTGTAAGTGTTTCTATAAAGTATAAAAACAACAAAGAAGACCTTTGGTGAAGTTTGGGGACACTGTTAACAAGGTCTCAAAGTTGTTTCCGCCTCACAGCCAAAGCCAGGCCATGACTAAAAGGGATATAGGATTGTTTGGAGATTGTACCCACTGCTATCCAACCCCTCCTCCCTCCCTTACATCACCCAGTTAACTTTCTTCTTATAAGTGTGTATGTGTGTGTGTGTGTGTGTGTGTGTGTGTGTGTGTGTGTGTGTGTGTGTGTGTGTGTGTGTGTGTGTGTGTGTGTGTGTGTGTGTGTGTGTGTGTTTGCCCCTGGTTGTATCAGGATAAGCCAGCTTAGATGGCTGGTTGATACATGAGCCCAGCCTTCTCATGCCACAGATCAGAAAAGCTTCTCCAATCTGATCTCTGTTCCAACAATTCTCTGCTCGTCCATGAGTTTATACCCCCAAGTATGTGTGTGTGTGTGTGTGTATTACCAGATGTATTGCTCCCCCTCTTCTCTGCATAATTACAGTGTGAGGACTGAATGCATATTTACCATAAAAGAAGCTAACTGGCAACAATGAGGCCAACAACAGCTGATGTTACTTATCATAGATTACAATTAAATTAAAGCTATCACTTTGTGTTATGACGTGTGTGTGTGTGTGTTCACATTCTCCATGTACATGTTCCTCAGGGAACTCCTAAAAAAAACAATATAAAGCAAAAATATTAAGCTGAACACATTTTTAAAGGAGCTTGCCACATATTTTACATGTCAAAGTCAAGTTCCGATCCATGGACTACAGTTGGATAATGTCCCTGTATGATACAGACATTTATTGTCCCCAAGCCACATTTTTAATTCCAATATTTTGGTTTACGGACCTACAAAACTATGATATTCACATCAGATACACGTAGCTGCAGTATACTATGTCTGCGTTTTGTGCAAATTTGCAAATGTTAGAATGCAAACACGCCAAACAAAGATAGTAAATAGTATACCTGCTTAACATCAGCATGTTAACATGGTCTTCGTGAACCTCTTAGCATGCTGACGATCAGCTCAAAGCACCGCTGTGCTTATTACAGCCTCACTGGGCCGCTAGCAAGGCTGTAAATTGTTTGTCTTCGAATATGGCAAAATACAGATTGCATTTACTCGTGTAAGAGGTCCGGTTACAACGTGATCTACATCGCCTCCAGGCGTGGTCTGGCTGATATATCAAGATATATTGCACGTTAACACCATGTTGAAATGGGGTATAAGTCAGCATGTCCCAGCCCCTGCTGCATTGACCTTTCTTTTCCTGCAAGTTCTACAACTTTATGCAAATGCCACACTAGATGTCCAAGGATTTAAAGATTCAGCTTTAAGATATAATAAATAACCTCTTCTTAGTGTAGTCTCGTTCTCTTTCTCTCTGTGTTTATATCTTAAACTATTTAACGAATGGAAAGACAGTAAAGCCAAGAGTAGGAAACAGCTTTCTTCTTTTCTCATGTCTGTCATGTCTCATGTTTGCAGTATCTTCAGTCCTCAGTAGAATTAAGCTGGAAGTTGACGTTTAGACTTTGAAAATCAATCAAGACAATGTCCTGCAATTTCTGTTGATTGGTGGCATCTCTGGCCGAAACAATGTGTGTGTGTGTGTGTGTGTGTGTGTGTGTGAGAGAGAGAGAGAGTGTAACCCCCCTCCCCCCTTAGGTGGGCAGGTAGGAGGATGAAAGCTTCTCTTAGATGCAGGCAGCTCTGATTTTTCTACAGGCCGCTGCCATACCACTCTGCTCAGTAATATGACACACACACACACACATACAGACAAACACATGAACCCAGACAAACACCCACCCACACACGCACACTCAGACATACACACTCGCACGCATGCACAAACACACACCTCTGCGTCTCTGAGGCGGTTGACCTAAAAGTAGACTATTTCTATGTCTCCCGTCTCTCTCAACCAACAAAGATCTGAGTTATTGTGTTCAGTAAACATGTAGGAGACACACAGAATGTATGATAAATTCATTTTACAGAAGATATTCGAGTGCTACGACCCCATTTAAACCAGTAACATTTGTATGATGTACCCTGATATGCAAATGGTCAAGTTGTTTCCTGTCAAAAACCCCACAAGAGACTACCTGACATGTATTTGATGAATATATAATTCAACCTAATGCCTGCTCTTTTTGGAAAGGAAATAAATGGTGTCGATGAAAGATCGTCCTCGATGTGTGTGTGTGTGTCCATAGAATGTGTGTTTGTGGATTGGGGGAAAAAGGCAGAATCCCTTTGAATGATTTCCAATATTCCACTGAAATAGCGGTTCCTGAAAATCAACTCTTCAAACAAACTTACATCATTATTAGAGCCCACTTTTTAAACTAATACAAAGGGGAACTTTGTAATGAGCTCAGTTGTGAGGACAACACTGCAACAAGGCAGCAAATGTGGCTGTGTGTTTGTTTTGAGTATGCGTACATTTGTGTACAAGTGCAAACACACGCACGTGTCTGTTGTGGCATATACAATAGTATATTTATGGAGCTGAGGCTCTTAACAACAGTTTCACTCAACGCCTTACTTTGACAGTATACTTTAATGTAATTGGCAGCTCTTGAAGTAAATCATTTCTCCCAGCATTTTTCACTGCTGTCATGGTGTCCACTGAAATTGAATGTTTGCTTCATTATAACTTCTTGGAAAGTGCCCAAACCCTGCTTCCTGTCTCAAGAGCAACTGTGCAAGGAAAGCGCACACTTTCACTTCTTCCCCCTTTTCAGAAATACTGCCAGGTCAAGCAGGCTAAAGTACAGGAAATAATATATTGCAGGCATTTTAAGGATCATAGAACCTTTGCATGTTTGAGCCCCTTTGTTGGGAAGTAAGTAAACTATTTTAAGTATGAAACAACTTACATTAGTTTGATGAATGTTTGCCAGGCACTGGTTTCAGATCATGTTAGTTCACGGAGTGAACATATATTCTTTTTTGTCAGGGAAACTTTGTTGCCTGAAAATTCTTAAAGCAGTCTTTATCATTCAAATAGGTGAGAAAAGGTTGAGGTTCGGCTTTCAAACACCATCACATTCATAGGCTGTGTAGTCTGGAAATCAAACCGAGAAGACAAACATGAGACAATCATGGACACTGTGAAATGATAATGTGAAATCGAAATAGCCTCTTGCATGGCGGCAACCTCTCAAAGCCTTGAAGACAACTCGTGAATTTTCACCATAGAGGTTAAGAGCTAGTTATCTTTCCTACGTGTTGCTTTTTCAAACTGAATGACTGAATTTCTAAGAAAGAACAAATATCTCAACACAAGATATAATGTGGTGCTTTTTTGTTATTCTTTGTGGCGAAACTCAGTTTTACTGTCGTTTGAATCAACTAATCGATTCGTCAACAAAGTGGTTTCGGTCAGCAGAATTACACACATACACCATATATAGGCATTCAATGTCTTACCTGAATAAAGCAGGATAAGAGCAGATGGCAGCTGGCACATGGCAACGTCACCACAGACGCCTATTAAAGAGAGAGGGGGGACACACATGAGGTGAGTAAACAACAGCCAGAAAACAACCTGACTGTCAATAGGAGAAGAGGAGAGAGGATCAGATAAAAGAGGAGGCTGACTACTGACCCTTCCCCCTAGGAGCTATGATGCAGAGTAACATCTGACAGACAACCCCATCTCACCTCTGACCTTGTTCAAATCCAAAGTTTGTGAGTAGGCTGCACACGCACCACCACCTTTTGCTTCTCGTGGTTCGTCCCGTTTCCTCTCTCTCCTCTCTCTCTCCCACCCTCTCCTTGCTGGTGCTCCACTCCACACTACCCATTTATTTCCATCTCCCTAACATCCTCCACAGCCCTCGCTCTCCCCCTAACAGGCAAAGCTGCTGTGGATGACACGTATCCAGCTGAGAGCAGCCATGCAGGGTCGATGGACCGCAGTACACTGAGAGAGATAGCCCCACAACCCATCTCTCTGTGTGTGTTGTTTCTGTTTTCTTTCCTCTTCGTGCGTGTGTTTTCATGTGTGTAGGTGTGTGTGTGTGTATGTGTGCTTGTTTATCTGTCTGTAGTGCACCTGACAGAACCCACAGCTGCACCGATGATGTGAATCTCACAGTATGGGGAGACACTATATGTGCATGTGTGTGTGTTCGCTCATGTTTTTGAGAGTGGGAGGTGGGGTATCAGTAGCTTTGTTATTACAGCACACTATCAGAGGTTTATCAGCTAATTCATCCAATTGCTTTGTGCTCTCTTCCAGCTCTCTCTCCTTCTATATCACTCTCTCTAATGCCATTCAATTATTTTTGAGATCTGTGAAAAGAGTACTACTTTTACTTATTTTTCTTTGAGCCTCACATAATAATTACGTGCATGTGTGTGTGTGTGTGTGTGTGTGTGTGTGTGTGTGTGTGTGTGTGTGCATGGTGTCCCGGACTTCTGACAGTCTAACAGTTGCAAGGGGCTGTGACCATTAATTATTTACGAACTGCATTTTAGGCAGGAAAGACTGATGATCCATAAATAGGACAAAACACAAAACAGCCAAACATCCAGCGAGACATGATGCACATCCCTTGATCCTTTTTAAAGCACACCAAGCCGCATGGTAAAAAAGAACTCAACTTCTGTAGGTTCTGTACATTCACTGAAAACAGACTTCAGAAATTTTAAATAGAAACATCTGAGGAGGGTGTCGATGGCAACCTCGGGTTAAAGTGCCTTTGTTGCCAATAACCAATCAAAATAATAATCAGGTGCTCTCATCTCAGATGACTATTGACTATATGGTCCGTTCACACAGTCAGTCAGAAACCAACCTTTCCTGTATTGATTAGTCAGTCCATTTCGTGACCTGCAGTAGGTACAAAGGGCAAGGGCCTTATCATATTAGAAACAGAAATAGATTTTCTGGACCTTACAGACAGCTGGAATTGAAAAGATTTAACCGCACACGATCAGTGATCTTTGCTTGACAAAAGAACTGCAGCTCCACGTTTTGTAGCGTGCCATCCACATGATGTAGTAGATAAAGAAGTTTACGATGACAATTGAATTAACCCGCAAAAGAAGAGGTGTGCTTCAGGTGTGCTCTCATGTAAGTGGGTACTCCAAAGGGATTCTACATTAAATGAAAAGGCTTTTAACCTTTGAGCTCCACACGAAGTCTACAATGGGATTACTCTGCATTGTGGACTATTTTACTCAGTACACTTTACTACAGTGAGATCTCCAAAATGACCTGGAACATGAGAACGATTATTTAACTGCATGGAAAATGAATAAATTATTAAATGTCATGATTCATTTCATTTTACAACAAACAATGATGCTAACAACTGCTCGCTCCAGCATCTGAAATATGAGGATTTTCATATTTTCTCTTATTTTGTCGGGCTACGGGTAAAAAAAAAAGTCCTGTCATTTTATATATTGAGAGATTAATATATAGAATTAAAGAAAGAATCTCTTATGGGTTCCCGTTGAGTTTCAGTCAGTTGTCTTTGTCTTCATCGACTTCACACTGGGGTTTTCTCTGAGTTTTGGTGGTCCACAGCTCATATGACATGGCCTGATTAAAAATGGCTGCTCAACCTAAAAACAGACCAGGGTTGTGTGAAGGCATTCATCAGATCCACATTCCATCACCGCAGAGGGCGGGCAGGCCTGTCAAGAAGTAGAATTACTTCTCTGTGGATGGCATCTATCAACTTAACAGTCATGTAATGACCCTGGGAGCCATCATGTAGCATCAGTCAACCTCTTCATTGCGCGGGTGCTGCTGCATCCTACTTAATTCATGTTCACACCCCACCAGTCTGTCGTCACTGCAGTCGACACGTGAGGTGTACAGAGCATCGCAATGCACAGGTAGAGACTAATGGAGAGTATTGACAATCTCAGACAGGTGGACAAATACATAGACTTGTTTAGACAGAGACACGAGACTCCTAAGTAGAAATAATGTTGGTTGATTCAGGTTAGGTGTGTAAAAAACAATTACTGCAGTCATTCTTTACTAATTATCAGAATTAACTTTTAATTTGCTCTCCCACATTCGTGGTCATCATAATTGGGGGACTAATTGTTCCCACTGCAGCACTACAAGTTCAACCTATTGTATTGAATCTTTGACTTCAGTAAAAACACGATGACAAAACTCTGTTATTTGGTATTTTCAAAAAGGGATGGGCAGTATGTGTTGGGAAGAAAACATGCATGTATTTTGAACATTTTATCAACGTTGTCATTTATTTTTTGCCTTGTGTTAGTGTATCTCATATATTGATCATAAAAGTCATCCACATTTATCACTTTGTAGGTTATAGGGGAAAAAAATCCCACAACAAAACAATACAGTGTACGTCTACTGTATGTAGTTCAATATGTCCGTTGTTTGAAATTGGAGTTGAAGAACAGACTCTAGATCTGTGGGCTCCGTCCTTCTATTTCTATATATATATTTACGCTTGTAAATTATAAGCATTTAAATTGATCATGTAATATCTGATTTATCATTGTTTGCCATGCTAAGTCCCAAGCTTGTCTAAATGTGAGAAATTAAAAAAAGATAATAAAAATGCAAATGTTCTGTATACACTATAGTTGTATGATTATTTAGCGGTAATGTTTACAGCTGATATTTAGTTCTCGGGTTGGTGGCCGATGCCCACACAGCAGAGAGCAAGGAAAAGCCATGTGGTCGGTTCAAGAGAGTACAACCTGCGAGTCAGGAGTGAATTTCTACAGTAGCTACTGTACCTGATGACATAGGGAGAGAAGTTTTACAAGGTTATTGTGCCTGTAATGTAATCATAACCTAAGGGAGAGGTTATTTAATGGTGGGCCATTTCAATGATTTTCACGCAAATATAAACAATTTCATTTATTAATTCACGCAACAAAAATGTAGTATTTAAAGTGCAATAGATACAATCATTTAACCTGTGTCATTGCTAAGGATGTAGAACGCCAGACTATTGGTATGTGCACTATTCAGTGTTTTACTGATGTGCCTTGGGCCTGAAGCAATAGGTCAAAAATATACCAATGAGAGCTGTAACTAAACACCCTAACGCTCCATCTGTTTGTTGTTATGTCACACATACACACCTACATAAGTGAAAAAAGCTCCATCACCACCACCACCAACAACAACAAAGATATCACTGTCACTCACATACGTATAGATATGTATAGTCAATTTCTATTTTTAGATTGCTCATCCTAAACATTGACCCAATTTTGCAACTCTGCCTGGAATTGATCATGCTGAGCTGACAAAACTTTTAATTATTAGATATTTCAACTGTTGCACTGAGTCAGTTAAATTTAATAGAATGGCAAATTATCATTTTAACAGACATTACAGGTTTTCTTGGCATGTCGCGGCTCAGTCACCTGCTGTCAGTGTGGCGCTTTGTATAGTAGCCACTGGATGACCAGTAACACACGCACACACACACGCACGCACGCACACACACACACACACACACACACACACACACACACACACACACACACACACACACACAACTTCCCTCCTCAACCTCATCATTGATTAAAGAGTCTGATCTCTCTGAGACACACCATCACAGCTGTACATCCCACTGCCCTTTCACTGCCTCATCCCCTGAGTGTATGCATGTGTGTAAGTGTGTGTGTGTGAGTGTGTGATGAGAGAGAGACTGTGCATGTGGGAAGGATGGATGGCAGTGAACAGAGAGTGCGGTGCTTACGCTGTGTGTGTGTGTGTGTGTGTGTGTGTGTGTACATGTGTGTGCGCGGCTCAGTGTGTGCTGTGCGTGACTGTTGTTGCTGATGAGAGGTGAGCTGTGGGAAGCAGCAGTGATTTCCAGACTCTTCCCGGTTTCCTCACTGGAGCATAACAGTGTAAGAAATATGTGGAGCGGAGCAACCGTAGTAATAAAAAAACTTCAAAAGCCAAGAACTTCAGGAACCATATGAAGGACATGGTTTATGATATTCATTTGATTTTTGTGGTGAATGTCAATCCAAAACATGAGTTGTATTTCAGGAGTGTGATTAACAAAAACAATTTGCAGCAGCACATGCTGCTCTGGTTTTTATGGAGATCTTTTGATGGATAGCTAACAGTCCACATATACTTGTTGCTATAACTGAAAATGTAGAAATCCTGCTGGCAAATTCAGCTGCATATAACAATATCAATAGTTTATTAAAAAAATTAAACAAATGTGGATACATTGACAGTAAAATCACAACAGAGTCTTGCAACACTGGAGCAGGGGCGTATTCTTCTTTTCATTTTTTGCTGTGGAAATGGTGGCGCTTTTAGATGCTATGCCTGGTAACGCCAACATCTGGACATCTATACCGATACCTGGACTTTGGGTAACGCCTGATACTAAGGTACAGGTCCGATACCAGTGTTTAATAAATACGCTGTATAACTCACTGTGTGGATGTGAATGGGATCATTCTGTTATGTGTAAGGCAACATCAGCTTTGACCTAAACATTTCTTTTCCTAACTTTGTAAAACAAAATGTCACAAATAAATACCTATAAACGTAAATTTACAGATTTTTTTCATTTAAATAATAAATCCTACACCAGCAAAATAGCAAATGTTGCAGGAATTACAATTCAAGTGTAAACCTTTTTAATGTAGCAACAAATTGGTCAGAACTTCAACAGGAATTCCTTACATTGTATTGTATATAATATATATAGTATATAAACAAAGGACTGAATTGAATAGATCGGCCCTATATTCACAAATACCCGATCCAGCTTTTTGAATCAATATCGGCCCGATATCCGATCCGGTATCAGTGCATCCCTTGTCGGGTTAACAACAAGACATTTCCCATCTCAGCTCTTCTTTACCTTCTCTTTCGTTAATCCCTCAAAAACGGCAAGCAATTCAGTAACTGGGAGATTACACAGTGGGACGTATTCTTAGCAACAGTGACCTGTCTTATATCCCATTAAGTAGAGATGCTTACTTGTGGGGATGAGCTGAAAACATGCAGAAAGGAACTTTACTTGAACTAAAAGCTTTTATTTGGGAGAAAAGGTTGAAGTTAGAAGTTACTTTTTTGAGCACAAAACTCACGAAGAGTCCTACTGTATGACACCTAATTGCTTGTCAGGAAGTTGATAGCTCTAATGAATTTTGAAACGAGGTCACAACAAATTGCAGACCTTGCCAGGGTTGAAGCTTTATTATGAATTATTAAGACTGTGTGAAGGACAAAAACTTTCCTTAAGATGTTGACTTAACTCAGGGCATAGAAGTGATAGTTAGGTGTGATTATGATCTGGTGCGGTCTGAAAACGATCTTTATTGTGATTTTTTTGATCGATTTGATGATATAATTTGTAGCAAGTTATAGTATATATTTGTGTATATATTTGTTTATACAGTTGTTGTCCGCACGGAACCAGACACTGATTATGAGTTACCTACCTGTTATATTAGTGTACTACACTCCTCTTGGCTCTACTGAGATTAGATCCCATTTTTCCTTCCCCTTGTCTTCAGCGTTGAGAAACACATGAAACCAGAAAGAGAAAGAATATTGTGAAAGACGACAATTCATCAACAATTTTTATATTGTATTCAAGTGTGACCTTTCCGAGCATTGTGTTTACTGTTGCGTTAATTACATTTATTATTTGTTCTTTAAGGTAAAAACAGCTAACAAAGAGTTAAATCAGTCAAGCTATTAAAGTGAATTCAGCACCATGGACAGCAACATTAAGAAGCTCTTACATGCTGTTCTCTGAAACACCTGATCTTCAAAAAATGTTCATACTAACACTCTTAGAATACACTGATAACTTGTTAAATTGATTATTTATGTGACATAGGGCACATAACCACCACTGGTAAGTCAAGTGTTTTGCTAAACATTTACAATGCTTTCCAGATTTGTAGTATGTTATCTCACAGATAATGAAATATTCAGACTTAGTAATAGATTAATTATTATTGATTATCAATTAATCATGAATGTATTGTTTCTAGGGGCTAATGACTATTTATTCACCAGCAAATTTAGACACAAATATATCGATCATATTCAAAAGAACACATCAAAGCCATTACCTAATTTAAAAAATGTCTGACTTGAGTGCCCTCGGTTGGCATACAGCACTGCATGGCACGACTGTGATGACTGGGCAAACACCGAGACCAATAAGAAACAATAACAAAGCACATCCAGTGTACGATGGGATGCTAGAAATATCTAGGACAATAAAAAACGATAGAATAGCTCACCAAAGTAGTTTTCCACTCGAAGGATTTTTATTTCCGTTTAATGTTTCGAGCACAGTGTGCGGATCTATCTGGATCTGGATCTATCTTAAAATACCTAGACTGCACCAGTTTTTGGGATTATGTATATCGTATAAAAACTGCATATTCATCAAATACAAATCCTGATATTCCTTCAACATGATTATTTATCATCTTTCAATGGAATCGGATTGTGATGAAATCAGATTTCCACGTACACAATTACGTCGAAAGGTTTTATTTTAAACTGATAAAAACAAGCACATTTCATCTCAAATATCGCTGAACATCTGAATAATTTGCACCAAAGCGTTTTAATTAAATGAAAAAATACTCACTTTACATTTGTAAACTATTTAATTCACACAAGACTACACAAAACATTATTGGTATTTCAGATTAGTAGTATATTGAATATAGACAGTATTTTTTTTTTAATTACCAGAAAACATTCCGTATCTCAATATATATTGTTATCGAGATTTAAGATTAAATATGTGAACACATTTTTTGGCCATATTGACAGTTATAATTTCAGTATACAGTCAGTAGACTGTATGCTACTTTATAGTACTACATGAAATACACTAAGTGAAATGTATATTGCGAAAGTAATAATTATATTACAATTGAACCAGTAACAATGTTACCATACTCTTTAAACTATACTAAAGCAGAAATATCCTCAAAAACAACAGTACTTGTACCACAGGTTGAGTTAAGTAAAAGCGTAAGTGTACATTTCAGAATTAACTTAAGTAGTACGTAAACTCAAGCACTTATACATGTTTACTCAAAAGTAGCATGTTTTCAACAACTATATTAAAGTAAGATAAATATATGAATCTAATTTTAATAAATACACTTTAGACTTCACCAAAAGCACATCAAGGACTGCCAAACTAAAGCTTTACATCTTAGTATGAAAGCAGTCCTAAGTAGCTAACATATATTAAAGATATTCAGTGAAATGGTGGACCACAATTCTAATAAAGTCATATGCGTTTTATTTAATAATAATAAGTGATAAGTGATTGTGCCATCAGGGTAGAAGACAGCTTTGACATCAACCAGGTCAAAGTTTGCTGTGTGTCATTAAGTTGGTCCTTACAGATCTCCATTGATCCATTACATTGTCTTATCTGGATGACATTGGACTTCAATCTTTCAGTGGCCATGCCACCTTCTTGCCAGGTCTTCTGTACTGGCTTTGGTAAAATACCATCACCCAAAACTCCAGCCAATCCAGACCTCTATAAACTGGTTGTAACACATCTCAGATCAAGATATTTGAACCACTGGTAGAGTGGCCACATCTGAGATCTGCAAAAAAGATGGAAGATGTTGTTGGCCTCCGTCACACCACTGAACGACTATTTAGTGCTCCATCCAACACTGTTTTGAAATATCAATCTCCTCCCGTAAGCTTGGAAAGTAAAACGTTGTGTCCTTCATGCAGCATTGTGGCTGATGCCAGCTGGAATTTGAGTTGATTAAAATGTATTCCAATAGTGACAAAATATCCATAGAAAGCACTCTTAGCGCATAATCCACATTTCTGCAGTCTATTCATGTGCTCGGTGATTACTGTGTGTTCCAGACACTGATAATTTCACCCATGAATGTAAAACACACGTCCATCTCAGTCGTAATGCACATCATGAGCAGGTGTGTTTAAATAGTGTGCGTTGTAGAATAATATGGATGAAGAGCAGAGAAGTGGATTATGAAGCAGGTGTGGTTTCAAAAATGTCGATGGATATTCGGACACGTTTTTTCAAAAGTGAAACTGACATGAATTCTATAGCTGACCACATCCAGTGTCTTTATGAAACTTTTTACAGGTACATTTCAGGCTAGGTGCCGAGTATTTGATATTCCAAAGAGTATTATAGTAATCGCTGGGTCCGGAGAGCTGCCTTCCAGAAACATGCAGCCTTACGGCATTACACCAGAACTGACTGTATTTATTCATTCTCTAACTTTAACTCTATACTCAGAATTTGAACTTGGGCTGTGGGTAGTCAGGAAGACATAATTGATCTTAGCTTACTGTGTGATGTCGACACAGGTCACCAGATTCTGTATTTATCAAACACATTACTAAACAGATAACATCAATCACAGATAACCTTCAGCAAATATTCTACAATCAGCACTGCTTGTGCTTACAAAATCTTTGTCACATCACACATTTACATCCACACATAACTTGTCTGCCAATTCACAATACTACTAGTGGACAGCATTGTGGCAGGGGCTTCCTTTTCCTTTATGCACTGAGCTAGTACAATGCTAACGATGAGGTTCTGTACTGTATACAGTCCAGTGAGTGGTGCTGAGTGGAAGCTACACGGCCATACACACACACACACACACACAAAGATACACGAACACAAGCCTATGTACGCACATTTACAAAGCACAAAAATGCTGAAATTTAAGATGAAATCACGAACAAGACAGTTGTCCCCTGACTCACACATATACACATTCTCCGAACACACAAAAACACAAAAACACAATTATAAAAAAGCATGTCTTTAAGCTTTAACAAGGCCACCAAGTGCCCACCCACACTTGCGACCCCCCTCCTACACCGTGTTTGACCCTTCAATGCACACACACACACACACACACACACACACACACACACACACACACACACACACACACACACACACACACACACACACACACACACTCATCAATGTTCAAACTGCATATATTGAACAAGTGTGAATGAACACATGTATGAAATTACACTTAATTACGCAACAGGTTACACACACTCTTGGGCACAAACATGTGCAATCTGCATATACACAAACACGTTGCAATGAATCAGTAAAGCAAAACATCAGAGGCAACCCAACGTAAGATACAGAGTTCTCAAAATGTATTAAATTTATTAAAGAGAAACCCCACCCCTAGAGAAAGAAAAATAATGTATATTCTGCATTTACTAACACTTCCATGTCTTACTGCCACACAACAAATGCATCATCACTATTATCATTATTATTAGTATTATGATCATTAATTGTATATCTGCTATGGCACCAAGACTCTCAGATATCAAGCAGTACAGTCACTGCCCACCCCTCCTCCGAGTAAATGCTTGTTCTTTCTCTAATAGATACAAAGAACAAGAGTTCATTTAAAATTCTCATTACTCTTATTTAAGCCATCTTCTGATGTTGATATTGCAATTCTGATACAGTTATACATAGTAAGCAATTATCACAAGGGAAAATAGGCAACACCATTGATTTGGAAAAATGTTTTTACATACAATTGTACGAGCAAAGTTTTACGTTTTTGATTCAGGAAAAGTGAAGAAATGTGCATTAAAAAACCATACCGAAGTTATTTATAGGCTCATCAATAAATATCATCATGGGTGGTGTTTAAAAGTAAATATGGTCATCTAAGGTGTACATATACAATTAATGTGATCACTAAGGAGAAATATACCGTATGTAAGCAGAACTAAATGTGTTTCTTTCTTTATTTCATTTTATTTTTTTTAACAACAATAGGAAATATTTGAACTGTATACAAAATGTATGGCCACTCTAAGCTTACTGTTGAGTCTAATGAAGACAAACCTGCAGGAATACAGCCCGCAGGCCTTGGTTTTTCACTTGTCTTCAGAATTCAAACATGTTATTTGGAGTATAAGGTAAAAACATTTTGGTAGAGGATAGAAGTTCCATCACACCTTAAAGCTTGACTGTCAGTGAAAAATATAAAACTGCTGGTGCACCAACAAGAGCCAATTCTCTCAGGTCTGTGTACGTAATGCCATTTGGACATTTAGGTGCCACGCGCCCTTGCCTCCTGCGAAAAGGTGTAGAGCTTGTTGAGAAGCAAACAGAAAGTCATTCCACTGATAATCAGTGACCACATACGGTTATCAGATCCACCTGTATGCCTGTTTCCAGAGACGCACTAAACGCCCATCTTTTCCCCAGAAAGCTTAAAGCCGCGAGATATGGCTTGTTGCGGTCTATCTGAACCCAAATAACTTCTCCACGCACGGTAAAATACGCAACTGCAGATCTTTGTTTCACCTCCTGTATCTGTACCATGCATCTGCTGCAGAGATTAGCAACTAGGGTTTTTTTTCCTTTATCACAGCCTGCGATCAGAAGAAGCATCTGATTAAAATAAAAATAGGAACCACATGTAGGCTATGCAGTAGGCTACAATTGGGTGTTTAAATCCTGCGCAAAGTTGAAAGCGAATTGTTCCCCACCGTAGGATTGGCTGACGCGCACTCGAACGGTCCCGGACTGACAATTTTTCTCTGCACTCGCCAAATTCGAAATATAACACTGCAACACATTTGCCCACCCGAAAGGAATATGTTATATTTGACCTACCTTGACGACTTGGATCTTTCAAAGGTTGCGCACAAATCTTCAGCCGCTGGAAGTTTGACTTAGTCTACTCCTGATCCCTCGGAGGAGTCGCACTGAGAGAGAGAGGATGGGCGCCACTGCTTTGCGCGCCAGGTCTGTCTATGTGTGTGTGTGTGTGTGCGTGTGTCAGCGCGCGTGCACATGAGAGAGAGTGAACGAGAGTGAGGGAGCGAGAGAGAAACAACAGACGTGTAGAGCCGTAGCCCCTTGCCAAAGGATGCTTCAGTCTCCTAGCAACAACAATCGATCGGGCAAGGAGACATTTTTATTGGATAAAAAGAAAACTTAGCCATTCACCCTCCCTTAGCACATGTTTACCACTCAGAACAACAACTCCAGCTTTACTGAGTGAAGACAGAGAAGTGAGAGAGGGAGAAAGAAAAGAGAGAGGGGGAGAAAAAGATTTTCCCACATGTTTGACATGTGTGTTTGAGGTGCAGAATGACATACACAGAATTCATTGACACATCCATATGTCCTTGCAAGCTGACTCAAAAAAGTGCATGTATAGATATACAAAAAAAGACAGAATTCCAAATCCTTTCTAATTTGATGCAAGCTCCATGTGCTTGAATGCAGTATTACACTCTACGATGTCAGTGGCAAAGAAAAACTGTGCGAGCCGTACTAAACATGAAAAATCTGGCATTGGCTGCATGTTTCAGTGGCAGAGAGATATGGGACATTCAAACATAAACACCCTTAGAACTGTGACTAGAAGTCTTCATCCGAAGTCTGTCACACATCACACTAACGGGATGCATGATGGCAACCTCACTCACATAAACTCCATTTTCTTCAAGTTAGTTACCTCTCTCTGCCTGTTTCACCCTTTTGCCCATCATTAGAACAGAAGCAGTGGCACTCAGTGGTGTGTGTGCGTGTGTGTGTGTGTGTGTGTGTTTTGTGTGCGTGTGTCTGTATCAGTGCATGCACACACACCACACACATCTACGCATCTGTACTTGTTTGTATGATTATTGATTATGCACATGGAGTCATTAGAATGCAAGTATGCAAGTGTGCAGCTCCTATTGACCAGAAAATCCTTTCCACGCATGATTAAGTCACTGAGCGTCCGCTCGTTCTTCACAATACAAACACACACACAAATGCACGCACATACACTTTTGCATACACACACACACATGCATGCACACACACACACAACAATGAGAGAGGCACTCAGTCTAGAAGCCTGATTTCCGCATTGTAAAGTTAGTCAAGTGCAGATATATACTGTCTCAGGCCTTGCTTAAAGCTGTTTTTTGATTGGTGCAACTGTAGACCTTTGCATGTTGTTTTGCCTGTTTTATATGCAGATATATGACGACAGCAGGCAGAAGTTTCTGACTGGCTCATATGTTTTCCATCTATCTACTGTGTGACACCGTGTGGAACAAGAAAACTGTCTCTCAGGATGAGCTTCGGATGGGCAGAGATTGATTAGTTGGCTGAAGAAGTAAGGGTAAGAGCATCCACTTCACACCTCTGTGACACACATGCATGCACAGGCATGAGGTGGGAAGTGCACACACACATACACTAGCGCCCAGTGTCAGTCACAGATTTCCAAAACTTCATCCTTCGTCCCCGCCGTTCCAGCTCTGAGATGCTGGCTACTCTAATAAAGGCCTCATTGTCTGCATGGCATGCATATATGCAGAAAGCCCCGAAAGCCAGCTTTGTCCCATAAGGGTCCCTCAGCGAGAGAGCTTTGTGCCTGGCCTTTCCCCATTGACCGAGCCACAGCACAACAAGAAAGAAAGAGAGAAAGAAAGAGAGAAAAAATGATTGAGGGAGAGAGATTAAGAACCAATATGACGGAGAGTAAATATGGACAACTTAAACCTCAGAATATGAAACCATCTGCAACCTAATGGCCAGTTAGAGAGTGTGTGTATTTGGAAAGCTAAGTGTGCTGGAATTTAACGTTTTGCCTTATAGTTAACTGCTCCAGGTCATGCAGCAGGAAGTGGGTCCACTGGGATTATGTTTCCTTCTCCTTTGATTCCCCACAGATTGTTTGTGTCCCCGCGGTAATAGAATTAGCCATGCTTCATTTCCCATGGTCTGCTGTCCTGTCTTGGCCTCGTGATGGATGGAGCTTCACACAGAGGAGTGAGTGTGCTTAGAAGTGTGCCCAGTGTTGGTCAGACAACGGGACTAGTTACAACCGCAAGTTTCCATTTGTTTTGGTCAGTGTGCTCACTTGTGATGTAGCCAAGTGGACAAAAGGAATTCCTCTGTATTGTGGCAATAATACAGTTTTTGGATATTTCTATATGACATATGATGGAGAAATGAATTGTGTTCTTGAATTTCCCTTATGACAAATTAAAGAGGTAAATATTTGGTTATTGTGAGAGGTGTGTGAGTGTGTTTCTGCCGTAGACAACATTTACGACCACATTTTGAAACAAACAACTGCATTAAACACAAGCTAAATTTGTTTAATTATTCGGTTTTAAGGTTAAAGGCTTCTCCCGATATTTTCATGGGCACACACACACACCAGAAGTGTCAGAGGACTGACTTAACCATGCCGTGAATTTAACCACTACATTGAGTATAGACCTACTTTATAGATTTTTGAAAACCATAATATGCTGAATGCCTGTTGTTTTAGGAACCATGCGTAGAGGATAGCAGTTGACCACACTACACAAAATCAACAGGTCCTACACTACATCGATAATATTCCTTCACAAATTAGTCCAATAGGAACCATGTTAAAGTAAATAGGACTTTCATTTACTTTGCAGAGTTTTTAATCTACTGAGAAACACAATTTACATGACCTCCTTTCTTTGGTCTCTTAGCTGTGGTTCAGAATATACATATAGTTAATTTAGAAAACTTTATTTCATCGGCATATCAAAGAACATATATGAAATTTGTCCTCTGCCCATAACCCATCCGAAGCATTTAGGGGCAGTGGGCTGCAGTAAAGCTCCCAGGGAGCAACTTTGGGTTTAGTGTCACGCTCAAGGACACGTCAACATGCAGACAGCAGTAGCCGTGGATCAAACCACCAACCTCGTGGTTAAAGGACAACCCGCTCCACCTACTGAGCTACAGCCGCCCAGACCCATAGCCACAGACTGTACGTGCTATGAGAATAGCAGAAACACAAAGGTCTGTGTGTAGTGGGCATTTGAAAACAATCAAAGTCTATATCTGGAAATTTAGTGTGACGCATATCACATTTGTACTAAATGTGTCTTAGTTGGCTGAGTACAAACGTATGTGAATATCATATGGTTGGTAATGTTGTTTTGGGCTGTTTGTGGCTCCTAACAGGGGGTTGGTCTCTAATTATCTTGGTTACAGAGGCATGGCCAACAGACTGCAGGCCACACACTCTGCACAGGACATGCACTGACCTGTCTCATGTTCGTCTGCTCACCAGTCAAACACACAAACACACATAAACGCACAAAAAGAATGCTCCGTTATTGAGCAGTGACTCACCTCACACAACCTTTTGTCCATGGTGCTTCACAAACTTTATTTGCTGCCATGCAGGATCAGATGGACACATTGTTGTTTCAAATACAACTAAACGTTTTTTCTTGTTTTTCTTGTTTTGTTTCAGGCCTCCTTATTTTTTTATGATCTTGAATACAAAAAAAGTGAACTTTAAATATAAAACAATATAAACATACACAAATGCAGATGAAAAGATGGCTATTTGTGCTGCAGTTGAAAGAAAGTGTATCACAAACATTCTGTAGCTTAACCATCTTTCTTTCTCTTTGAAGGACTCGTGAAAAATCAGGAGCAAATTTGCATTTCCCCAATTTTTGTCTTTTATCATGAGAAGTGTTGTCTGAACTTTACATGCATAAGTATCTGTAAACTGTACTGTAAATAACAGGGGACTGTGTTACTTGTGACAGAAAATGCAACAGCCTTTGGAATGTTGGTGAGAATCACTTCAAGCTAATGTGCTTTTAAAAGGTGTTATTTGGAGAAAATCTGTTAAAAATAAATTCAACAATGAGCCTTAATTAGTTGCTCTGTATTCAAAATGATACTTAACACATGCATATGCAGAAACACAGGTGTGTTTGTATGCATATGTATATGCACACACAAACAGACTGTGTACAGTATCTGATTTGGCCTCTCCTCTGAGCGTTCTGACCACGACCACAAGTCATGAGTAATTGACCGCAGCAGCCTCACTCATTAAACATTAACAGGCTACTGGTGAATAATTGATTAATGATATGAGGCGATCTGCGGCAGCATTCTGACAATAAGAGTGCATGGATGAGAGGAAGGAAAGACCGAATCAATGCGACACTAAGCAAAGTCCCCGACACACACACACAGGATCACACACACACTCACTTACAATTAACTCACTGGTCAAGTGGCGATTTTTTTTCCCATTATGTAAACATACTTTACTGCACATAATAATTAAAAAGTCAGAGAATAACCTTGTTTGGAACTAGATATTGAAGAATAATGTTACTATCTTTGTGCTCCTTAAAATTTCTCTCAATCTTAGTTTTAGCCAGTGTCAGTTGGTTGATGCCGTATCTCATTTTCGACAGACCACTCACACAATTTCTTTGAGCAAACACTCTGCAGTTTTTCAGTCCCAACAGGTACTCATGGTGTGTTTTTGCCGCGATTGTTTTTATGAGAAATTTTGGATTGGTTGCAAGGTTGCGACATAAAAAAGAAAAAGAAAAAAATGATGAGGAAGATGGAGGGTCAATACACAACCTCCACAACCCAGAGTTTCTCTGCCTCCTTTTCACCAGGATAACACAATGTTTTCGTGCCTTCTCAAACCAATGCAAATTTCTGTTGCAAAAATCAAACCATTTTCTGCTTTGACACAGCTCTGTTTCGGCACAATCATGACTTGGTTAAAGTTGGGTTGGAATAACTACTTTATTAACGTCAGGGTACATGCGTGCTCATGGTTAAAAGATACTAACGCTGACTGTCGACAGGAAACTGGGAGCAAATAGTGGTCTCCCATGTCAAAGTCCAATGTTTTGTTGACCCATCTTACCCAATACACTGTATAATGTATGCATCCTGCGTACACTCATGAACATTTTGTCTTTACACCACATCCACATCTATCATGTCTGTCCATGTGGACCATGAGAATGTGAAAGGCACGCGGAGTCAACAAAGATACTGTATTTCTAAATGAGGCTTTTGGAGGGTGTAATGTGACATGGACAAAAATGTACAATATTACTTTTAAAATGAGTAATAATAGTAGTTTAGATTGATAGAAACCATTTAAGAATACAAGGACTCAATGCACAAACATTGTCAGTGTCTCATTGGAGCTTTCCGCATGTCTAAAAAGAGGACTTATCTTTGCTTGGTATCAAATTGGCCGATTCTAATGACATTATATCGTTGATTATTTTGGCTCTAAAAGCCTTCAAGCATCCCTAGTGATGGGAATTCGTCATTGAAAGTGGATAGATAGTTTCATTACAGTTATCTGTCATTAAGCTGATTGGACGTTAAAAAAAGACAAGGCTCGTTTGATAATTAAGTTTTAACTTTACTGACAACCGTTTTTAAAGCCCTAGACAAGCAAAAACGGCTAAAATAACATACGTAAAATGAATTAGAAATATGTGGTCAACCATTAGTCTTAATGTATATTTCTGGTTCCCTTTTAAAGGTAAGAAGATAAGGAATATGAATACATCTTAAGTAAACCTGTTTCTTTTACCATTCCATAGTAAATGGAGGAAACATTATCTAAATTGAAGAAGCATTATCACTGTTAAAACTTAAATCCAATTGACAATAAAGCCCCTGCATGTCTTTTAGTACTTTTAATTACAACTGAGACTGTAAGTTTGATATAAAATATTCATGATACAATATACTCAGATTGCTTACTGGGAGTTTTACTTCAAAACACTATTTATTTGTGTTTGTTTATGTTACAAATAACATAAATCTCCCTAAAACATTGAAATAGCAACAAACACAATGAATATTGATCGATATATTTCTATATGACAGAGAAGCTCCGTGCTATACGGGCAGATAAATGGAGAATGACAGAACCCACAGTGCTTGTATTTGTATAAGCTGGATAGAGTGATATGAGGCTTGTTGGAGTGAATATAGTTTTGACAACATACAGTTGGTTTTGCAGATTGTGAAAGCTGAAAACGAATGTTTTTGTACTGTATGAAATGCATATCTTTCATACATTTACAATCTTCCATCTTCCATTTTTGTATATGCTACAGAGGTGGACCCAGCACTTGGTCTGTTGGGAGTATTGGGCTAATAAGCAGTGCTGGATAGATACTGTAGTAATGCCTGGTGATATGGTATGATTTTGTGTAATTTGTTGACACTACAATATTCATACTGGTGAAAAAGTAATTTCGACAAAATGCTACTGCTTAATGGGATTCAGTAGTCAGCTACTCAAAACCAATACATTCTTTCAATGTTAAAATTGTATCTAAAACACACAGGATAAGGTACACACACACACACACACACACACACACACACACACACACATAAACCCTCACACCGACAATCGAGTGAAAATTAGGATAATGACAGTCATCTAACAGTGAAAATAGGAGCTGGATGTCTCCTTACTGGAGTCAAGCCGAGAGAGCACGAGCTCATCAGGGAGAGAATAGAGTGAGATATGTCCTCTGCTGATCAAACGCCCCAGGGCTTGTCAGGGGCCAGTCACAGAGGTGCTCGATGATGAATAGGGGTCAGGTTCACCCGTCTTAAATTAACTAATGGTGTGTGTACGTATATGTGCGTGTTTATATGCCGATGCTCATATAAGCGTGTCTTGTCTGTCTCGACTCCTGACACTCAATAGTTCATTATCACATGTTTCAATATTTCATTTTGCTATTTGATAAAAGAGGATGTTTTATGAACGAGGTGATCCATCCCTGGATATCAAGAGTCATCCAAACCAGTGCAACACTGTGATCCTGAAACTTCTACATGCCTCATGCTTTTTATGCTTTGCTTTACTCGGATATGCCACATGTATTTTTAGCTTATCTTTTAATCAGCGTTATCGCGTGTAAGAGTTTGTTATCTGCTTGTGCATGTGTGCTTTAAATAGCACAGACATCATTTAATCCCTGTCCATTAAGCTCCCATTTGGTTAATTATCACAGTTGCTAATTACAAACCTTTCAACAGAAGTAGACCTCCTCTGCCTGTTTCTTCCCTTATTCTTCCTCTCCGTTCCCTCTCCTTTCTTTGCTCGGTTGCCATTTGTAACATGGCAACAAGACAGTTGCACAGAAAACTTTAAAAAAACAGGAAGTTTAGTTATTACTAAGCCTATAATAGGTCCAAAACGAGGGAGATCTTCTGTCCTGAGCAGACAGTGACATTGGATGAATCTACAGCTCCCTCCTCTTTTTTATGTGGATACCTCAGTTGGTGCTGGCTATGTATCCCCGGCTTTCATGCTGCTATTTCCGCCAATGCCAGTCGCTCTAGGATGGCTGCTCTGAGAGAGGTACTTTGAAGAGCTGTCCAGGTGAGAGCTTGGCTATGGCAGAGCTTTTTCTGCTCTTTCACAACACAGAGTGCCCTTCAGGGACTCAAATTGCCCTGCAGTGTTATGGATAATACTCAAATCCACACTAAAATCACACGCGCATACGTATGCACATACGCACGCACGCAGACACACGCACACACACACACACACACACACACACACACACACACACACACACACACACACACACACACACACACACTCAGTTCTATTAAATATTAAATATATTAAAATAGCGAGTTGGACTAAACAAAAAAGCGAGAAGACAATTGCTCTGGCATGAAACTTTCCCTTGGTACCATTTCAAACACAGCGGAAAAAAACAAACGTAAGTGCTTTAACTGTTTATTTTTCTCTATAGACTTAAGCTCTTCTCTCAGTCCACCTATTTTTGTTTCCTCTTCCCATCCTCGTTTGATTTCACCTCCCCTCTTTTAATCATTACAAACATAGCCAGCCTATACAGATGAGACCATATGCGCCCGTATCTGTGTACATTTAATTATGTGTGTCTAATTATGTGTGCTGTTCTATTTGAAGATACTTTGGAGAGGCAATGAGTTGCAGTGAAAAGTGAACTCATGACTTGACAGGTCCTCGGAGGTGCTCTTACAAGAAAGAACATGCATCTAGATGTCATTGTTTTGATTGAATTGGCAAATTCCACATGTGGAATGGTAAAACGCTATGAATGGGCCTAAAAGCGTCTTTATGCATCTAAATAACAGCCACATCTTTGATATGACATGCGCATAACAAACACACGCATCCACTTTGGAACTCACAACACATAAATATACAAATACAAATATACATACAAGCCTTTCAAGTGAAGCACGTGCATGCATTCACATCCTGTATGCACACACACACACACACACACAAACACGAGCCGATTTTTACCACGAGTGAACCAAAGTTACGTGGATAATACATCATTTCCTGTTCACATAATCTTACAGATGACAAACTACATATAGCTCAGAATGTATTTTATTCATGAAAGTGTGTGCATGCCTAGGTACACACATTTTGCTCACGACCATTTGAGGGTTTTTTTTCATTTCCGGTGTGTGTGTGTGTGTGTGTGTGTGACAGAGTTGAGGGGATGTGTGAACTGTGTCATCGAGCCTTGCGCCTTGGGCCTCCTCACTGATCAAGTTAAACAAGCCAGTTACTGGGGTGCACCAGGTGAGCCAGAGAATAGATGATATCATGATGTATTGGCTGCCAGGCATTGATATTGGGCTGAGATGTAGATTAGATGGTTGAGTTTGGTCCAATGACCAACCACTGTCACAACATTTACTACTTATACGATTTTAACATTTCTTTGTTTTAATGTCTTGATGTATCCACAATTTGTCCAATATTCACATATTTATTCATACTATATGTGAATTAAAAATTCTTCAAAACAAATAATATGTGTCTTATGTAGTTCGTTTTATGTGGTTGACATATGGTGCTCGGGCTTTTTGTCCTCCTCTACCTCCTGCAGTCAAGTGGACGATTTGTGGTTCAAGCTGAGCTGGGGCATGAATCTGTTTTCGCATGCTGGCGCACAGTTTGTCGGAGCAGATCTGAAGTCGGTTCCATGTCTAAATTAGAGCACTCAGTAGCGACACATGGTAAATGAGTCTTAATGAGTTTCCCAGCCTTTATTTTCTGCACTGTTAGACAGCCCTATGGCAGCACTGAGATGTCAGCCATTCCTGCTGGTGCTAATATCCTCCAACCACCATGATGACACTGCCACCAGTCATTCACATTCACAGGTAATTGCATGCCTCAGGCACATATGCATATATATTTATATACAGCTTGCTACCTTGAGATCCTGGAGGAGAGTGTATCCAGCATAAGGCAAAGAGGAATAACATAGTTCTCTCTGAGGGTAACTGTTGACAACACATGAATTATACCTCAAACAGTGTGCTTACGCACCTCCATGCAGCACTGTATGTGATATACACCATATGCTGTTATATGCTATCCCGAAGAAGATACACACATGTTAAAGTTAAACATACTTCCATCTATATTTTGTGCATGTGGCAGTATGCCATGGCTCATCGGAATACTAAATCTTTCTCCGACAGGCTTCCATGCACAACACCTCAAATCCTCATGCGTGCTGCTAAATATGAAATCAAAAATCATGCTTGTTTTTGCATTTTTATCAAACCGCTGGCAGCATCTGCCATGAAGACTTAGAGATCTCTCAGCTGAGTATGTGGGGCAGCATACTTTAATCATAACCATATTGAGTGGAGTGACAGATACTCATATCAGTATTTACGTAAACAAGTGGAACAGAGTATGAATCCAAATGATGGACCATAAAGTATGGATGATATCAGACAGGAATTGTACCATAAATGCTGGAGAGCGCGAGCTTTTAGGTGACAGGCAATCCAGGGAACATACATTGTAACCCAGAAAAAGCTTGATAACGGAACACAATAGTCACCTTGTCTTCTGCGGGTCAATCTGACAACTCTAATTGCTTGTGTCTGAGGATGCTCGTCTTCTGGTGTTTTTGTTTGTCTTGTAAGTGTAAAAAAGAGAGGAGTTCTCCCATCTATGGATTCAGCATGACAGTATTCAAAGAGCAGGAGCTGATCTATGAATAGTGCTATTGTAAAATGTTCAAGGGATGAGTGCCAATCTAATAAAGCTGCTAAGTATGATGAACAGAGCATGAAAACGACTATACGCTGTAATCTGGGAGTGTTGCGTCACCTCTTCAAGCTAATCTTCTTATGGGGGGAAAAAAGCAACAAGGATGCTGCTTAGCTGGGCAAAGAGGAAACAAATGCATGAAAGAGTCTGTGAGTTTCCCTGTCTTCCTGTTGAGCTTTTTGTCTTTGTTTGTTTTCTCTCTCTCTGTCCAGCTGTTCTTGCTTAGCACAAGTCTTTGTCTGACTTTTATTTGGCTGTTTAGCCATACTAGGGGCGGGGCTTCAGGGATGGCAATTTCTGGGTATCCACCACTTCGGTCCAGACTGAAATATCTCAACAACTAGTTGATGGATTGCCATCAATATTTTGTACAGACATGCATGGTCCCCAGAGGATTAAACCTACTGACTTTGGTTATTCCCTGATCTTTGCTGTTGTGCCACCAGCAGGTTGACATTTGGCTTTTACTGAAATGTCTTGACACCTCTAGGAGGGATTGCCATCAAATTTCGGAAGTAATTGCTCCCAGATGATGAATCCTAATGGTTTTGGTAATCCCGACTGCCCCTCTTGTCTGCTAATTACCAAATGCATGCATTCTAAACTAAAATGGTGAAACTGGTACATCTGCAATACATCAGCATGTTACCATTGTCATTGTGAGATGCTTATCAATACTTCTGTAATTTTGAACCAGGGCCCATTTAATACCGGGTTTCAGAACGCATCCTTACCTCGGTTTTCGCTCGAGCCAGTGTCTGTGCTGGGCTGCTGTAGAAACATGGCGGTGCAGCATGGCAGACTCCGTGGTAGACAACCCGCTCCCTAGTAAGATAAAAATGTCACGAAAACCCTACGACTCTTAGTTTCAGGTGATTTTACACTGATTAAAACATAGTTATGAATATTCTAATCTATTGCTGCCAATTAATCACCCTGAATGTTACACACTGTTCCTTTAAAGCATCATTGTGTTTTAGTACAGCCTCACAGCGCTGTAGCGTGGCTGTAGATTCTTCAGTGTTGTTTAAACAATGCAGAAGAGGGTGATACATTTTTTTGCATTACAATGATGTTAAATTGTCTGCGTTTGTGAGTGTTTGCATGCTTGTGCATCTGTGTGTTTCTGGGCATTCATTGCTAATCAATAGATCACAAAAAGCTGTTATCAGTTATCTGTTTTTGTAACATTCAGTAGTGAATCCCTCAGGTGAATGTTCACTATCATGGTATCACACAGTGAGGATCTCATTGTGCTGTCAGGCCACCCTGCATGTGAGGGTGTCTGTGTGTCTGTGTGTGTGTGTGTGTGTGTGTGTGTGTGTGTGTGTATGTGTGTATTTGCTTATGTGCTTTGTTGTAGCTTGAGGGGAAACAGGCAAACTGACGTTCAAATGCAGGCTGGATAGAATACATGAAGAGTCAATATTTGTCATACGGAGGTAAAGATGAAGATTGAGAATCGTAAAGCACCGATGAATCTTAAAATATCAGGAATCAGAACCTAAGGGCATTAATACATGAAGCCAACATTTGCTATCTACAGCTCTGACTGTACTTTTAGGCTGATTTGTTTTTAGGCTGACTAGAATCGTTTTGTCTTTGAACATATATATTTTGAGTACTCACAGAAAAGCATCACCTTGTCTTTCCCTCCCTCTCTTCCCCACCTCTCCTTCACCTCTTCCTGCCTCTGCCCCAGCTCTCGTTCTTTATACTCCCACCTTCTTCCTCCTCCTCGCTGGGTACAGGGCAGGGGAGCAGAACTGTCTCGTCTTTGAGACGTAAGGAGTTTGATCTTCAGAAAGTGGAATCTCGACAGCATGTCTTGCTGTGCTTGTGTGTGCATGTGAGTGTACATGTGCGCCCACAAGTGTCTATGTTTTATCCAGAGGAAGATAAAAGACCGAACCCCGACATTGCTTAGCTTTGCTAAGTAAAGCAACAGGAATACCGAACCACAGATTGCCTTCATGATTCTTACAAAATACAGTCATGAGTCATATTTGTAGTATGTCATCACCTCATTTCATACACATATATGGACATCTACCTGTCCTTGCTGTGTTAGTGTGTTATTTTTAGACTGAATACTGAAAATGGATCTTATTCAACTATCAGGCATTAAATCCAAAGATGGAGATGGATAAATGGATAGATGTATGGATAAATGAACAGATAGATGGAAAGATGGATAGATGGATAGAGAGATATCTAGATTTATAGATATAGATGTATAGATAAATGAATAGATAGATGGAAAGATGGAACAGATGGACCGCTAGATGATAGATGGATCAATGGACATATGGATGGATAGATTTATAGATGGACAGTTAGATTGATAGATGACAGATAGATGATAGATGATAGATGGGCAGATTGATTGATAGAAGAACAGATGGATTGGTAGATGGGCAGATCAATGTATAGATGGATAGATATATAGTTGTATCGATGGATAGATGTACAGATGTATTGTTGGATGGACAGATGGACAGCTAGATGATAGATGGATTGATAAATGGACACATAGACAGATGGATAGAAAGACAGATGACTGATAGAAGGACAGGTGGATTGATAGAAGGATAGAGGGATAGTAGAGATGCTCTGATACCCATACTGATATCAGTCCGATACTGACTCAAATAGCTGGATTATGGATTGTGACAATCGGGTAATCTTGTATTGGATACAATTATTTTCAGTAATTCAGTTGATTTATATGTACACAATTTCTAAGGGTCCCGTATTGTAAAGTAGTAGTAGTTGTAGTTGTAGTAGTTATATTAGTATTATTAGTAGTAGTGGTAGTTGTAGTGAGATTTTCACGCTTTTTTTTTTTATAAAGCAGGTGTAAGTGCTATATACGTACTTAAAACATATCGAAATCAGAGACACAGCACATATTCAGACACTGCGCTTTTTAAAGGATCGCTCAATATTTCCATACGGTTGTGACATCACAGCTATACAGTATATTGGACCATTTTACAATTTTAAGCGTAAACATTGTACTTGTGTCCAAGGTAATTTCCGGTTGCAGTGTATGTGAATGACATTAGCTGACAGGAAGTTAACATCGACCCAAGCTGTTGCCTAGCAACGCAATTCCATCGAAACACGCTCGGATGGAGTGTTTCAAACAGAGGGTGAATACGGGTATATTCAGACAGATAGCATGAGAAAAATATAGAGTTTCTTTGAACATTAAAGAAAGTAAACATACAAACCCAAAATACAAGTGTTAACCTGAAAACAAGCATGATATGCCTCCTTGAAGTCAAGCCTGAATTGGTACTCTGTATCGGCCGATACCCAAAGACTGCAAGGCTATCGGGACAGAAAACATCTGATCGGATGCATCCCTAATGGACAGATGGATGAATATAAGCTGGTTAGCACTTATAATAATGAAGTCTAGCACAGTACTGATTTGAATGTTTTTTGTTTTGTTTCGTGGGATAAAAGCTGTTAACAAAAGGCCTACACCGAGCTGCATCACAGTTAAACTCAGTGAAGGGTTTTGTCCTGCAAACAACAAAGAAATAGAACATCGCACTGCAAACCTGCAAATAAGTGTGCATTGACAGGAAACCAAGTTTATTCTCCTATTCACTTGAATTTCACTGGATGGTGCTAGCGAACACAGGATATGCTGCTTTTGAAAGAACACCTTTCAAGTTGTGCTTCTATTGATGAGCAGGAACGTTTGATAAATCAAATGATACAAGTGTCCGACAAACATCTCTGCGCCTTTCTATTCTGCGGATAACATGATAAATCAAAGCCAGTGTTTGGCCTTGATTTTGTCTTTTCAAAAAAAATCTTTTCTTTTTGCTGTCCACACTATATCTCTCTCAGCCGCCTCCTCTCTGTGAGTACACTGCAGGAATGTCAAGGCTTCACTGCAATGTGTGCGTGCACATAGTACACGTTTGTTTGTGTATTTATTGTATCTGTGCAGTGTGTGTTTTAGTGTCTCTTTCTAGCTTACGATCTGCTGTAAAATCTGCTGTAAAAAAATATTTCCAGGGGACCGTGACCTGACCGTTTGACCACCACCATTTTCATCCTGTCAAACACATGACAACATTTTTCTGAAAGCTGTCAACCCACACAGTTTGGGAAGGGATTAGACAACCAATGTGTTTCCTGCCTCACTGGAAGACATACTTCCAAACAGGTGTAGCTTTTAGACAGGAGTCAGTGTGTTCCCGGGGGCTCGTGCATGTGCGTGCGTGTGTCTATTGCACATCTGTATGTATCTTTGCATTTGTCCTTTTGTGCCTGTGCACATGTTCAGGGAATAGGCAATGTGTGTTTGAAGTACTGAAGCACCAAGTCAAGTGTTGCCTACTGTTGGATGGCTTTGTTGCCAGATGAAACAGAGAGACAGAGAGAGAGAGAGAGCTGAGATGAACTTAAATAACCCTCCTACACTGTCTCACACTTTGAATTTAGCAAGAATTTAACTGAAGAGTTTAACTTTCCTGATCGTCAGTGCCTGAACTTCTCCTGAACAGTTGAGCTGTGTCAAGGTAAAAAAACAACAGCAACTTTCTGAGTGCCTTAACTCTGCGGTTTCAGATAAACAACACAGTCAGTATTCCAAGCTTATGCATTATGCTTGAAGAGCAATGCACAGTTACAGTGTGGTGTCCGAACAGATTATCTTTCTCTCACAGACGCTGCTTTCGAGTAGTATCAGTATTTCTGTGTATGCATGGCTGTGCATGAATGAATAAATGCAAGTGTGTAGGATACTCTTTTGTCCACATGAAGCCTGAAACAGTGTTACTCGACTTGCTTTGTCCAGTGTGATGGTGCAATGGACAAAAAAACATCCCCATCTTCACACACCCAGATAGCTGAATTTGTGCAACACTCAGTGTTTCACCGACATACGTAGTACCATACACATTTTGAATTTGTCGAAATTCCAAATATTCATTCTTCATCTATTAAGACAAAAATATATACAGGAAGAATATGTTAAAGAATCCTGTTTCCAGCTGTAGGTAAATGTCAACAGTATTTTATGCTTCGGTTTTGGAAACATGAGTCATGCGCTATAGTTTGAGTACATGAAAAAGGTTTGGGTGAGGGGGAGATACTCTCATATTCAACTGATTTACTTTCCCCACGGCGGCATGCACTTTTATGCACAGTGGGGCTCTTTTAGCATAACCTTGATCCATGATTGAGGTCTGACTTCAATCCACTGTGACAGAGCTAAAGGTGTTGCACAAGCACTTTCTTTATCTAAATTACATTATCCTCATGCGGGTTTTTAACCCTACTTGAACTTAAAAAGTAAGCTGTATTAACATGAGACTAAAGGTTCAATTCATTTGAAATAGATGTGGAGAGTTTAAGTGATTTTACTTCCATTTCAATCCACCGATTCATTCATTTAAAAAGTTGAAGTTACAACACAAATTGTCTTATTGTCTGATTAACCTATTTATCATATTTCGAGAGAATACATGTTTTACAACATAGCACTAATACTATGCTATGCTAATTTAGCTCCAGGTGTCTTGATTTTGAAAATGTGTGTTTGTGATTTTAGTCTATTATTACAGGAATCGTTCTTTTGTTTTTACACTTCAGTTTCTGTATCAATTAAGCAAACAAAATGTAAAGAGTTATTTACTGCTTTCGAGGTGTCGGTAGTTTTTGTTATTGCTTTCCCTTGTTTCCAACCTTGGTGCAACGCTAAGCTAACCATCCACAGCTGGTAGCTTTATATTTACCATACAAATAGTGAGAGTTATATCAATCTTCTCATCTTACTGCCAGAAAGCAAGAAGCTAAACATTTTCGAAAATGTAAAACTGTTCCTTCACGTAAAGATGGATGACCAGATGGTAGAATTTTGTGTACAGGATTAAACTTTACTTCTCCATCATTCTTATATATTAATACTTATACACCATGGGCAGCCATGGGAAGATGCTTCTTTCAATCCAAACTTGTCTCATTCTTGTCCAGTGTTCTTGTGTAACCTGGCTTACACGCACACACACACACACGCACACACATACACTGTACACACTTTGAAATGAATGCGAGGTGTGGCCCCCTGTTGTGACTACCATATATATACGTGTGCATTATTTTTAGTCTGTTACCTCTGTTTGAGTCTGTATTGTGATTGGTGTTACTGGACAACACACACACACACACATGGAAGCCTGTTTTTTTTACAAGTAATTGAGTTACTTTATCAGCTTCCCTCTCCCCTGGTTTTTGTCCCTTCACTTGGGCGGATGCTAACATGTGGACGGCTACAGTGGTGAAGATGAGGTGGATGAATAAACCCACTGGTTTATCACGCTCAGCATGTGGTCCTGTTTATAGGCAGCCTGTGAGGGATTTCAAATCGACTCGGCTCTGGCTCTGGGTTTCTATTGTTAGACCCGAGGAGATTGGGTACCTTTCTTTTCTCTCCTTCATTTTCCTGACTATATCTTCTCAGTTCCCCCTCTCCTATTCTCCCTTCCTCTCTGCTCATGAAAGGCTTTTAAAATATACTTCTTAAAAATATGGAGTAGCTGGAGTGCACTTGTTTTGACCACAGCCTCAAATGTGTAAATGTAAAAATATTTGGTTTTTGAAAGACAAGAATATTCAAGAGAACCTGACTTTGACAGAATTTGAAATGCATTACTGATCATGGTCATTTTTGCATATTGGTAGTCCCAAAGTTTTTTTTGTTTTGTATGTGCATGTTGCAGTGTTTGTTGATAACTTGCATGGATCTTCTACTATTCCCAAAACCCAAGAAACAACATCAAATATTATCTGATGTGGTCACTTCTGCGTTCTCCATTCATGTAAATGTATTAAATCATGATTCTGGCTTATAACCGTGTAAACCAATAGAAACCAAAGTGTGACATCGAATTACTATTCTTTCACAATTGCCAGTGAGAAAGGCATGAAATGTAATTTATTGAACCTTGAACCTGCTGATATTTCGGCCACTTGGGGGCTGAAGAAACAAGGCAAGAAAATATGTCTCTTTGCCTGCTAAATGCTCCATCATGTCAGTTACTAACTTTGTCTGTCTCCCACTTTGCACTGGGCCAGTAGCATACAGTTGGTTCAGCAGAGCTGTTTCTCTAAAAACAGCTGCGGTTGTGGTTGCGGTAAGAGAGAATCTCAATAGTAAAATTACAGGCATTCACAATAAAATAAAGAGCTGAAAGACACAAAAAGCTGAGAAGAACTGCAGAGTCAGGTGTTCATTTTCTGTGAGTTTATTGCTATGGGAAATACGTTTTGACTAACACATAGTCATTTGATCGATCAGTAATATCAAAATGTTGATTAACGCACCCTGAACCCTGAAGGATTCACAATTCAAAATGATAGAGGGATAAAATCTTGATTTTATAATGTTTTTCTGTTATCTCATCTC
The DNA here is from genome assembly GCF_949748355.1 of Melanostigma gelatinosum. Classification (NCBI taxonomy): domain Eukaryota; kingdom Metazoa; phylum Chordata; class Actinopteri; order Perciformes; family Zoarcidae; genus Melanostigma; species Melanostigma gelatinosum. Next base: position 13,136,295 of record NC_136634.1, read on the forward strand.
TCCATTCATCTGCTGACCAGAGGACGCTAAAGGGACTGTTCAAATTCTCCCCATGGTGGAGTAACAAGGTGATCGATGGTCAAACGAAGGTAAGGGTCCGTCACATAATTCATCACAGAAACATACGGAGAAAGGAGAAGGATGGATGTTCAGGTCTCATACAAGGAAATGTCACTGCATCCCAGACAATTATGGGCAAGAATACAGATAAATAATCTTTAATAATAATCTTAAACAGGTCATTGCAATATCCTTAAAAGCCATTAATGCAAAAGTCACACATTTATCATAAACTTAGTGGATTCTTACATGAAGAGTGTAACACAAGAGCTGTCAGTGTTCAGTATTTTATTTTTTGACAGAAATGGGAAAAGTCTGAAATGAAATGGTCAGGCAACGACGTCATCGCTAAATGACAAAGATGACTTGGGTCCTAATGGGGAACTATATGGCCGACTACACATTAAGAATTTAACCCTGAATATCTATTAATCTGCACGATAGACTCCACAAGTCAAATATTTATTAGCTCATATTAGGAAATTCATATTTTAGATAAGACTGTGTCTCATTCCTCTCAGCTCATAAATATTCATGTCATTTCAGATGATAGCCTCAGAAGATTTCAGACAAGACAGCTTCTCTGTCAAAGAATCTGCTGTCCAGACGTGTAACGTATCTTAAAAAGTTTCTTTGAACTTTGTTTCATTGAATGTTGAAGATTTGGTCGATGATTATGTCAGACACTTGTTTGCATTTGAGTCAAACTACATTCCTGGTGGGTTTCTGCCTTTTATTGTTCGATGCTTGATAAAAGTCTGTGTACATTCTATGTGTGTGTGTGTGTGTTCTATGTGTGTGTGTGTGTGGTTAGATTTGAGCAGTGCAGATGAGTAGGCCTGGGAATTCTCTTGGGGACACATAAAATCATCAGGAGCAGCATGAAAAGAGAGCAGAGATAGAGAGGATGGTGTTTGCCAAATTAGACTGAGATCTGTTTGGATTGACTGAAACTGGTTTGTGTGTGGTCAAATTGTGTGTGTGTGTGTGTGTGTGTGTGTGTGTGTGTGTGTGTGTGTGTGTGTGTGTGTGTGTGTGTGAATGATTGTGTGATTATGTGTGTGCGCTCATTGTCAAAGTGGTGTCTTTACAAGTTGAAGAGACGTCCTATTGGACTATACGGGTCATGGGAACCTGCCTGCTCTCTCAGGGTCTTATTGGCCAGCTCATCACACACACATAAACACACACGCACACACACACACACACACACACACACACACACAGACACACACACAAACATCAGAGGTTGTCGTGTGACATGGTGCTACTCCCAGTTGCTCTGTCTTCCATTGTCAACACTCCCCTCAAGAGCAGATTAGCACCACTTGTTTTTGCCAACTGGTTTACAGCTATACATGCCTTAACCTGTATTCAAGGCCAGTGACTGGTCCCACACTTTGTCGATGTACGCCACATATCAAAACACTCGAAACACAGGATTACACAGTCTGAATAGGAGACACACAAAATATGGAAGGAATCATTTCCTTTGACAAACTACATTATAACACACTCTTCTTCAAAGACCCATTTGCTCAGTGTAAACAAATGGGTAAGGAAAGGAAAAATATTTGACATCAAAAAAATGGTTTTCCCTCTTAAATCAGCCGACAATATGATGCATTACCTCAATTAAGCTCATTTTGGGGGGTCGGATGATTTGCAATCCATTAAGCAATATGCAAATGGCCGTGTTTGTTCGGGGAGGTTGGGGAAGGATGGAGGCAGAGAGAGAGAGGGGATGGAAGGAGAGAGAAGAAAATAAGAATTTGGTGTAATTGGCCCAGCTACTATCCTCTGCTGTGGGCCTAATGAGGTATACACACACGGACAGATACACACACATCACACAACATTTCAGACGTCAACTGCGCTGGTTGGTTGGCCTTTAGTATGCAAAGGCACTTTACTTTATAATCAATACAACTCGACAGGGGAAAGTTTGAGGGGGTTATGGACATGTTTTTGTATGTTCACCCCCAGGTTTGTTGTCTTGAAATTGCGTGATTGTGTGGATGCATGTGTGTTTAAGTACATTAGGTATAAGTGATGGGGACATAGAGCAGCACACTTGGAGGCTTACATCCGTGTAATAAAATGAATCACTCACTTGATGGTTCAATAAAGAAGTACAAGCAACAAAGAAAAGAAAAGACAATAATCAGACCGATTTGCAAATAAAAAGGTCCCATTGAGAACACCACCTGGCTTCCAGGTGGACTCTCTCTCTGCTTTTGCACGGAGAGAGTAAGTGTACGACCTGTAATGAGCTAATCCGTGTGCAGCCATGGTCAGGCCTGCTCAGGTAGACTGTGTTCTCTCAGGCTGAACCATCACTGCGCTGTCGCTTCTCCAGCACTTAATGACTTTCTGCTCCGTAGACAACTTGGGCCAGAGAGATTACATAAAAAAAAAAAAGATGGAGGAAGGGAGAGGGACAGAGAAAGACAAAGAATGTAAGTGTGAAAGAGAGAGGCGGGGTTGAGCAGTGAAGCATGCCAGGTTCTCTAAGGTGGTAAATTGGTTCGGACTGGTGTTGATCTTGATTACTGATCGGTCCTGCTCTGCCCTGCACTATCCAGCCAACACTAAACTGAACATCTGGACAAAACTTAATCTTACCAGCAAATCAATATTTTTGCTCTGGTGAATTTTCTAAAGCAAGACAGAGGAGCTGAGCCTTCAGTGGCACTAAACGTCAGTTTGCGTATAATTTCCCAGAACCGTCCCAATGACCTAATTCATAACAATTAAGCATCAGTGTTTTTTGCTGGAGCACAAAGTAATAGCACAGTTAAAACAGCGGACAGTCATGGCATTAAGGGATTGACTTCAGGGTGACTTTTGTATGGATTCAACAAACAAGATAAGGAGCCAGTTCGGAAGTGCATTGGCTTGCATTCTTTCTAATGGCTCTGTAAGTCCTATTACCCTTCCCTTGATTTATTACATTACATTACATTACAGTCATTAAGCAGACGCTTTTATCCAAGGTGACTTTACCTCAGTAAACATTATGAATATGACTTTATGGTGTCAACCGTTAGTTTCAAGTCTTCTTCAATACAGCATGATGTTCATTTATAAATTATATTGTCTCATTTAGAGTGAAATACTTGTTAAGGCAGGGTATGCTTGAGGGCTGCCTTGTGATTAACAATTTGCTTCCACAGTGTTGTCAGATCTCGGAGTTGTCCGTGTTTTCATCTTAGAACTTTAACCCTTTCAAGGTGTGTTTTCAGTTCATGAAAGTTTATTGTAACACTTAGGTTGTCGAAAAATATCTTATTCAGTGTTTGGTTGTATACGTCACCCTATCGAGTCACTTCTGCATGCAAAATGCCGAGCTGGCGAAGGCCAAAAACCAAGAGTACGGACAAAGTTCAAAGCTTGAGGCTTCATATACGAATAGGTGACGTAACGGTGACCACGTCCACATCTTATAAACAGTCTATATGTGTTGTTGATCTTCTCATCAAACTCTCTGCAAGAAAAAGAATAAGCCAATGTCCCAAAAACAATGCCTTTAACAAAAATAACACATTTTTAGCAGTGTAACACGGTATAATTATCACTTCTGTAATGTTGCTGGCAGCATAAAGGACGCACAATGTAATCTTGAACAAGGCTATTAATAAAATAAATATGGAATACATTTGGGTCAAGGTGCGACATCTTTGAAGAAAAAACAAACTATTAAGGTGTTGAAGAGGTCAGGATGTATTTTCCGTAAATTCTGTCTCATTACGCATTTAAGTTTTGATTGTTCAGAATGATTCTGTTCTTTCACCAAACTTTACCGAAAGGTTTTTAGTTTCCTAACATTCACATACCTTTGAGAATCACCACGTCCCTCCACTGGTGACTCCATAGAGTCTGTAAACTGCAGAAGTCTAGATTACGCCAAAAAGTTTGTTGACAGGAAGCAGGTCACAGTGAACAAGTGTCTTATTGTAATGTGGAGATGTTTTGTGCACTGTGGGATGGATGTGGAGGACTCAGGGCAAAGCAGATGCCGGATGCCAGCTGCTCTCAAAGTTACAGTTGTCAGAATGTTTTCTCTAAAGTTGCCAAAGTATAGCTTGTTTGCAACCCTCACAAAAACATATCAGATGTTTCGAACCGCGAGGTGCCGCCGTCCTGTGGCATTGTGTCAAACAGAGCTCAGAACCCTTGCTGATGCAAATGTTTCACCCCACCCGAATGTGGAACCCCACTAACAAATGCCACTGTGATTTCAATATCAGATGGCGCAGTCTAATAACAATACGTCCATTATGCAAACAGGTGTTCCTTACAAAAGTGGATCTGGATCTGATCAGCACTCTAATGCATATAAAATAAATGAAATAAATGTTCCTCATTGCCTCGTCCTCCCTTGCCTCCTTTCTCCTCCTGGACCAATTACAGGCCGAGTGGAATTTGTTCCGTCTCTGTGCATCTCTGTTGCTGTGACCCCTGGGCTCATTCTCATGCTAAAGTACTGTTCATTTGCTAACGACGTGGCACGGCTTCAGTCGGCCCGTCTGAATATGTATGGCGGCTGTGAGGAGAGAACAGGTTTTATGGAGATGCGGATCCATCGCTGGCGCTTTTGCTCCCATAGTCGGCTCCATTACTGATGACCCTGCACGCAGTAGGCGACTGAGTGTGTTTGAGTGTGCTGATAGTTGTGTGTGGATGTGTGTGTGTGTGTGCACAAGTGTCTGTCTGCATGGGTACCTACCTGTGTCTGTATATGTGGGTGTGGATGTGTACGGTAACCCCTCATTTAGTCGGCCCTCATTCGGTCATTAAATCCACTAATGCAGAGTATACATGGCTCTACTCATAATAGCACTTCTCTGATATGCAAAATGAGCTCTCTGCTGCACCTGGCATCCAGACACACTCTTCTCATCAGCACCTGTCTCCTCACCCTAATTTGCTTCTTGTTTAAATGTAATAGGAAACCACTCATACAGGAAAATGGTTTGTTTCGTCTACCTTGATAATAATGTGTTAAGGGCTGAACATGTCTGTGTGTATTTGTGTGGAACAAAGGCTTTGTTTAGGTGCAAACAACGGGAAATTGGAAAATAGGAAGAAGGCTACAGATGGGGATAATGGTGTTGCTACAGGTGTGTTCAATTTTGCACATACGAACATTGGTATAATTCTTTCTCCTTTTGTCTGCACCAATAATGAACACATCGGTTTCACAATCAAGTAAGCCAAGTTATACAGGAGGCTGTTGATGACAAGCCGTTGCTTTGGTTAATTTATTAACTGTGCTAAATCATCTTCAATACATGTGATAATTAATCACCCAGCGACGTTTCTATCAGCCACCGTGTCTTTCACTGTATGTGTGCTGATGTACCTGTGTGCCTGGGTGCCTGTGTGCTCATGTGTTTGTGTGGGCAGAAGATAGAACAGAAGGTGTGAAAAGCGGATGTGACCACCGGCTGCAGATAAGACAGTCAAGCCTGTCTATCCCCACCTCTCTGTTCTCCCTTCTCCTCTCCTCTCCTTGACTAAATCGAAATAAGATCAGTTAGGTGTTTAAAGTTTTGGCAGCATCATTTCCCCTCCTAATCAATGACTTATGCCTGGCAGTAAGAGTCCTGCGCTGTTAAGTTGCACCTCAGGGGGTGGAGCAAGGTGGATTTATAAATGAGGACGGATCAAATTAAAAGAAATGGGAGTGAGGAAAGCCGATATTACTCAAAATAACTCAAAGGGAAATTCAAATCCCTTCAAGGTTTGTTTAGGTTTGACAGTAGGTCTATCAAAAGCCTGCGTATAACTTTAGCTTGTCCCCATGAATTGAGGATAAGTCATGTTTAGAATTTTGGTTCACAATATTGCAAGCCTTCTACAATGAGTCTGTAATGAGGTGTGTGTCCATGGTAGCTCTGCTTGTATGTGTGTCAGATTGCAAAGGAGGAACAAACCCTGCATACCTATCTAAAAACAGGTTGGGAAGGGACACATCACCATGACAACACAGGGAGGAGTAGGATGTACGCCGTTAAAAAGATGGAAGCAATGTTGTGTCTCCAATGTGGACACATAAAAAAATACATTTGTGTCATTTTTTGCATGGATGAAATAAAGCGAGCACACAAAAATGCACATGCACAACCACATGACACATGCACGAACACGTATTCTCCATCCAACACACACGCACCAAGCACACACATTTCTGCTAATCCATTTATTCAGTCCTTGCCTAATTTGCCACAGCGATGACGAACTGAAGTAATTTCCTCCACATCTTTTTATTCCATAATGAACTCTTAAACAATTCAACTTGAACTTTGATTACTTGCTGCTCATTTGCATTGTCTTAGTTAAAGCCAATATGTTCTTATGCCAGCAGAGTTAAAGGAACCCGAGAAGAAATATTAAAAACACAGGCACGGGTCACGTATTTATCACATTCATCCCATAACAACAAATTCATTATGACTTATAGGTGTGTTTGCAGGCATGCCATAATCATCAGCTTCTTTGTAGTCATTAAAGGGTTTTATCAAATTTGACAATAATTTACTGAAGGGGTGTGTGTTGAAAACAACGATGTAATACTGTGAAGCAAATTTGGCAACTGTTATTAGTGTGAGCCAAACATATCAACAAGGGCAGTGAAGTGAGATTTAACACACAGATAATAGGGACATCTAGTGGTCACTCAGGAGAATGATGAGGCGTGTGCGTTGAGTGAATGGATGGAAGCCTGTGCTGGTGACAAACAAAAAGCACTGCTTATTTCTCAGTTTAATGATGTTGCTCACAAAGGACTTTTTCTCCAGCATCTTAACTTTGATTCTACTTTGTGTTTTTTTCACCGGCAAGCCAATAAACCATTGTCTTCTTTCGCTACATCTTTCTCTCTCATGCCTTTTATCACTGCATGTACACACACACACACACACACACACACACACACACACACACACACACACACACACACACACACACACACACACACACACACACACACACATACAAAAGGCACATAAACATTTTTCTGTCTTCTGTGCCCTCCTGTCATCAGATAGCCAGTGTGAGTAATGACAGGACAAGCTGTGATAAAGGGGGTACGAGGAGACATATATCCCAGGAGAGGAAGGATGGTGGGATGGAGGGACAGGATGGATGGAGGGATAAAAAGGCAGACAGATACAGAGCTTTTCAGGCCCCAGTGGCCAGACCAGTGGTTCCACTGTCATCAAAACCACAGCGCGTCCTGCAGGACGGCAGGGCAGATATCATCCTAACAATGTGGCGACAGGGCAGACGAGACGTTAAATACACTTTAGGAGGCATGTCACAACCCCTACAGGGAACAGAGGTACAGATGGAATAGAAGAAGACAGAACGAGACGACAGATCGGTATATCAATGCCTCAGCCTCAGAGGTCTTATGAATCCCAGCAGACAACGCTGAGTCTCTCAGTCCCTCCCTTTGGTTTAATCCTAAAAGGTAGGAGGTGACAGCTTGGGCGCCTACATAACTTTGTGATGACAGTGTGAACTCAGGTCAGATGAAAAAGACAGTATCTGGGAAATGGTGGTTCCGAGGTGCAGGGGATGTGAACGTACAGCACAGTACCTTTTGTGTAGAAGATCACACAGACCAACAATGTGAGCCGTGCAGTGGGCCTGCTTTCAGCAGAGTGGCTCCATGACAAACGAGAGGAAAGAGGGTTAAAAGAGGCAAAAAGTTGTGGTTCTCCTGGCAATTCTTTGAAGACTAGAGCCTAGGAGATGGTCTGACCCCATGGAGATGCAACCACCACTCCGACCCCCCTTGTAACCTGGGAACAGGAGAGAGGGGAGTGGAGAGAGGAAGGGGATTTGATGGTGCTCTGTTTTTGGAGTTTGAGGCTGCAGAGAGGAATAAAATCTCCGAAGCCAAGATTCTTAGATTAACAACAGAACAGTAGGAAAAGGAAATATAAAGGATGAACGACTTCATTCATTATGTATAAAATACTAGATGGTTATTATGTAGATTTGGTACGGCATAATATTGTTAATACAATACTATTATTTGATCACAGACAGGAAGTTTGTGTGCCTGGGCTTTATACATTAAATTCAAATATTATTATAATTTCTTTGTGTGTGTTTGTGTTGTCCACAGGGTGCTGAACTGAGATATGACCCCTATTGAAATCGATGAGACACACTCCTTCACTCTGTTTATTACCGTTTCTCTCTGCCCTCAGTGCGTTGGCCAGCAACCCTTCACTGATTTTGTCAAAATGCTCATTAGTAAAGCCTCTTCAGTCTTTTTTCTTGACTTCAATTATTTGTCCAATTAATTTCATGCCCCCTTTTCAGTCGAAACTGTGATATTTGTGTTTAATTACTACAGCAACTCTGGCTCAGCGACAGCTTCTTTTGCTTATATATATCAACCACTTCAACTTAAGCTGCACTGTTTGGAGCATTTAAAGGGTAATTGCCCCTTTGTTCAAGCCTCACATATTATATTGCTTTAAAAAAAGCGAGTTCTGCGGCAGCTTCATTCCTGAACTGTACTAAACATTCACATTTTGCCTGTATATCTCACACCAGATGATGGTGATTTCTTTATGTTCCATCTATCAGCATCAACTTTCAGCCGGAAAAATGCTGATTTATCTCCTTGCGAGTGACAGAGATCTTGATTTGAAACCGGTTGCCTGCACAAGAACAATCTGATCTCCTGCCGAAACTGCCATTATGAAGGTGGAGCACTGACATTATAATGATGTTCCTGTCCCTGTTTTCAATTTCACACTCAATGGCTTCCATGTGGTAGAGCTTAATTGGGGCATCATCAGGGGAGTCTTTGCATCTGTATGTCTGTGTGTCTGCACATATAGGTAGGTGTGTGTGTATGTGTGTGTGTGAGAGAGTGTGCTATATACAGAGTTCCACTGTTTTACTGTGAGAGAAGCTTTGCTAAGACACTTTTATGACTACCACAATAGCAGGATTTGTACAGTTCTCCACCCTTCCCTGAGCACACTTTGCATGCTCTTCAGAAAACATCTGGAAGTAAAAACAACAAAGCAGCATGGCTTTAACTGTGGTTTCTGCACAGTTTTGAGTCGTGGATCTTCAAAAAGAATGGTTGAATTGATATATGTTATTATGAATAACAAATTATATCAATATATTACCAAGAGAGCAGCGTTTACACCTTATAATCTGTTTATGCGACAGATACACTGTTAATAATACTCAACTGGAGATAATTATGCAGCAAAAATACTGTACAAAGGAAGTGAACCCTCTTCTAGATTTCCAGAGGGAGAGATAACAAAGGGAGATATCGTTGACTTTAGTGCTGCTGCTTCTGTTTTCTTTGACTCTTTTGTAAGTGTTTATAAAGAGTTCGGTGTCTTCAGCTTGTCTTTCATCTCAGGATGAGAGAAGTTATTACGTAAGCTGCTTGAGATGCATGTATGCACAATGCTATAAAGGTTGATCTACTTCTGGAGACAAACTTTTTTGATAAAATATCTATTTTACAGTGTTCCAGTTGTGTGTTCTAAACTTGACTCATTGAACTGACAGGCTCAACCCAGCTCACAGACATCACACATATCAAACTGGAGCTCTATCACTCAACACACATCAAAAGGTCTCAGTTCTTTTTTGGCTCCATCTGTCCTTTCATTCCTTCCAGTCACTCCCCAGGCCCAGAGGGACTGTGTCAGCTCTTTGGGATAGGCAGTCAACAGACCATTTCCTTTCAAAGGTAATAATAAAATTCACCGCTCTAAAGACAAGAGTGACTCCATGTAATTTGTTTTACAACATTGACATTCATTGACAATGTCAACCAAATTGCTGCAGCTAAAGTCAGCGTGGGTGCAGCTTAGGGGTTTTGTCAACAGCACTAGGACTCCAACACAATAGAGATCTATAGTGCTTGGCAAGTCCAGCTCGGGGGGGCCCCTGATTCATTCAAGCGCTCCTTCTCATCAACACCCCTGAAAGCATCAGCCATCATTTTCTTTGTACTGTACGTCCAGTAGTGGCTCATAAAAGAGCTTCACCCGGTGGCTATGTGTTCAGCTTTTAACAGGTACATGGTGTTACAAACCACAATCTTGATAACTGTGTACTCAATATTTTACTTTTACGGCTCCATCTTAAGAAAGCAAAACAGATGTTATAAACAGACCCTGTCCATATGGATGGCCAGGTGGTTGAAGGTGTTTACTGTAGCCAGGGCAAAGAGCAAACAGCTGTTTTTGATGTTGTTCAAGCTTTGATGAATAAACAGCGCATAAGTGCACTATGTACCACACAAACTGTGCTCCAGATGCTAAGATGAAGTTACAATTCATACACCAAGACTTGTTTTGCTCAATCTCAATTTCACATTTTAAATGTATAAAAAGCTCATTTATTCCTCCTCACTGGTGAATCCATCATTCAAATGCATCTTGCAAGGCCACACTCACAGGAATCTTTAGAATTAACAAAGTTACCTAAAATATGTACATAAAATGATGTCCTGGTTTTAAATATTCTGCTCTGTTCAAATAAATAGTTCTACATTTTGGGAAATACCATTCTCTTTCTTGCCAGACTGTATTCAAAGGAAACACAATTTACTTACCAGCACCTGTAATGCTCACTAATTAACACATTATATCTCAATTCTTTCCTCCATGCAAAGATATAAGTGTGACATCAGGATGTCACTGAACCCGGTCAAGAAATATTCCTGCACATAGTCCCCGTCTAATACCATTACTTTGACACTTCGTGAGCTTTAGTGGTCTGTTTCCCCCATTTTATTCTTTTTTTTAAAGCTGAGCTTACCCTTTCCTGGCTGTAGCCTTATATCTAACACACTAATACATGTGTGGTATGACCCTTCTCATCTAGCTCTTGCCAATAAATCAAATGTGTTTTCCAAAATGTTGAACTACTCCAGTGAGTCTAAGATGTAGTTTAAATGCTGGAACAAGCTCATGCAGCACAAATGATGAATGTTCATGTGACATTGTTGATGTTTTACTGGCTTTGGCACCTACTTGAAGCGATTCAAGGGCAATATTAGGGATATATAAGATGGCTTTTAGGGCATGGACCCTATCAGTGTATGAAAAGGGTAAGTGTCCAACATTTTATACAGTGTACACACAATTTTGGACGGCTGAATTCACAGCATGTTCCACACTTCCTCAGACCTGTACAAGAGCTGACGTTAATGGGGATGCTATGAAAACAATCTGCTCCATGACTTGGATTCCATCACACTAAAACGCATAACGTAAACACATTTGCAGTACGGTAAAGATGATGAAAGGAGGATGTGTCACATATGATGATACGGTACATTAACCACAGCTACCAGCTCTATGAATTAGAAGGGCCTGACAAAAACAGCGTAGAGAGAGGGACAGAAAAGCAGGCGGAGGTTTCGGGTACCCGAGAGCGCAGTTATAAGCAGCAGAGTGTGGATTTACAGACCTGCCCTGTTCTTTCATTCAGCCAATGTGTCAGTGGAACAGGTGTGGTGTATCAAGCTGCATTATGACTAAACATGAACGCTGTAATAATTTCCAGAGCTATTCCCTGAAAAATGGACCGTGTTTCCCTGCATGTGCATGAGAGCATGCATCTGCGTGTTGTCTGCGTATGCTCATGAAGGCAGGAAGCCAATCAAATGAAATACATTCCATATTAATGTGATTTATTAATGCTGTGTAGCCAAATTCTGATCGAGCGGATCGTCAGCAGATGAACGAATCTATTTCAATTCTAACTAACGATACATGCCACGGGCCCAGGATGTGTTGTTTCCCTCTTTGCTGACAGTTTGTGTTCTTCTATTCTGCCCTCAGGGATTGTGGGATTGAGAAAGTCTGCTCTAGTTTTCGTGTGAATGATGAATGTGAACACAGTGTCTCGTTAGAATAAAATGTGTAAGGGTAAGTAAGATATCAAGAGAACAAGCATTAGATGACACAATCTTTGTATCCTCATAGAAAATAATCATAATTTCGTGAATAAAGTGGCCACGTCATACCGTTCATAATCTTGGCAAAAAAGAAATCTGGAAAACATGTTTCTCATTAAAGTGTTTTTTCCTGTTTCTGCATGTCTGTCGTCATGAGGTTTCCTGTCAGGATGGGTCCAGATTTAAGTGAATTCAGCACTAAGCTGACGGTTGCTGTGGCAGCATAAATGTCTGATCCCATCGACTTTGCTGTTTTACAAAGGTCGTATCTTATGTAGTGGCATTTCCCAAAGTCAGAGATTACGTTAGACCTTGATTCTGCAATATGTTGGAAACAATGAATGCTTTATACACACACACACACACACACACACACACTCACACATACACATTCAGGCGACCTCACGCCAGCCACCTCATGATTGATTACCAGCCTCTGGCTATCCCTATGTCTGAACTTCCTGGTTTTTAAGCTTTGCTTCCTGCGAGGATCGCTGCTTTTTGTGATGTGATTAACTCACCAGTATGAGGTCATGATTCATGCTGGGGTCTTCAGACAGGTAGAGGTTAGACCAGAGATTAGAGACAGTTTCCCAGGTGGTCTGGCTTAGAGGGTGAGGAGGCTAAAAGGTGGGGTTGAGAGGGCCGGAGGAAAGCCACTGGTTATTTGTTGGGGTTTAAGGTTAAGGTCTGGTTTGAGGCCAGATGAACGGTAGGTTGGGCTTGAAAGGGTTATCCGTTTCTTTGATGGGAAAAGAGTTAGTAAAAATGTAGAGCTTTTCAGTTTATTCGTGTTTTAATTAAGATGGGAGGAACCTCCAGAGATTGTAAAACAGTTTGAGAATCTTGGAGAAATTAGATGGAACTGTTTTACATTGATGGAAACATTATTTGCTTATTTACTGAGAGTAAGAAAAAATGATTACCACTCTCATATATATCATATACATATCTGTATGTTATTTATTTATGAAGCTGTAGCCAAGAGACAATTAGCGTAACTTAGCATGAAGGCTGAAAGCAGTGTGAAACAGCTAGCCTGGCTTTAAGCACCTTCAACACAATATATCTTCTTTGTTTAATCCATTGGAAAACTAAAGCATAATAACTTGTAGTTATTTATTCCTGGAAGGCTAGCTGTTTTATATTTAGCCGTATATATTCACGGTATAGACATCATAGTGATATTGATCAACTGATTCTCAGAAAGAAAGTAATAAGTATGTTTCCTAAAATATCAAGCTGTTCCTTTGAACTGAATATGTTCACAGATATAAATATATTTAAGGTTGCCTTACTCATTGGCATTTTGTGTCTTTTTTCCTAATATCCTGAGAATCGATGAGAATCACAAAGCTTCCTTCTCTCAAATGAACACACATAGAGTATGTAGAGTATATGTGTCCACCATATGTAGCTTCCTCCTTTCTGTCTGTCCATCTCTTTCTTGAAACCCAATGCCCCCACATGACCCTGTTAGCTTGCTAATTGTGTTCCTTCCGTTTATAACCATATGGTATTGGTTTCAGTTGCACTGCTCCAATCTAATGAGCAATCCCATGCGGGAAAAAAAATAAAACCCTTTCGATTTATAACCGGCTCCTTCCTAGTGATTGTACGGAATGACCCTTGTGATTTAAAAAGGTTAAAATGTCAGTGCAAGCTGGCACAAACTGAGCTAATGGACCTTTACCGCAAATGAAAAGCAGATAAGAAAGGTTTAATTTTCCAAACTTCACAACCCCTTTCTCTCCCCTCTCTTCACTGCCCATTTCTCTTGTTACGGATGTCAAAGTCGGATAGCTTAAAGGGCCCAGACTCCCAAGTAATACCAATACACAACCAGTCTTCAGTTACAGGAATTTAGTCATACATCAGGATTACAATATAATATGATCACCAAACAAGTAGCAAGTATACCTTCCAAAGATTTGTCATGTTGCGTTAATAAACAAAAAACTACACTGGCTGAAATTCAGTCTGATTCCATTTCTCACGTTTTATGCTGGCAGTGCTGAAGCGTCATCTTTTCAGGTTTATTCACACCACATATTTTCTATATGCTTCCACACAGTATTCCATCTGTATTCACGCAATCAGCCGTTGAAGATTATTGTTGCGTGACACAATTAGGTGTTACCAGCCTGTGACAGTGTTGAAGAGGGAGGTGCGGCTTACATGGCACAATGGAGAAAATGGTGCCGGAGAGTGAAATTCCTCATTTAAAACATTGAGCTGCTGCTTTTATCAGCCACACGCACAGAGACGCAAAGGCAACAATTGGCTTCCTGTGTCAGCACCAACACCCTGCAGGTCAATAAGCATTACTGTGGATGGAGACCCTGCCACTGCTTCTAGCATATATCCCTGGCTTGTCCCAGTGCCACTTTCACTTCACAGTGAGTCATTGTACCGATCACTCCTCATTTCCTCTCCGACGAAGGCTTGAGCTGTGTGGTAGCAGGCAGAGTGCAGTATCCAGCAGCGTGACACAGCACTCATTATGGCCTAATGGAGGTGAAGGTGTTTTTATGGCTCAGTCTGGCCCATTCAGTCAGTCAGGTGCCACACAAGTCTCTCTCTCTGGGGGCCTTATTACAAATGTCCTCACACAAATACTTACAGTATACCCACATACACATGCACCTGGCTTTACTCATGTCTCTCACCTCATGTCTCGCACATTATTGTCAATACGTTCCTCTGAGACCTAATGAAAGGCATGTAAATGCATCCATTGTTGTAATGAATAGGTGCAGAAATACAAGCCCAATAATAATTGGCTGAATGGGGGAGTCAGTGGTGCGGTAAAGAAGATTAGAAATAAGATCAGAGTTAATGCTGTAATTTGATGATATTGTCCAACTTTGGCCATGCTGGCATGTCTTTTTAAACTTCCAGTGAAGGGATGGCAGGGGGTACTTTGGTTCTTGATAATGTTAAACAAAATCGCCAGAGTTTCTGGTATTTGTTGCCAGGATTCAACAACGACAACAGAGAAAGAAAAGACAGAGAAAGATCATTGGCATGCTGATGGTCTTCAAACCTTGATTGTTTACAGTACTTCACTGAGGTTATCGTTGAATCCATCTCCCTTTCTATTTTGTCCATTTTCTACTGTCTTGCTCTCCATACTCTTGCTCTTTATGCTTGACTGACCACAATTACAAGCTTAAGCCAGCACAGGATGCGGCAGTGATTTTAAATGATTCATTTAGGGAACGCAGAGAGCTGACAAACTGAAACACATACTCCCACTGCAGCCCAGCATCCCACCCACATACACTAAAAAAGACTAAATGTAGAGCTGCACTAATACTGTAAATATCCCAAGCAGGTATTGATTGAGTACACTCATATTTTTTCCAGAGAACCACATTAAAAAAGTTCTTAGCTGTTTTTTTTCTAGGGTAATCACACACAAGCATACTGCATTTGCTCACGGCCCTAAAAACACTGTATACTCTGGCCTGTCAAATCTTGTCTCCATCTTTAAAGGCGACCTGTCTCGATGTTTCTAAATGTGGGACCACCTCGGGGGACGAGCCCCCCCCCCCCCCCTCTGACTGGGTGAACTGTGATGTTTGATAAGCTTTGAGAATGCTGCACTAAATTCAGCCAAGTTGGGCCACAGGCATTGCTATCTCTCTGTCTACCCTACCCCCCGCTATTTGATGGCCTGAAGGTGTAGATATGAATCAGATGTCAACAATGTAGCAGTAAAAGAGGCGGAGATGGAGGGAGCTGCAACGGGAAGGTGAATAGGAAAGAGAATGAGCTAAGAACAACCTCTACCGTCCCCACTGGCACACAACAATTATGCCTCCTGTCTCCATTTCCTTTTCCTGCTGCCAACATCTGACCCTCTCTGATGACAACACAAATTATAAGCCCTACATGGCCAGAGAAAAACATAATGGCGTCAAGCCTATACACTGACAGCTTTCTGTCTGTTTGTCCCTATGTATTCTGATTCGTATGATTCATGCTGTGATATATCTAAAAAGAACACATACTTGATACTTGTCTTCTATATTTCTATGTGACAGAACAGGTGAAATGTGTCGTGAGTTACAGTTTGAATTTATTGGCTATCATCTTTGTTCAACACTTAGCAGTGAAAGATAATGAGATCAGCAACTGAAACCCTCCTGTGTTTGAACCATTGCTGTACATTTTGGATTCATTTTCCACAGTGGGAACAGCTGATCGAGGGAGGAGAAGGCTCCCTGATAAAAGGACACAACACAGCTGTGCCGTATCACACACACACATACACACAATACACAAACTACACAAGGGAGGATGTTGTTAAATGTGTTTTGTTCAAAGACTCGAAGACCATCTGAGGCTTTATGTCAGCCTCCTCCCCCGAAGGTCTAATTTACACTCTATCCTTCTATCATTCTCTCTTTCTGGTCTTCTTCTAGAAGTGCTATTGAGTGATAGTAGAGGCCGTGTTCGGGTAAAAAAAAAAAAAAGATCCACTGTATATTCTGTAGAATATGAAGCTCAAGCTAACATCTGTGATCTGCGAGTTTGAATTGCTGTTACACCCATTTCTGCTCATGGTTTTTTACTTTGAATAACATTCATTTATACAAGTCATGGCAAGATAAGAGTCATCCATTTCCTTGGACAGACACTCCCTCCCTCATAATCGGAACTTTCCTCCGCTCTCCTGCGTAGAAAAGATATATGCTAAAGAGAAAGTAATGCTGATATTTGCAGCTCTTCACATGGAAACATTTGCGGATTCCCTTTGGTTATTGCCTGCACAGAATCATTTCAGATACAGAAACAACATGCTTATTAAACAGTTCACAGTGGAATGCCATGTTCACCAGCTGTGTTTACACTTCTTGCATGGGTATGGCATGTTTGTGCTTTAGTGTCTCGTCTCTTTTTTTTCTTTCATACAACATACCTCTTGGTGTCTCACACGTTCCCGATCCTTCTCTTCACCCAGCTGCTGTACATCCCTTCTGTTTCCACTTTCAGGTCACTTCACTCTCACTGTAGAGCGTATTGCTCTCTAAGCCACAAAGCTGTGTGTTCCTGCTGAAAACAAATAAATAACCGCACGCTCAGACACTTGACAATCACTTACAAACTCAAAATATAAATAAACAAAATGGAGACACAGAGGAAAACTTGAAATCCTGTGCCCACTTTCTACCTCTCTTTTTGTATGTTTTTGCTACAGTTGCAGTCTAATGGGCCTACGTGTTTAGTGTTTACCTTTGGTGGTATGGCTTGGTGAATATTCTAATGTGTGTGTGTTAAAGTGTGTGTGTGTTTATGTTTTTGGAAAATGCATTTAATTGGGCTGTGGGTTTATTGTTTAAACCGCATAGCTGTGATGTTTAAAACTGATTGTTTGCCTTTATTTACTGCAAGTAGCCAGTTAAAGACATAATATATTCACCTGTTATTTATTAATCAACAGTAATGCTTTGTGTGTATTTGTAGTCTGCTGCACTTCTGTATATTTGAATTTCCTGGGGATACTCAAAGTCCTTCCATGCTTGGTGACATGTCCAGTTGAGATCTAATTAATGGTCCTTATCCCTAATCATTGATAAGTAAGAAACATTGATAATTAGCTCTGCTCCAGTTGTAGTTAGAGCACAAGGAGACTGGTGGCAGCTCATGTAATCAAGATAAGTCAAAATCAGTTCAAGTCTATTGGCACTAAAGCTTGGAGGCTTGCAAGCATGCGTTTGTCCCCCACATTGCGTAGAGGCTCCCTGGGTGACCAAGCCTGGCCGACTGCCCTCTCGCTGGAGATCTTTACGATTACTGTTAGAAATTACTCACAGATTGCACTGCATTCTGTATCTTAACATGCACTGTGTGTGTGAATGTGCGCAAGGCCCTCTCCCACATGAATACCACAAGCATGTAAGAAAAGCTGTTTCCTTCTGTAAACAATTGAGGACTGCGGACCTACTAATGGAACATTAATGCCCAAGTTTATAAGAATTTCTGCACTCTCACCTCATTTCAAAGCGTTTCACCCTACTGGAGACTACAACTTAACCTTCAATGTTTTACCAACTGCCAAGTGCTTAAACACAACTTTAAGAGAATGAGACAGGGGATATGGACCAAACACTGATGTGAAATATTGGCCACTTACATACCCCAAACACATAATGTACATGTGAAAGTGTTTCCAATTTGTTAAGAGTTAATAATCCCTTAGAATGAGAGAAGATTGTGCATCCTTGTAGAGACATTTCTGCTGCTCCATCACTTCACATACCATAGTATTGCTCCTGATCTTCTCCTGTTTACATTTTAGCAATACCATCACAATTGTGCGGGAGAATAATCCTTCTGATAACCACCAACTAACTATCTCACATTTCTGCAGCTTCCCACCTCATCCAGAGTGAACACTTGATCCTCCTTAATGGAGGATCAACTGGATAACACAATTGTAGAAATGACTGGGGATTATGGGGCTGGTCTTTGGTTTGCTCTATCATGTCATGCATTGCCAAATCCCCTCAGTTCACTCACACTCCATATATCAAGGCACAGGGATAAAAGAAACACAAAGCAAGCTACCATTGTGTAAGCAGTGGGAAGAAACACGTATCATACGTGTGTAAGCGTGTCTTTGTGTGTGTTGTGCACACCAATACAACATATACTAGTTGATGTGTATAGACTGATGATCAACAATTTTGTCCTTGGTTCAGACATCTATTAGCTGCTCCTCACCCTAATTGGACGAATGGACCACTTGCTGTGCGGTCGTCGGTCTTTGCTCTTGATTTTTAAACAACTTGGCAGCTGTTCTGGGAACATTGCCAAGAAACCTACCCATTACAAACTGTTTCTCAATTGATTCACAACAAAAAAGAAGATGTACATTGCGGTCAGCCTCTGTCCCTTTTGGGACATGAGAAAATGTTCAAAGGGGCTACAAAGAGTCACTTAACAACATTTGGGGATGGGGATGGGGCAGGGATGGGATGGACATCATGTGCTGCTTTACACGATGTATGTCATCAATGCTACTCATCACTAATGGCTTTACTTGTACGTGTGTATGTGTGTGTGTGTGTGTGTGTGTGTGTGTGTGTGAGTGTGTGTAGGAGTGGGAGTTGTCCTGAGGAAGTGCACACCCTGACACTGAACCTCCCAACAGGCAGGGAGGACAACTGTTTTCACCTGCTAACCTTTAACCTAATCCTCTTAGGTAACTGGGACACAGTCACATCTGCTGAAGACACACCCAGAGCTGGAGTAGCAACAGGTTAATTACCACCAAAGTGCAACAACAAGCTTATCCCATCTCACTTCATGAGTCACTAAAACTCTCTTTTCTGAATCCAACATTACAGCTCTCATCTTAAATGAATGTGACCTCTGTGTGTACTTGGCTCTGACCCTTCCACAACTTCTGCTGACGGAGAAAAAGAAAAGTTGTGTGGATTTGGACTGACTCATGTCTGTGTGTACATCTATGAGAGCGCCAAAAAAAAAATCAATGTTTACTTGACAATCAACCAGGGGTCTGGGACTGCACGCTCTCGTCTAAAAGACACGTGACCGAGGCATCCCACCCAGCAGGATCTGCTATAAGCCTAAATACAGCTGCTCTTTCCTCTCACCAGCACCCGAGGGAACCCCAGAGGAACAAACACCAGGTTCAGAAACATGATCAACATCGGCTTTTACTGGACATGCATGCTGACACATTCAAACTTCACCATTATCAGATTACCTTTGTAGCATGACACACATTTTCATGATCACATTCATTTGAGTCACAACATGGACAATGAGTGATGCAAGGCCCTTTGTCTCTCTACCCTACTCCATTCTAATATGTGTATATTATTATACTGACACTTTAATCAATTAGCTCATTGTATCTTAAGATAACCATTATAAAGAGTTATAGCCATTAATTAATGGCTTCATGATGCTTTTTGGATACGTCATTAGTACAACTTTTGGGCTGTCAGTTTGTGAAAATCCCTCCAGCATGACACTTTATTTGCCTTTGTCTTTCAAAAGACTGTGAAAAAAGGCTGCAGAGCATCTGGACCAGAATCTGCCAACTTGATAGATTGTCCTAAGAACACTTTATCAAACGCTTTTCGATACTCTATTGTACTGTAATAGTTTATATTCACATCTTCTGGATAAAATGTGATACTACTTTTGAGTTCGTTTCTAAAAATTGAGATGAGTTCTCCGGGCAGCGGCGCAGATGCTGAGGGCCCCTCCCCTTCTGCAGCAGCAGCAGCGTAATTGGGAGTTTACCGTCTGTCTCTCCCGGGGCGAACTGCCACAGAGTAACCAGCCATCCAACACACACACACACAGTGCAAGAGTTCAAGAGCGCTAGCGTGCGTTTGACTACAATTAAGGGGAGTGGAAATATTTTTGGGGTGAAGTATCAGTTTATTCATCCACTTTCATTTTGGTCGGGACGAAGTTGCGCAAGTGTGTATACTTTTGGTTACTTTTCACTGTGCGTCAGGCAATTAAGGAGAGTGACGCTGCTGTCCACAGCGTGGGCATGTGTTGCATGTGAGACACGGATCTGACTGCGCAGGTAAGATGAGAGACGTAGAACTCTGAGGTACTGTTTTTTAGTTTACTTACTCAGCTATCGGCTTTCCCATCTGTTGCATTGTAGTAATTAACGTGCTTAAGTTTGTTATGTTATCCAGATGACAGTGTATTTTTAGCACAATAGGCTATCTGTCTAGACATGTTTAGCTCTAAATTGAAACATATCTTGCTTTAACGTTGTTGTGGCTATCTATTATATTTAGATATTTGATATTTTCCAACTTCAAGTTCTGCAGAACAGCTTACCAAATTTCCCAAATCCAGGATTTTATGCATTATGTCTGTCGACTTTTAAGAATCTCTGAACAGCTTTGTTTAATGCATGGTGACAAATTACTTCTTAGATTATACAAGGAATTTTTAGATAATTTTATCATCCTATGAAGAAGTTGTATCAATCTGTAAAGAAAAAATCCTTTTAAATGACTTAAAGGGTTGTTAAAATCACCAATATGTGTAATGCATGCTATTCATCAGGCAGCACCGATGTGTTCCTGAAATGTGCAATTGAATGTGGAGCGCACTGAAACAGCCAAGTATTATGACAATCCAAAATATTCACATCAGTAGTCCACTGAGTGATTAACAGTGCATTCATCAGTGGACATAGTTGCTTTACTTGTGGAGCTCAGCTCACTGCCATGTGTGTATTTCTGTGGTTTACTGTGCAGCATATAGGAACGAAAAGGAGTCATGTGGCTTTCGTGGTTAGTTATTTGATCTTTCCCCTACCTGTATATCTAAGTTCTCAAGGACCCACTTACTGCACTTTTAAAGGTTTATCTAACTCCCTACAAGGCGCTTTGTGGTTTGGGCGGGTGTTGAGATTGAGGTAAATAAACTATTGAAAGGGAGGCAGAGAGATGGAAGTTGAATATATTGATTTCTCTGGCAGAGCTTCAGGGCTTTCGATCAGCATGACTGAGGAAAGTAAATCATTTCTGCTTCGGGCCACATAAAGACATTGTCCAATCGTTACGTCACTGAAGTGGTGTCTGTCAGGCATACTTAATGCAGTCGGCTGTGAACTGCCGCTGAAATCACAACCTGGAAGTGATCCTTGAAAACTTTAAAGGCACTTTTGAAAAGTGACAGCATACTTTGAAAAGCTATTCCATCTCATTTGTGTGAGAGCTCTGATATGGTTGGGATTGCATTTCATAATAAGTTATGATGTGAGTCTGGTTGAAGGGTTTTGGTGGTGTATGTGGGCTCCTTTGTTCATTGTATCACTTTAAACCCACGCTGAGCCTCCTGTTTGCTTTAATTCACTCCTGTTCTGTATTGCTTCTGGTTTGATCCAACATTACCCTTAAAATCACAGCAACATTATTCAGCTGTGTTTTGAATGGCCTACAGCACCATTCCTGTGCTCTGTGACAATGTCATGCCATTCACGGCGAGGCTTTTTCCTGGACAGCGATGAAAACGGAAAGTTATTTCTCAAAACTCAACAGGTTTTGGGTGGAAGGCTTTATTAAAACATACTTGCAATGCTGCACACTAGCCTAGCCTTATACGGTCATGTTTCCAGAATCCTTCAGCACACACGGACAAAGCAGTTAAGGCACCTTTACTGCAGTGGCGATGTTAGAGAGTCTACAACGGCTAGGTGCCAATGACTTGCAGACAGACAGTCCGGCTGGGTGTGCCTGCCCTGCAGCTCTGTGGCCGCCGTGTTTCTACTGAACTATACTGGAGCCGGTGTGGGGATGACGGCATTACAAAAGCCTTCCCAGGACTGAGAAACAACAATTACTTACTTAGTTACTTCCTGTATTTGTAGAAGACATTAATGCTCTTGAGAGGAGTTGTTGCATGGCGTACATGGTGAACCCTTGTGTCCTCGGGCCATCAGGAGACAAGTAAGAGCACTTACAACTGTCAGTCACTGTTTTCATGCCCTGTTGCTCCCATCTGGCTACCTCAGGATGGTATAGGCTTACACGCACACATATGTTCATACATGCAGACACTCATCCACATTCAGAGTTGCACGTCGGGGTCATGGCTTGTTCAGCATGTCTAGAGTTACAAGTTTTGTTGTCCCTTATCAACAAACCTATCGGTATGTTTATCTAAATGCTGTTGTCTCAGTTACATGGTTGCTTTATCAGTTTTGAATAGCCTCTCAACTTTGTTTCCATTTTATGTTTTTCCATTTCTGTCCCCTCTATTGAAAAGAGTTAACTTAAACCACAGATCCGGTATCACTTCTCGCCCCTGCTCTCCCAACTTTCCTTTGTTGTGATAGCAGACCTGAGCTGGCACTGTCTCGAACCTGTGGGCTCCGTCTTCCATCGGCAGATTGGTGGATTAAACGGCAACATTAAACATTAAGAAAGTCTTGAAGGCAGCACAAACACTATTATGTTTCTTTGGTGTATTTGGTTACCATATCAGCAGTTACCCAGAGTATTCACCAGTTTTTATTTCAGATAACAGCTTAGGACACAATGTGGACAGACAGGACCTCAGGGTTGGAATTTTATCCATCTCCACAGGTTTTTTTCCACAGACATACTCTTCACCGCCAAAACGGAAGGAATTCCACTGGAATGTTGTCTCGTCCGGGCATCACCATTCACTGATTTCATGCATAGAGAAAAGTGTGATTGTCATGAGATGTCTGTTATTTGTAACGTAGTGTTGTGAATGTGTGCAGGACAGGGCCTGAATAATTCACTCTGAGAAATGCTCACATAAAGTATTTTACTAGGGCAGTGGAGTTAAATGTCAGAGTCGTTTAGTTGTGTGAGAGGGGCAATCTGTAATCAGACTTTTCTGATTTATAGGATTTATTAGCAGGTAAACGGCTGCAGGAAATACAGACTTTCCTAATGGCACAGGATCAAATGTTCTTGTCCATGGAGACATGACCTAACATGTTTTGTGCTATGCATTCTTTCACAATTCAGGGCCAATTTACTGCTGCATTTTCAACTTCAAAGCCCATCTCAGTCTGTATCACTGTGATTTTTATTTTGCATTCAATTTTATGAGGGATATGTAATTTCCCAGGAGATACACGTGCTGTGCTGATAGATACGGTGTTTAACTCCGATAAGGTGGGGTAATGTTTTTGGTTTAATCTAAAATTAATCACATTTTGCTGCCTTGATGTTTACTTTATGACCTGAGTAAACAAAATACAGAAAAAGGGAGTTAGTAAGTTCCCCAAAAGCTTGAGTGTAATAGTATGTAGGTTTTCAAAGTCAATCCATAATAATCTTACATCGCTGAACTATCACATGTTTCATATTTACTTGCACTTTGGCAAGAGTTAATTCTCAGCATACAGTTAAACGCTGTGAGAGCTGCACCCTGTGTGTGATGTGTTACATTTGACATGTCAAAATAGTTTAAACTTCGAAGACATCAACCCTTCAGATCAACATTACTAGTTTGTATAAGCAGACTTTGGAGACAGAGCTGACAGTGCTACTTTACTTTGTTTCCAGAAGTCTTGTTATGTAAATATAATATACCGCACGTTACAGTGCCAAGACATTTAGAGAAGGAGTGGTGCGTGTCTGTATTTGAGCAGTATTGTGTTTCCTTCTTTACTGCCGACTATAACTGGAGTTATAGCTCACAGAAAAATGTTAATGCTCCTTATCTATGCTTTATAGTTTGTGTTTAATACAAACACAAACAGTGCGGCCTGGTGGCTGTCCTGTGTTTTCCCTTTGAGAACTCACACACAGACTCACAAGAGAGTTACATGCTTGCTTGAATGCAAGGTTGAAAAAAAGATGATTGACTGTTGCCAAGAAAAACAAGCAATGTCTTGAGAGCTAGAAACAATTACCTATGTTGTTCTGCCAGGTCAGTGCCTGTGGTCGGGGAATAAAGACAAATAGCTGTGCTAATGCGCTCTGTCCTGTGGAGATGGAGGGGTTTGATAGCAGTGTTCTCTACAGGGCACCAGGGTGTTGCTAAATGCCTCATTAGGGGTGGTCTCTTTGTGAGAATGCCCATTGGCCAAAGCACTTCTTCCCCATCTGCTCCGGGTCTGCTGATAACTTATGCTGGGAATATTCTTTTTCTTAAAAGTTCAGCTACTTAACATTTCTTACATAGCATCTTAAAAAATAGATTTGGGATCCTTGTTAGTCGATGTCTGCTGGTGAACGGTTGTTTTATGGCACATATTCACTGTTTGACGTTGAGTCCCAAACCATAAAAAGTCAGTATATTTGAGGAGGTGACATCTATAAGATGCTATGTTTTTGGAGATCAGAAGCCAGCAGCCCCATATTGGCTGCTGTAGCTTTTAAATCTGTCACCATCGCCATCAGGATTGTTTCCCATCACCCCCTGCACCGTATGCCGGCCATGCTGCCAAAGACAACAGGGACTCTAGCTGCCAGGAAACAGAGGTGTTAGCTTAACCCACATGGCACAAGCTGTCTGCATTTTTTCTTTCACACCTCCCGCTCTCTCTTTTCATCTCTATTATTCACCCTTTTCACTTCCTTGCTATATTGTGTGACAATCCCCTGTTATTGGATGGAGAGTTTTTAATGCTGCTCTTCTAATACATGACCTTTCTCTTTTGTTTGGGGCCTATTCTTCTAGAGGGGCGATGAACAGGCCTGTACTGCTGATAGATGTAGGCACTCAAGCGGTAAAGAGAGATACATTACCCGAACACTACCCACATGGCTGAAATTGTGTCACTGCTCCCCTGAAGATACTGCATGAAGGATGAGCCCCACCACCAGCATTATCGCTGTCTGTCGCTCCTAAAGTGTGCAAAGACTGCATTTAAACCAGCCCACTTTCTCACTCTCTTTGCAGATTGCCCATCCATCACGCGCCGCTCTATATCTGTATTTCTAACCCTGAAGGTGTGACGGTGCCTCAATTTGTCATCTTAAGTAAACATCATTCTGTTTATCAGGGTCTAATCCTCTCCCGTTTAAAGCTATGGGGGGCTCGGATGGGTGCCACTCTGCCCCGATTCTACAAAATGAACTAAAGTTTCAAACACCAGATGCCAAAACTGGACTGGGAAAATAAATGAAGTGAAATGACTTGTACTTTTACAGCTTGTATCTGTCTGCCAACTTGCCATGCAAATCTGTGCGTGTGTGAATGAATGCATGTTCCCAGAGTGTCAACTTATGTACATATTCTTAGGCACTGCGTAGACAATGTTTGGCCCAAAAGGTGATCTTCTCTTGTCCATATGTCCAGTTCTTCCAACCGGAAGCAACATGCTTGGTTTCAGAATTTGAGATATGTGAGTGTGTTTGCCACAGCAGAACTATTCATTTAGGCAGACATTGTTTATGTTGTCACTAGACAGGTCGATGTGTGTTTTCTGAGATGGGGGGGGTTAGAAGGAAAGCAATGAAGGAGATGTTGCAGTAAGGTCTGAAGGGGGAGGCATTCACTTGATGCATTCATTTATTTCTTCATTGATTACTTGGCTAATTAGTAGCTAGATGGCTGTGGAATGTGCAGGAATGCAGTTTTAAAAACACTGTTTACATTCATTTGGTACTTGGATAGGGTGATGCACTAAATACAGAACAAGTCTGATTCAGGGTGCGGTTATCATGAGGCAACGATGCATCCCAGTGGGGAACAATAAAGCACTTTTCTTGAGGTCAGTAACACACATCAGTATGTGTGTTAACTTGTTAAATTGCACCTGGTTAAGAGTAAATCAGGAACAATTAATTAAAAAAGTAATTACAATGACGATTCATAGATACTTATAAATAATTACGGTCCTTTGCAATAGTTCATAGTTTCAGGCACAACTTGTTCACTGCTCTGCTGTTCATCTTCAGTTAATTGCATCTTCCTGATTTATTTCTTACTTGTTGGTGTTACCAAAAAAAACTCATTGGTTGCATGCCCTTCAAAACAGCCTTTGTATTTTGCTGATCACATTTGCTGATCACACCTCTTTAATGCACTGTGAAGTCCCAGACAGGACTTGGTCCATTTTCTTTACAGAGCATAAATGAGGAGCTGACAGGGTCATAAGCCAGTGCTAAAACTAATGGCCAGTATCATTTAGCTAAAGAATTAAATGAGTTATCCAAGTCAAAAGAAGATAGAGGGGAGAGAGAGAGACTGAAAGAGGCATGGCCGAGTGAAAGACGGGAGAATGTGACTGTTTTGTTAGCGGGACCTTTGTTTTGGGCAAACAGATTTAAAGGCAACACAAAAGGGAAGCCAGTGACAGGCAACAGCTGATGTAGGACAGGTAAAGAGAGGGGACATGCCTGTAGGGCTCCATGGTGAAATGACTGAATAGTCACAACAGAAACCTGTGTACATATCCTGCGCAAAGTTAGATGAGACACACACACACACTTATGAGTGCTCCTCCCCAGCTTGACTCTTTACTCCCGTCTCCCTCCAGGGTTCCAGAAAAGGACAGAGTGAAAGCGGAACTAGAGTTCTCCACACACCATGAAGAAAGGGGACTCTGGTAATCAGAGGCTGGATGAAGTTGGGGCTCTGCAGTGCATGTCTGGCAGTAATTATGGCAGCAAAGGGAAGAGCATTAAGGTACTATCCCATCCAGGGATCCCATTAGTGGGATTGATGTTGTTGGCCACCCTCCCTTTTGGAGCAAGCATCAAACAAACTGTCCCCAGGGTCAAACTCAGCCAAAGAGGTAAGAAATATTGTTGATTTGACTTTTTATTTTATTGTTGTTACATGTTTACATTTTGATATGTTCGGTATTGAAGTTTGACAGAAAAATACATTTTGAGTAGTTTTAGGCCATTATGGATATTGTATCCCAACAACCTTCGTCATCAGTGCACTTGCATTTAGCCGGGGTTATTGTACTCTAATGACTCACACCCATGTTTTGTTTGACTTTTTTGGTCTTCTTCAAACATTTCTTTCTGTAAGCGTTTCAGCCATTCAGTGTGCATCTTCAAAGACCATGTCTAGCAATGTCTTTGTCTCTTCCTTTTAACATTTCATCTCAGCTACAGTATATCTCTTGTGGCTTTGTCCACACAGCCAAGAGAGACAAGTGAAAAGAGAGATTGTTAACAGCATAACTCAGTTATGCTGTTAAAGTAAATGGTCTTTGAAACAACACTGTAAAGTAGAGTGAGAGATTTAAGATTCACTTACTGATCCATTAGCCCACTTCATAATTCCCTGCTCGTCACGTTTGATGGGCTCAAGAATGTTCCCTGGTGACTTTTTGTGAAACATGAACACAATCTATTAATCCTCTCATTGATATATCCCCAATACACAAGCCTGCAGTTACTAAAATACGATGTTGTTGCAGTCCATGCATTTCACGTTGATGCTCTCAGTCAACAGTGAAACTCCCGTGTGTATATAAGCCGGTACCGGCAATGTGCACTGCGTCCACGTGTATAGTTTTGCGTCAACTGTTTGCTTTGTGCCACCGGGGGAAAACTGAATTATAGCTCCCCTTCAAACCCATTCTAAACTCCAGGGCAAACTTAACTTCAAAGTCTCCATCCCCCTCATTCTATGAATCAGCTATACAATAAACCACACAGATGAACTTCAGTCTTGCTCCATAAAATTGAATCCCCACTGCGACCTAAAAGTAAACTCACTCTGACTTCAACCTCCAAAAGCTCTCGTCTGGTCAAAGACTCCCGAAAACCATGGCTGGAACTAGATATGTCCTGAGTGTCCAACAAAAATATCTGTAAGTAGCTGGAGGAATAATGATTGCTGGGACAGTGTTTACGCAGCAGTTAGGCGAGAATTTAGTGCTACAGTTTGTCTCATTTTGTTTGTTCCAAATCAACCTTTTGATAAAATAAAGCAGTTCATCATTTCATATATGATTCCAGTTAAATGGGCCCATATATATATATATATATATGTGTGACAACTGTTTTGATACTCTGTCAGGGTGTGTCTCTTGGCTTAGACTATGAGCACAGTTGACCGAACTTCACAGTTCATTCAAGAGGCCATCCGACTGGTGGTTCGTTTTGGAGTTAAACAACAAACGCTGAGTCACATCCAACCCTGTTGCACAGATCATACACAGTCATTGTCATCGTCTCATCAGTGCACACTCTTCAAAAGCAACAACACCCAGTAGTGATCACTCTTCAAACATCGCATCGCCCTCCTGTCAAAGCACGGCTGACCTGAGTGATGGGTCCAAAAGATCTAAGTGAAATCATCTGGTATAAATATTTGTAATATGCTGCACATTCAGATAGTTCTTATACCTTTTTGTTTTTATGTTTACATGTGACCAAAAAGACAAAGCTACACCACATGCCCTACTATCCTTAGTCATGCGGCCTGTAATACTCAAAAGCGACGCTTTAGTAGTCACATAGTCATAAAGTAGAAAGACGCTTTATAGGACATGTTTTTTCTTGTAAACAGTTTCTCAATACTTAACCTCAATTTCGTGAATAGATGTGTTTCGTAACAGCAAATCAAAACACATTTCAGTGATACATCTGTCTGTTTGTTGGTTTTGTTTCTTTATTCGTTAGTTATTATTGACATTACTGGCTGTGACGTTACTCTGTCTCTTCTGAAACCATGGACAGTACATGCTACACTGCATATTAATAATGGCAGACTGAGACTGGGATCATGCAACCTGAAAACAGCAGCCTCAGCTATAGCTTACATTCAGAGTGCAGTGATCAGTATAGGTACTTCTAGTGAATATTGTTTGAATTCATGCTTAAATGATGTGACTTTTCTTCCAGCAGATATGGCAGATTAATTTACAGCAACATTACAGCACTTCTACAACAGCAGACATTATAGTATTCTAGAGCTTACAGTTATAGCTGATCAATAGAGACTTAAACCTTAAGCCATGCAAGTCTTAGTAAGTACACGCGGCCGGTACAGTGAAACTACGAATGGCTCATTAAATCAGTTGTGGTTCCAAGCCAACAGGTGGATGTCTTACTTAAATAAATGTGTGGATGAGAGTGCCTGAGAGCTCCAGCAGAGGAGCTAATCAGGAGTTGTTAAGGGTGATGAGGGTTCTCTTCTCTGGAAAAAAGGTGCGGAGCGCTATCGATAAGCGGCAACAGCTAAGCAGGCTGTTTCTGTATAGGCTCATAGCGCTGTGTGTTTACAGAGCAGATTAGCGTTAGCCAAGGGCTAGCAGGCCTAATCTCTCTGTGAGGTTTAGCCTGCTGGGGGCTGGAGTGTGTGTGTAGGGGTGGGAGATATGAGCATGTGGGGGTGCTGCGTGTGTGAGCTTGTGTATAGGAGGAGGTATTAAGCAGGATTGCATGGTGTGGAGGGGTCCTATAAGTTCAAATATTGAGGGTTGGTAACCTCTCCAATCCTTCACACCAAGAGGGTAAGCACAATGTCAATCCTTTCAGAGTGGCTCCCACAGGACACCCCAACATTGAGCCAGTGTGTATTCAAAGCATGTTGCTGTACTGGCACACTGAAAAGAGCCTGGTGATAGAAGAGATTTCCTCCGATCAAGGAGATCAAGGACACAGTGCTGAGCTGAGAACGTTGTCAGTGCTCAGCTCCCAGAAATGGTAGCTCGCAGTCCAACCAATACCAACACAATGCACAGCCTGTTTATGGTATACATTGACTCTTTACATCCAGTTTTTGAAAATGCTACCACTATGAATCATATAAAAGTCAACAGCAAACTATACCATCATCTAATGGGTGAGCAACAGGTATTCCACCTGCTCTTATCACATTCTAATCTCACGTTACCCATGACAGGCGTACGGTGCAGCCACAGCTCATGTTTAGGAAAATATTCAGTCATCTCCAAGTGAAGTCTAGTCAGGAAAGTATCGGTATGGAGACAGGTAGTTTTAGAAAAAGTAAACCTGCCACCTCCTTTCAAAGAGCTGCTTTTAAACCGAGAGGTTAATGCGGTAGCTATGAAAATACCTTGAGGAAGATATCTGATAATGCATCCACTAAAGTAGTGTTCTGGTACTGTATCTCTTCTCTATCAGCATGTGTAGCTACAGTGTTGAACCACTGAGGATTAGGCAAGTTTCAGGTCAAGCCAAGACATGTTTTTTTTTTTTACTAGAAGAGGAAACCCAGTGCTTGTCTTTGGGATTTTGGTGTGTACTGTGTGAATTGAAGACAATAAGTTAAGCTTGACAGCGTAATCCTGCTGACATTATTTCCCCAACATACTGTAATTCAATGCTATGTCTGTCTGTTGCTCTCTCTGGGGCAGAACTGCTGCAAGCCGGCAGTGTATCTCTGTTTATGGGACCCTCTGATGGCCTGCACTCCCACTCGCTGCTGCTGGACGAGGAGAGGGGTCGTCTTCTGCTGGGAGCCAGGGATCACATCTACCTGTTTCACCCTGACAATCTGGCCAGAGCCCCAAGAAAGGTACACTATGCTGTGAAGAGCCCTGAAGACTGTGCAAATTATATACACAGTAGAAGGCTATAGAAAGATCCAACCTCAGACAGAAAAACAAAGCAAAGAATGAATTTAGTGCAGTGAATAAACAGCAACGTTTGAGTTTGTAGCTGTTCAGGCCATTTGCTATACTTGAGAGGTTGTTTAGATGGACATTGCAGTGACTCAAAGTAAGATTTAAGAATCCTCACACCCTCTGACAGGAGGATTGTGCTGTTAGCAATTCAAGTTTGAACAGGAGATGGAGTTTCTCCTCCACACACAGTCAACCCTGCAGACATCCAAACTCTTACTTGGAGTCACTTGAGACATCCGAACAACCTTTCTTATTTGCTGTGAGCAGCTCATTGTTATAGATGCTTCAGCTCATGACACTTATACCTGTCTTGCCATTAATTGAGGTGATGTAAGGTATTTTTTTTTCCATTACGGTGTTGCTGAGTTGAAATGAAGTCAGCCGTGTATTGTTTTAGAGAAGAGCTCACCTCTCAGTCAACAGCAGTCTGAAACTGTCTGTCTGGCGAGGTCAGGGTCATCATGGTGGAGGGTACACACGCACAAGTACGTAGACATACACAGGGTATGCACGCTCACACTTACACAAACACATAAATGCATTTGGACGAATGCCATATGTTAAAGTTTGTAGCTGTGAGTGTGTGTTTATGCAGCTGAAATTCATCCACAAGTGGGACGACGGTGTGTATATTTGATTTTTATCTGGTTGTTTTAACTTTCTCAAAGTGTTGCCTTTTTGTTGCTTTTCTGGTGATTGATACTGATGCCAGGGAGATATGCACCAGAAAGCTAATTCTATCTGACCTCTGGGATCAGCCCTTGACAGTGACTATGATCGAGAAAAGCAATCTTTGTGTTCCACTTAATGAAGAAGCATACCTCGAAAAGGCACCCTTAGGCACTAAAACACAATGAAATGTTCTGCTAGCAAACATTCTATTTGTTTTTACCTTGATTATTAGTCTTTGATAACCCAATATGCTGTGTTAAAACAAGGACATTGATCACTTTATATTCTGGCTTTCAAAACCAGTTTAAGCCCTTCACAGGCTCCACACTGTACTCAGTCAGCACATCATGTTATAACACTGTTTTTCTGTATGAATTCCACACCTGCTGGTGTGTTTGCATGTGTATTCAGGCTCTGTGGACCCATGAATAAGTTTGGTGATAGCTCTCCTTAGTAGGATTTAGGGGAGGTAACACGCTAAGCACATAAGCCTGTTATGAAACATGTGATAAACATGTGTGAACATGGTGGGGTACATTGAAGGCACACTGGATGTTGTTCGTCCATTGCGCTCTCTTACCAGCACCTGGAGATGTTGATTATTCTGCAACTGAGATTAGTTGTTCGACAATCCCCAAAATGTTGCAGAGAGGTAAGGAGCAAACGTTTTGCTACACTCTTCAATTCAATACTGGAGAATGTATCGACCAAAAGGGAAGTAGAATACAAGATGGAAAATGACTGAAGAAAAAAGTTGAGGGTGAAACGGAAATCTAGAATAATTACGGTAAATATTATGGTGTATAATATTGTGTCTCTAAATGGTTTTTGATAGAGAACATAGAACTGGCTTGCCTAAACTTTTCTGTCTGCCTCCGAGTTGAGGGGCCCTGATGGCAAAGACCTGGTCTCATCTTGTTTTTAGCCTTTAAAAGTCCCTAGAAGGACATTCTGGAGGATCTTGGGCTGCAGGCTCATATCGGGTTGGGGGATCAGGAGCTTACTCAGTAGTACCCTTTAAAGTGATCCATAACATCTTCTATTCCACTCTAAAGTGCACAAGTAGCCGGTGTGGAAGTATTGTGACTGGCACACTACATAATGAGTTGTGACGTTTTTCTCCTTTTATTTCATTAGATTCACTGGCCTGCTCCCAGAGACAGAGTCGATATGTGCAAACTCGCAGGCAAAAATGCAAATGTAAGTTCTCCTAAAGAAAGTCACCTCTGTACTGTCCTGTATTGTTGTTATAATATACAGTTTAATCAAGCTTCTTTTAATCGTTAATCACTGCTCTTCTTCTGTCGCTGCTTGTCCTAGTTGGAGTGTGCTAACTTTGTGAGGGTCCTCCACAACTACAATCGGACACATTTCTATGCCTGTGGGACAGGATCCTTCCACCCCAGCTGTGCTTTCATTGAAGCCACTGGCCACAGAGAGGTAAAGTGGATATGAGTGCATCTCAGCAAAATAGCTGACACAAGTTCAGGAGTTGCGTTTAACTTTGCCAAAGTTTAATGTTATAACCATTATCGTCTCTCAGGATGGTGTTTTCCAACTGCTGTCTAGTACAGTCGAGTCTGGCAGATTGAAATGTCCTTTTGATCCCTTGCAGCCATTCACCTCAGTCCTCACAGGTAATACGAGCAATCACAACACACTCTGGCAGTCCTCTGCCTGCCTTATCTTTCCTGCACCAGAGTTTTATTGCTGCACAGCACCATTTACCCAGGAAGAAATTATGATTCACTTCAAGTCTCCACAGTTGTTAGAGCAAATATTAAATACTTACTGAGGTAAGCCCATGAAATGGTAAAAGTTTAACGATAAAGTAAATTGTCAAATGGTTTGTGGTCATGTTGTACATGTTGAATGACTGCTATTTGACTTTTAATTATAAGTATACAAATGTTCTATATTTGCGAATTTATCATCTGCATATTTTAATGCCAATATTAAACTGTGTCTGTAATTGTTCCAGATCAGTACCTTTATGCGGGCACATCATCAGACTTCCTGGGCAAAGACACAACGTTCACACGCTCCCTTGGCCCTCCACCTGACCAGCACTACGTACGCACAGACATGTCTGAAGAATACTGGATCAATGGTACACGCATGCTTGAACATATGAGCACGCCGAGTGCACTCAAAACTTGTTATTGCTTTTTCTCCAAACTTCCAGCCTCTCCACCGATACAAAGAGCCTCTCTGTGCCCTCAGGATGGTTATTGACATTCCAGTGTGGAGGAAACAGCCCACTTATTCATTTAGCTGTAACTTTTTATATGAATGCCAGAGCTGAACAGGGACCACACCTACGGGGGAATTTACAGTGTGCCACAAAATTCACGTTCTTCGTCACACAACCACATAGCCACACACAGAGACAGGCACGCACAGTCATCACTGGGAGGGAGTCACCTCTCTATGGATACATCGCCAGTCTCGAGTGTTTTACAGCCACTGATGAGTTGTTGTGTATCCACTGTTGTTACCAGGATCTAAATCCTTACACATGGCCTCCACATTTCGCAACCACACAGTCGGAGATGTTTGGAGTCATTATGTCTGTGTGTTTTTCTCTCTCTCTCTCTCTCTCTCTCTCTCTCTCTCTCTCTCTCTCTCTCTCTCTCTCTCTCTCTCTCTCTCTCTTTCTCTCTCTCTGAGTGTACGGCATGTGTTGGTGCAGGCATAGAGAAAGAGCCATCATGCAGTATTTCTGTTCCTGTGAGTCTGTGAAACATCTTTCCAGTGCTGCAGGACTAACAATTTCCTTCTGTCGAGTGTGTTAGCAGTCGTACATTAAGCTGTTCCAGTTGGGGAATCACCCTCTGGTGGTTGGCTCTGCTTCACTACTCTGCAACACTACTGTAAGCCTTTGGACTATAGTTCCCGCCTGAATCAGGACACTGAGGGCAACATGTTGATTGTCTCCTTTCCCCACAGCTATTTCCTACATCACGTGCAGTGTTTAT